>NC_134587.1:67954340-68289340 GCF_037038515.1 Microtus pennsylvanicus | reverse complement strand
TGCTTCCCCCATCTCTACCTTCTCTATGACTTTTATAATGAAGGAAGTTAGATTTTTGTCAAAGACCTTTTCTACACCTGTTGAATTAATCATGTGACTTCAGTATTTGAGTTCATTTATGTGACGAGTTATGTTTGTGTTAGTTAGCATTTCTATTGCTGTGAAGAGACACCATGACCATGGCAACTCATATAAAGGAAAACACTTAATGGGGTGGCTTACAGTTTCAGAGGTTTAGTCCCATACCATCATGGTGCGACATGGCAGCATGAAGGCATACGTGGTGCTGGAGAGGCAGTTGAGAGTCCTATATCTTGACCCATAGTCAACAGGAAGTGAACTGAGACATTGGGAGGTATCTTGAGCATCTGGACCTCAAAGCCCATCCCCACAGTGAAACATTTCCTCCAACAAGGTCACACCTACTCCAATGAAGCAACACCTCTTAACATTGCCATTCCTATGAACTTATGGGGGCCAATTACATTCAAACTATCACAACTAGTAAAATGTCAGAAGAGAGAAGATATATATATATATATCTTTTCTAAATATATATATGTAAATATATATATATTTAGTTAGAAGATATATATATATATATATATATATATATATATATATATATATATGTATATATATTTAGTTAGAAAAACTAACTTATAATTTTAATATTGTGGAGCTTTCATGCTGGGACACACACAAGCAAATGTCACTACTTAGTTTAGGTTGCATTTATCCCAAATATGAACAACTGAGTGAATTAAATAATTTAATTAAGTGTATGACAGGAATTTCTTTTTTTTTTTTGGATGCTCACAGTCCTAGATATGCAAACACCTACTGGTTTGGAAGAAAATAAATAACATTAAATGGAATATTTCTTGGTCAGAATAGTAGGAAATGTGCAATAGTGGAAGCAGAAGGTGGAACAGAAATGATAAGATTACATCACTGTATCACAAGAGCCTCTGTGTCTGTATTGTGTTCGCTGGGACGCTCAGGTCATGCTCATTCTTTTCCTCACTATTTCATTTGGTTGATTAGAAATATGGAGTCGTTGGATATAAAATGGAATAGAAGCTCAAGATTCTGACTTTTGGCATAATGACAGAAACAGAAATTTACCAGAAAGTTTTCTTTTTCTTTTTTTTTCTACCTACAACTTTGAAGGGAAAGAGGAAATGATTACAATATGAACCAAACATAGTATAATTTTCACAGATTGTATCTTGTGTGCCTAAAAGGGTGTTTTCTTATTTATTTAGATCAAAATCCCAGGCAAGCAGTGCTACACCTGCCAGCAGGTGAGTGTGTTAGAAAATACTAAGATGAACACACTTAAAGTGACATTAATAATCCACAGTTGGTTGATTCCTAAGTATTGATTAGTTAGATGAATGGCTAAAATACTAGATCAATAAATGAACTACTTATATTTCCTCAAGCTGTTATTGCTAATGAATATGTAAATCTGAAGTAGCTGTTGCTCATGAATATATAAGTCTAAAGTAGCTGTTGCTAATGCATAAATAATTTAGTATGTTTTTATTCAGTTTAGAAATATTCTAAGTGTTCTGGAACTTGCTCTTATCTTTAGAATGGAGCTAGGATATTGTACCTAATAATAAATAAGGATCCATAAGTTGGCTTATAAAACAAAAATTATTATAGATCCTTTTATCTGTAAGGTGCCAGTAGACAGCAGTATTTATGGTTTATGTGTTTTAAGGGTAAAAAATACTCATTTAGGATACAGGTGTGGTTGCATATACCTGTAACCCTTGCATTTGGGATGAAGATCTGGGAAGATCAGGAGTTAGAGGTCATCTTGGCCTAAATGACTGACTCCAAAAAAAGTTAGCTAAGTGGTCTTAACCTTCTCTCAAGAGAAGGTTATCCAATATCAGGTGGTCAGCTGTAACCAGAAGTTTTTCTCTGTCTTGCCCAGTCCCACTGAACCACTTTCCCTCCCACCAATTCCTACAACCACTTAGAAAATAATCATTTAAAGACTTAATATTAATTGTAATTATTGGCTGATGGCTTAGGCTTATTACTGGCTAGCTCTTACATATAAACTAGCCCATTTCTAATAATCTGTGTATTGCCACATGGCTTCATGGCGTTATCTGTTCTCTAGTATTTCCTGCTGCACTGGAAGCTTACTGACCTCTCTCTCAACCCCATCCTTCTTCACCTGTAACTCTGCTTGGATTTCCTTCCTAGCTATATTCTTCCCTGCCATATGCTAAAACAGCATTATTCATCAACTGATAAAATTAAAGCACATATTCTCAGCATACAGAAGGACATCCCACATCACTTCTTTTCTGTCTAACTAAAAAGGAAAGTTTTAACTTTAAAATCATAAAATTACTAATAACAAAACAGGTATCAAACAAGAATTGCAGTCATAATATTTAGTCTATTTGTATTTGGCAAAATTAAAGAAAACACTCTATCTATTTTATCTTTGTGAATCTAAAGTGTCATATCTAATTTATCTTTTATCATAATGAAGAAAACTATAACTGTCTAGTCTTCAACTCCATAAAAACCTCAGAAGGATATAATATTACCTGAGTCACTGAGAAGTGCATTTCGAGCAACTTCCAAAACTCTAGAAATGACAGAGATATCTGACTGCCTGGATGTCACTCAAAGTTCTTTTGTAACATTGGGGCATCCATATTCACCTTACAGAGTATATGGCAGATTTCTCAGTGAAGCAGGATAGTTGAAGGACAATTCTGCTTATTTTGGCAAAATTTGTCAATTGCTCTTTTTTGTGTCCAGCAGGATGTCTGACAGACTCTTTCATAAAGCAGGAACCTTGAGGGGCTGTCCCACCTTGTTTTGGCAAGTTCAGCAGTCATTTTCCTATGGGTCCTTCATATCCAGTTTATACAGCATATTGTCAAACAGTCCAGGCAAGAGCAGTTTCTTGCCCAAATGGCTAGCCTTGTCACACTGAAATCAAACTTCATAAGGAGCTTCTTTGATGCCCATCATCCTCTGAAGTAATTGGTGCTGCTAGGAGCAGACATGTCTCATTGTTAAGAAAAGTCTAAGTTTTTAAAACATATAAATACCATATTTTGTAAGTCAACATATTTGGAAATTATCTATCTGAAATATATCTCTGCATATCTAGAAAACTTAATTATCATGACTATAAGTTTGACTAATTTAGATGGCTATTAATTTGTATTTCTTAACTATATATTATATTTTTAAATGAGCTATATAAGCATAATACCTTAAATAAGAATAGAAATATACGTATAATATAATAAAATTGACTCTAAATTTATCTCAATAAACCAAAATCCATACCAATGTGAAATAATTTGTGATTAACAGTTTTTTGGATTAAAGTAGATTCAATAATCTACCCACCCCCTTTTTATCATAAAAATGTACTCTTTTCCCCATCATTTTTATATTATATCACCCTTTCTTCTTTATAAAGAGATTGACTATGACCATTAACCATTTATAATCAACCCCCCTTAAATGAAAACGAACATTCATAAATAATGCTGTGGGAATTTGGGCATAGTTTTCTAGACAGTTGATTTTTGGGTGCTGGTAATCTTATGGGGAACATGAGAAAATTTAGAATTATGGTTAAATCTTGGCTATGGTAGTCTGTGAGACTGCATAATCTCAGACAGGTGCCTTGAATCTGTTCTGGATGTTGGATCACCTGGGTAATCACTCCCATCGAAGACCTCTCAGGGAGTCTTATTTGATCAAATCATATTAGCCTGGAAAGAATCTACAGCTTCTCATCTTCTGTGGAAACAAAAGCAGAACTTCTTTTCTAAAGCAACGCATATTTAGGCCCATATTTTCAAGTCGAGATATCTATAAAATATTTATGTTGGTTTAACTTAGCAGCTCCCACAATGAAATGTCTCTCAGCAGTTAGCTCATTAACAGTCAAAAAAGTAAAAGAAAACATCATAATATACACAATCCAGACTCTCTGGATATTTTACATCTTTATGTGACTTATTATCTTTGAATTATTTTAATCTATGACTCTGTTTATCCTTTTATCCTCTTTCTCCCAAGACTATGCATATCTCTCAAACACATTATGGCCCATTGAGAGGCTGTTTTTTTCTGAATCTGTCTTTATTGTGTATATTTAACCCTTTTTGTGTGTATGAGCAAAATCTCTAAATCCACCATGTAGCACATGGCTGTGTTGTGTTTTACAGCCCACAGTTGTGCTCTCAAGCCTGCAGGCAGTAGCTGGGAGCCTGTTTGCTGCCAACCCTGTGCAAGAGACTTTGGGAACCTGTCATGCAGCTCAGCTCATGTTGGTTGGCAGCCGGCTCCGCCAAGAATATGCATGCATGCACCCTGAATTGACTCAGTAGGCTGTGTTTACATACATACAGTAATAAAGAGGAGGCCAGGGATTTGAGATAGAGCCAGGCAGGGGAGGAGTTGGAGATAAGAAAGGGACTGGAGGGAAATGTGTAATTTTTAATAATTATATTTTAATAATAAAAAAGAATAAGACACCTGTTTGCTGTGTTACGTGTCTGCATTCTCAACATTTGGGAAGTGGAAGCAGAGAGGCTCAGAGGCTCAGGATCCTCCTCAGCTACTTAATGAGTTCAAGGTCACCCTGGACTATGTGAGAACCTATTTCATCAGAAAAATAAAAATTTAAAATGTGTTTTACAACACAAAAAGCAAAAAAGACATGGAAAAAGTATTTAAATTTAAAAATAGATATATTATTATACTATAAATATTTTATTATATCTGAAAAATGTAAAATTCGTAAATGCTTTTCAGTTATAAGTATTTCTGATTTAAAAATTAAAAATCCTAGAAAATTATGAAAGTCAGTTACTTGTGGCCAAAACAATGTAATGAACATACAAAACTGAAAACATTATTTGAGAAGCCCTTTCTGCAGACACACAGGTTTGCTCTTGGCAGCCCCCCTGTTTTGCTTTGTGAGGGGCTGTGCTTGGAGCCACCACCCTGAACTCTGTTTTGTTCTCTTCTGCAGTTACTAGTTATTCCTTCTGGAGGAGGAGGAGAACACCCTGTCTCACTGGGAAATGAAGAGTCCACATTTTTCTCTTGGTCACAGCTAAAGGAGCGAATAAACCATCTGCAGGCTTGCTTGTCTGTTTTTCTGTGCCATTTTCTTCGCCTTGGCATTCAGCCCGCTTGTAGTTCAGTCACGTCAGTGCCCTGGGGGGCAGCCAGTGGTGTCAGCTGTGGGTCCTCTTCACTGACTCTCTGAGCTCTTCCTGCTCCCTTCAGGTTCTCCCCCTGTCTGCAATCCACTCCCACTCCCTATTCCCCACCCACCACCTCACCACTTCAGCTTTGCAGCCTGGCCCTCCAAGTCAAGTGCTGGAATGAGAGCCGTGCTGTTGTGTGCCCTGTAGCCCCGACGACAGGACTTGTTGTACTGTTGGAGACCAGCTTCAACAAAAATACCACTTACCAGGGAAGGGGTATAGGGACTAGAAAAATTGGTAAAGAATATAAGAACATGAGTGAAAGTAATGAAACAGAAACATAGGACCGTACTAGGAGGGAGTTCCAGTGAGTACTGAATTGCCTGTATTTAATTTTCCACACACTTTTATAACCACTACAGTAGGGGGAAGAAGACAAAAGACTGATTTAACATGATACAAAGGACAACTACAACAGTTACTTCCCTCAATACTTTTGAGACATCAAGTCTTTAGCATTCTGTTGTTTAGGCAACAAATCCACCCAGGGCTGCATTTAATAAGGGCAGCACGTCCTTAGAGTGTTGTAATAAATGTCCCCCTTCCTAGAGACAGATGGAAGACACAGGGAGAAGAGAATTCAAATTTAGGCTCTCTCTTAGTCAAACCAGTCCAAGAGGAAGCCGCTATATTTCTATTACTTAATGCTTCATCAATGGAAATACCACAAAAATAAATAACTTGATTAAAAAATCAAATTGGTCATGGAACCAGACAGTTCTTAAATGCTAAAATATGGTCGAGGAACATTAAAGAAAATATTCAACAACCTTCACCATCCAGAAAACTCAGAGCTACTTTGAGATTTCTTCTTACTCCCATGAGATGGGAAAAGAAAAAAAGATGGCAAGGCTTTTCTGTATGTGGGAAACGGGATGTGTATTTGATGCTGGTGGGAGTGCAAACTGGTGTAGCCACATGGAAATAAGGAGGTAAGATATAGGTCTACCATATGATCCAGCTATACTCATAGTACTTATGTTTTACTGCGGAAATACTTGATTATCCATGTTTATTGCTGCTGAAGTCATAATATCAGGAAACAGAAGCAGCCTAGATGTTCATCAGCTAATGAAAAAATAATTGAACTGGCATATTTTCCCAGTGAAACATTGTTTAGCTATTAAGAAAAACAAAGTGATGAAATCTGAAGGCCAATGGATGAGGCTGGAAACACTCATTCTGAGCGAGGGAAGCTTGGCGCGAGAAGATGAATAGCAGTTTTGTCTTGTGTGTGTTCTCTACACAGTCAGGAAGCAACCCAAAGACCTTAGTGGAAGGCAGACACTTTTGGTAATTACTGCCAGTTTAACAACAGTGGAAATACCTCCATTTTCTTTATTTTATGGATATAATATAAATGCAGAGACATGTCACAAATATCACTTATTAACATACACTCAACATTCAAAATGTTGCCACCATCCTATAGGAATCCCTTGGCCTGGGCTGCTGCTGTTAGCTTGATTTGTGAAATAACCAGGCTAGCTAAAAGATAAAACAATTGTATTTTTATTTATTAAAAGGGGCAAACTCACGAAACAGGAATGAGAAGTCCAAACTTCTCTGTTCTGCAAAAGAAACACACACACACACACACACACACACACACGAGAGAGAGAGAGAGAGAGAGAGAGAGAGAGAGAGAGAGAGAGAGAGAGAGAGAGAGAGAGCGCACCTGGGTCATGTGCCCTAGAAAGTCACACCCTAACTTGGTCCCACCTCTTAAGGATAATTGGTTGACAAAGATTCCCCATCACTGGGCCCATCCAAAGGCAGTATCATGTTGTCCTGGATGTCCATTTTCTTCAGTCCATTTTTTAAAATTGATTTCAGTGTGTGTAATATGGCAGGGAGCTTCTTGGTTACTGTGTGATAATACCCAGCAGAAACAATGAAGGAGAAAGGTTCTACCTGGCCCCTGATATTTCCTCTTCCTCTACTCCAGCAATTCTCAACCTGTGGGTCATGACCCCCTGCGGGCCCCATATCAGATTATTTACATTATGGTTCATAGCAGCAGCAAAACTGCAGTCATGAAGTAGCAATGAAAATAACCTTATGGCTGGGGGTCACCACGACATGAGGAACTGTATTAAAGAGTCGCAGCACTGGGAAGGTTGGGGGTAGGGACTGCTCTCTCTCCCTCCTCTCCCTTCCTCCAAGTCCATGATGACAGGAGCAGCTTCTACACACACTTCTGCCAGGAAAAGCAGCCACTCCTCCATGCTCTCCTCCAGCTGTGGTGGACCAATACCTTCTGAAGCCATGGTCCAAGATAAACCTTCAAAGCGTCTATGTCCCACCATGCCCCTCCCTTGCCCCCTCCCCCGTTTCATTCTACTTTCCTGGCTTTTGTATTTACTTCATCTTATATGCCCATCCCTTTAAAAGACTAATTAAAGGAGAAAGCCAAGGTGGCAGGGTTAGAATGGGACAATACGATCCGCAGAGAATTGTTTGAAAATCTGTTTGACCAAGGACTATTTTACGGGAGCGTTGTGCGTGCAGCTGCGAAGGTGAAAAGCCATCGTTTTATCACAGTGCTCAGTTGTTCAGACAATAGGCTAGAACATCATGGAGGACACGCGGTGGCCATCAGTAACTTGAACATTTTCGTGTGGTTTTTCCTCAGTCAAGCGGACATTTCAAAGAACAATAAATGATACAAAGAAAACCAGCCCTCCCTAGCCTGAAGAGTAAAGCCTAGGCAGCAGCCTTCCTTTCGCGGTTGGAAGGATGGTTGGTGCAGGCAGCCTACCCGGAAGTGTGCATCCCAGAACCCGGCCCTTTTCTTGCCGGTTTCCCTGGAGACAGCCCTGTGGGGCCAGGTGCACGCGCTGCCATTACTGGCCACAACGCCCTCCTGCCAGGCCTGATGCTCCTCAGTTCGGCTCCAGGACCACCGAGGGAGCCATGTTCCTCCTTCTAGTGCTGTTTATGGGTCTTAATGGGCTACAGGCCAGCCAGAGTGAGTCCGGAGATCAAGAGTCTCTGAGGGGCCAGGGTGACTGCGGGGCAGGGTGGATTTCACCTAGCCCTGGCTCACACACTGCTCTGGCGTGGCTTTCTCTTTGCACCTCCTCTGTTTGCAAAGCAGTCCCTGGAGTGGGACGGGTTTTCTTAACTGTAATGTGCATGGCAATGAATCGTTTTCCCTTTGCCAGTTCTGTTACTGTGTAAGTGGTAGTCAAGATTCAACCAATCAACATTAAAAAAGTGTTTATCCAAAAAAAAAAAAAATCCTTTTTTGGCAACTGCTGCCCTCCTTGAATAAGTTTTTTCCAAAATTTTAGTTAATATTTTTTATACAATGTATTTTTTGTTCTATTGTGTCTTTTTTAAAAATTGATTTCATTGAGCTATATATATATATATATATATATATATATATATATATTTTTTTTTTTTCCTGCTCCCTTCCCATCCTATCTCCTCCCCTCAACCCTCACCCATGGTCCCCATGCTCCCAATTTACTCAGGAGATCATGTCTTTTTCTACTTCCCATGTACATTAGATTCATGTATGTCTCTCTTAGGGTCCTCATTGTTGTCTAGGTTCTCTGGGATTGTAATTTGTAGGCTGGCTTTCTTTGTTTTATGTCTAAAAGCCACTTATGAGTTTATACAATGTATTTTGATTATATTCTCTCCCCTGCTCCAGATTCTCTCTACCTCCCTACCTACCCAACTTCATATTCTTTTGCTGTCTCACTCAGCCCCACCCCCAAATCATAAGATAAAAGGCCCAATAAGATAAAAGGTACCAAATTAAAACAAAATAGTAGTTGTGCTGGCCAACTACTCCTTGGCACGTCTGCTGCCCAGGAGTGTGGTTGATATATACAGTGCCATTCCATTAGAGAAAACTTTATTTTTTTCTTTCTTCCTTTTTTTCTTTCTTTTTCCCAACACAGAGTTTTTCCTGTGTAGCTTTGGAGCCCGTCCTGGAACTAACTCTTATAGATCAGGCTGACCCCAAGCTCACAGAGATCTGTCTGCCTTTGCCTCCCAAGTCCTGGGATTGAAGGCATGGGCCACCACTGCTCAGCGATTTTTGCTTTCTTGGTAACCACTGTTCTTTCTTCAGGATGGTACTCTGTTTCTAAGCTTTTCACATCCCTGTAGTTCTGTATTTCGGCAGTTTAGCTGTGAAGTGAGAGGAGAGAAGACAGTGGGAAGGGAAAAAGGGAAGAGCAGGGGAGAGGGAGGATGGATTAGCAACAATCAAATCGTGGGAAAGGGAAAGGAAGAAATGTATAAATCATCCAAAGCAGAGAAACGGATGCACAATCAGGCTTAAAAACGGATCTCAAAATGGATCTCACTTATTTTTGTTTTTAGGCCCTCAGAAAAACATCCTGCAGACCACAGTTCCCGAAAAGATTTCATCACTAGATGTGGAAAAAGACCCTGAAAATCACGTAATAGCAACAGCATCTTTATAGGCTGCCCGTGTGAAGTTGTGCACATCATGACTAAAGCTGGTCAGATAGAGGTGGAGCTGCTGGAGCCCAGCAAAGCTTCACTGCAACAGAGCATTGTGGGATAGGAACTTCCGGGATGGGGCCTTACAGGTGCCAAAAAGGTGGCGAGCGACCAGAATGTCCCTCCAGGATGGGATGAGGGTGGGGCTGTGATATGGGGGAAGGTGTGAGGTGAAGTAGGCTGTCCGGGGGCACTGGGCGTATCTGACTAAGCCAGAAGATACCAGTTAGCACCAGGCAAGCCCGCCAGGCTACAGGTGCTCGGCTTCATCACTTAATTCTCAGTTCAGCATCTTAAAGGCACAGAAATCCACACGGGAAGGGAAGTCAAAAGGCCCTGGCATATTCTTAATAGTTTTATTATTCATTTAAAACATAAAGTGGAATATACAGGTAAATTAGCATGTGACTGACATTTTAAAAAATATTCTTGTTGCAGATTGCATATCTTATTACAATAGCTGAGAAACCATATTTTGTCCATCTTAAAAAGCAGTAAGTAATTATTTTGTCATTCTAAATTTAAATTTTTTGACTTTTATAGGAGTTAAGATTATAATCATTATAGTTCTAATGTATTAATGTCTATTGAATGTTGGCCATTAGACAAGGCCCTAGGCATAAAAAGGAGAATAAAACAAGACACACAGGGCATTTATAATATAGGAAGATATATTCCAAGGCACTAACACAAGAAACAGAATTTTATTAAAATATGGTGATAAATACATAGGAAATGTTCTTTGCAATTCAATGCAGCCTTTTTGGAATAGCGGTAAGATGTGACTTGATAAAGGATAGCGATAAAAGGATTTGGAAAAATAAGTAGGAGATAAATTCTAGAATATGTGTAAGGACAACGCATATGGACATACGCAAACCCCGTGTTTTTATGGGTCAGGTGATCAGTGGGAGGGTTGTTGGTGATGGATCATCGGTTACAGCATGAGGAAGACAGATTCCATAGACCTCAAGACAGAATCAGTAGAACAATTGAGAAACAGTGAAGGACCTCAGATCATTAGACTGCTGCTCAAGAAAAAGGTTAGGTTATTGTGCATGTAAGTGCTGATTACACACCGTGGGAGGATTTGTAGGAAGACTGAGCATGTATATCCAAGTCGGTATTTTCCACTGGAGAAGTATATGTACGACTGGCTCTCTGAGGATGTTCAATAAGTATATTGACTTATTAGTAAACAGTAGCCGTGTTATTCATGCTTATAAACCTTGGGAAATATGAACACTTTGGAATTAGATGGGAAAGTGTGTAACTAGCATGGAAGACGAAGCTGAAGGAGCAGAGACGACGCAGGGCAAGAGGCAGGAGAGGAGGTGTGATAAATAGAGACACTGGAAGGAGCACTCATTGTTGCAGACAGTCATCTGGGTAATCTGGACAGTTACGGTCAGAAATGTGCCTTTCGGATTTAAAAAACTGATGGTTTCAGACCTTTTCCACAGAACCTTAAGAACCAAGAAAGCAAAAGATGTAAGTATAGATGGCACGTCTGATCAAAGGATAATCTGTTGACAATTAAAACAGCACAGAGCAGTGCCGGAGCATGGCATCAGCGGGAATCCTTTAGGCTGTAGTCACGTGTAGACAACTTTTCTAATAGCACAGGGTAAAAAAGCCTATGGAACCATGGTAGAGAGAAATGATTCACAGCTCAGTACACTCACAGGGTGGAATCCGTGGCACAGGTGTAAGGGCTTTCTTTGAAATAAGAAAGTCACCCACATTAAGGAAAGGAGTAAGGCAGGCTCAGATGATGGGGTGAGTGGCTTGAAGGATGTGTGTTATGATTGTAAGAACGGGGTCAAATACTTTAATATTTACTGGGGTGGGAGATTATGGAAGAAATTTTTGACCCTTGTTATTAAGAAGTGTAGACCCAGCACTCAGGAGATTGAGGCAGGAGGATTGCAATGACTCCGGGTTCAGTTGTGTCTACATAGTTATATCGAGAAGGAAGAGGAGGAGGGGAAAGGGGATAAGGAGGAAGAAGAGGATGGAGGAAGCAAGGGAGGAGGAGGAGAAAGGGGAAGAGGGAAAAGAGAGAAGAAGAGGATGTGGGGCAGAAAAGGAGGAAAAAAGCAGTTACAATAGGGACTTGGATTTAGCAAGCTGATTGAATATGAATTTGTGGCAAAACCAAGATAATCATTTAAAATTGGTGTTACTCCCACATTCTACTTAGAGATTCAAATATAAAATCTGATGTCAATGAGTGACAGAAACAAAGATTTGAAAGACCCTGGGCGTCGGAGCCTATATTATTTCTTTGAGTTATCTGTTGTTCCGAGCTGCCCATTAATCAGCATGTTAGTTTTTTCGCTATCCAAAAGGCTAATATCAGCGAGAGGAAATATTTAGACAATAGAATATAGCAAGCTGACAGGTATTCAATTAATTTTTATGTAAAGACTGTTGCCTTTTACATTTGTTCCATCGGAAGATGTTTTTGGGATTTTTGCATAGATCATATATAACTTCAACTTCAGTGATCTACACATACGACAACTATGATATCCGTCGTTCTCATCCTCTGTCTTTTCTGGTAAGCCTTAAGGTTTCTTTCATACAGATTTGCTATCTGGGTTTTCTTCTTTAAAACAAACCATCTCTAGTAATTACTTTAGTATTATTTTATACATTCACTGGAATTGTATAACACACTACTTTCTGCTTGATACACGTTGTGTAACACACTACTTACTTTCTGTTTGAGACAAATTTGTTGATAATTGACTTTTGGACCAAAGTATTGAGGTAGGTAAATGATAAATATAAATGACATGTCTTGGGTGTGTATTTAAGAATGAGTTAACCATCTGCTTTCATTTGTACTTTTTTTTTTATTTTTTTTTTAGGAAAGTTGCACTTACAATGGATATGTCACAGGTTTTCCAAACTCTCTTGTGACACTCAGCATTTGCTCAGGACTCAGGTTGTATATACTATTTAAAGATATTATCATAGCTAGGTTTCTATTGCTGTGAGAAAGACTATGACCAAAACAACTGGGGAAGGAAAGGGTATGTTTAATCTTATACTTCTAGTTAACAGTCCATCGCTAAAGTCAGGGCAGGCACTGGGAGCCAGGAACTGAAGCAGAGGCCATGGAGGAATACTGACTTGTTTTCCCTTGACTTGACCAGTTTGCTTTATTATGCAACTCAGGACCACCTGCCCATGGGTGGCAGCATCTTGTAGCCTAGACCCTTCACACCCATCATTAATCAAGAAAACACTCTGCAGACTTGTCTATAGGCAATCTGATGGAGGCATTTTCTCAATTAGGATCCCCTCTTTTAAAAGATGTCTACGTTTGTGCCAAGTTAACAAAAATGACCAGCACAGGACCCAAGACTAAGGAAGAGTACCTGCAGCCTCAACAGGCTAGTCCAGAAAGCCAATACATAACACACCAGAGAGGACTATTAATTGTTTCGAAGCACATATCCATGCCTGTACCTGATCTCTTCCATGTCTGTAATAGGCAGGCATATGCATTCGTAGTACAGTGATCTAGTTCTGGTATAACCTTGAAGAAAATGCAGGTGAAGTAGGCAAACAAAGTTGATTTTGGCATTAAGAAAATCCTGACCAAACTCTACCATTAGAATATTATAGATTTGGTTGAATCATTTCAGACTTTTCTTTGATTGTTCTAATGTTCAGGGGAACAATACAATTTGAAAATGTCTCCTATGGAATTGAACCTGTGGAAACCATATCGGGATTTGTGCACGTGATCTATGAGATCACAAATGACAACACTGAGATTCCTGTATTAGAAGAAGATCAGAGTTACTATTGGTATAATAATTCACAATTTCAATTCAAAAGGAACGTGAAGGTATGTGTCTACTCTTTCAACTCATTTTATATAATCTTATGAAATGAAAAATGCTTTTGAAGTACACTTTATTTTTTTTATTTATTTATTAAAGATTTCTGTCTCTTCCCCGCCACCGCCTCCCATTTCCCTCCCCCTCCCTCAATTAAGTCCCCTCCCCCCCTCAGCCCGAAAAGCAATCAGGGTTCCCTGTCCTGTGGGAAGTCCAAGGAACCCCCACCTCCATCCAGGTCTAGTAAGTTGAGCATCCAAACTGCCTAGGCTCCCACAAAGCCAGTGCGTGCAGTAGGATCAGAAACCCATTGCCGTTGTTCTTGAGTTCTCAGTAGTCCTCATTGTCCGCTATGTTCAGCGAGTCCGGTTTTATCCCAGGCTTTTTCAGACCCAGGCCAGCTGGCCTTGTTGAGTTCCCAAAAGAACATCCCCATTGTCTCAGTGTGTGGGTGCACCCCTTGCGGTCCTGAGTTCCTTTCTCATGCTCTCTCTCCTTCTGCTCCTGATTTGAAGTACACTTTAATGTGGTTTTATTTTTTAAATGAAGGTCCTGTGCCATTTTTAATAGCTAGAGGATTTACAGTTGAAATTAGACACGGGTTCAGTAGAAACTTAGGTAATTAATCTCAGAAACAAGGAGATTTGAACTTAGAACTGAAAGCGGCTAAAGTTTTAATCCCCGTGCTTCTAGATCATTAACACAGAATATTCCTCCAATTATTCAGGTCATGTAGATGAAAGTATTAACTCTTTTGTGGCAGTTTAAAAATAGATAATTTCAATGACGTTCATAAGGTAAAATAGAGTAATGGCCTTTCCATTAGCAAAGCCCCCTAAACTGGTCTGGCAGTATGCCTGGCTCCAGTAACACCATCAATTGCTAACTTTGGTAGGATTTTTTTCTGAAGTACATGGTTAGCTAAATCAGCTTCCTCATTCCTCACACTTGTTAGCAAAAGTATCTTCCTGCATGGATAGTTTTAGATTATCAGAAGGATCAAGAAAAGCAAGGCTTGGGTTATAAACCTAGAATTTTATTTCGAATATTACAAAATCAAGATTCCTGAGTTCTCATCCAGCTTGAGATGTCTAACTGAAAGTTCTTGCTAATGGCAGCATTTCTGTGCTGGGGGATCCTCTGAATGGCGGCGAAATTTTGTGTTTGAAAACAGCCTTATTACAGTTTGTAGCAGATGTCTTCTATCTTATTTATAAATATAATTTTAACAGAAGATGGCATTTAAAATTTTTTCTCGGGACCCATGTCATGTGTCTTTCAGAAAACATCATTAATCAAGTTATCCCCACGGTACTTCGAGATGGATATTGTCGTGGATAAGAAGCTGGTGTGTCCTATTCTTTCTATTGCTGTTTGTTTTGACAGTCTCCTAGATGTAAACAGTGTGTTATGACCATATCTGCATCCATCCCCCTGTCTCGTCCTCCCTCCACTTCTGTGACCCCTTTCTTATTATTGAATGTGTGGGCATGTCTTGTCTGACAGTATTGTAGCACTTAGAGCCTACAGCTGGGTAAGACTGGAAAAGACTTCTCCGTCACAGGAGCCGACATACTTTCTTCTTACACGGTGGGGGCTAGCTCACGGACAGTGAGCTTTCACTTCGGGTCTAGCTTGATGGCTCTGTGTCCTGTATCCAAAGTATGTGGTCTTCTCAGCAATAGAATTTCAGTGCCTATTTCGTATGGGCAACCAAGAAAAAGCTGGCAATTGTATGTATGTTTTTGGGAGCCTTTGGCATCAGAGGTATCCAGCATTTGGCACTGGGATTTTTTTGTTTCAAAACCTATGCCTTGCTCCTGGGAGCAGTATTATCCTCACTAGCAGGTTACCTCTGTTCACGCTCTTCTAGAATGATAATGCTTAGTTAGTTTATAAACTAGTAGCTTTCTGTATGCTCTTAAAACCATCTTTGGTTTGGGTTGCCTCTCTCCCCTCCCCTTCCCTCCCCTCCCTTTGCCTCCCTTCCCACTCCTGTACCCATTTCCATTTTTCTGTGCCTAGCATCCCCCCCCCATGCCTCTTCTGTGGTTTCCTCACACATGGTTCCCCTCCTAGTTCCTGTCTTCTGTAGACATGCATCCCAAGACCCATGAGTACTTCTACCACTTTTCCTTATGGCTCTACTGCTACCAGCCATTGTGGTGTTTTGCCTGGCTTCCTCAGCTACTGTGAATGTGGACTGTTGTGTGCAACTGTTGACATGCATCTGTCTGTGGAGACAGTATGGCTGGAGCCATCATGACTCCACCTTGCTCCTGGTCTACAATGTATTGTATGATGTTAAAATTCAGGTTATTGGGTATTTTGAAATAATTATTTGCTTATCATTATTGATTTTATGGGTTTCCATCAGAATGTAGTCTTATTGCTTATTCAGAGGACAACATGTTTGTTTGTTTAAAAGCATGCCCTTGTTACTTTAGATCCATTCATTCTTCAACATTGCTTTTTTTTTTCAGTTTGATTACATGGGCTCTGACATTAAAACTGTGATACAGAAAGTTACTCATGTCATCGGCCTTGTCAACACTGTGAGTTTTCAAAAGCAAATTTGTCTATACAATCTGTAAAACCAGAGATATGGGGGGGCTGGAGAGATGGCTCAGCGGTTAAGAGCATTGCCTGCTCTTCCAAAGGTCCTGAGTTCAATTCCCAGCAACCACATGGTGGCTCACAACCATCTGTAATGAAGTCTGGTGCCCTCTTCTGGCCTTCAGTCATACACGCAGGAAGAATATTGTATACATAATAAATAAATAAATATTTAAAAAAAAACCCCAGAGATATGGATCTATGCCATATAGTTTGCTGAGCTTTTATTGTGTAACCAAAAGTACCATGTTAAATATGTTTTTAAGTGTTTCGAGGGATGTTCAAATTCATATAGAAATTCCTTTATCTTTTTATATTTTCTTTTTAGATGTTCTCCATGTTAGAACTGACGGTTGTAATACATTCCATTGAAATCTGGTCAAAGGGAAACAGAATTTCTGTCCCAGAGAGTCCTAAGAGTTTGCTGATGGCATTTTTAAACTGGAAACGAGACCACAAACAGAAGCATGTTTCATACTTACTGGCGTAAGCATATATCCTGTCTCTACTGACATTGAAGGAATAGCTCAAATGACATATTACTTATAAAGATACACATTTGTTTTCTGTATATTGTTTTCTAATTTCTTGGATATATGAATATAAAAAATGCAAGCTATGAAGGCTTCTCCCTTAGGACTAATATGAGGAAAACTGCACACACTTTTCTTAAACAACACAGACCGCCGGAGATGAGAGAGATGGTGGAGTGCTTGCTGGTGGCTGCAGCCACTGGTCCGAAGAGAGCGGCTCCACTTTCCTACCAAACAGAACAAAACCTCAAGAATAATGGCAAATTAGAAGTGGGTGAAAAAGAATCAAACTGCTTTGGCTTACAAATGTCTGTGACCTGCTATCAGATCTCGATAGTCCCGTTTCTTACCTAATTAATTAATCACCTAGTTAATATCTTTATTTTTAAATAAAGATCTATTTACTGTTAATGATAAATGAATGACAAGGCCTCAAAAGTGAAGTTTTAGGGATTTCTAGCTAAATAGATACTCAAAGTTTTATACACACGCATACAGAGTATATGGAATCAGACTGAAAGCTGCCATTACCCTTATATATTCCCAGATAGTTATGAAATTCACAATTAACATTGAAATAGTCTTAATATTGAAGCTTTGAGGAAATATATCTAAATTGTACAACCCTGAGTGGCATAGAGCTGAGACTATAGTACATGTTTTATAATATTTCATCCTATGAAAATTGCTGACATTACTAACACTGCTTTCCTATATACACCTGTTCATTTTGTAGCTTTGACGAGCATCCTGCTTCCATTGGAGCCCTGTATCCAGGGGAATTGTGCAGAGTGGATTTTGACGTTGCTGTTGCCCTGGTATGCAGTTTTATCCAATTTTCCTTCCCTACTCTTTTTTTTCCCCATGTTTCAAAAATTTCTAAATATCTTATCAGAGGAGAAAATCTTCTATTTATTTGTTTAGTCTTCTCTCATACAATACATCCTGATCATACTTCCCACTCTCCTCTCCTTCCACTCCCCGCTCCCATCTGCCCTAGTTCTATACCCCTATTTTCTGTCAGCCCCATTCCCCCCGCCCCAGAAAAGAACAGGCTTCCCAGTGGCATCAACCGAATATGTTATCGCAAGTTAGAATAAGACTAGGTACAAACCCTCACATTAAATCTAGGCAAAGGAACCCAGTAGAAGAAAAGGGGTCCCAAGAGCAGGCGAAAGAGTCAGAGACACCCTAATTCCCACTGTCAGGAGTCTCCCCCAAACTCCAAGCCAACAACCATAGAATATATGCAGAGGACCTAGCTATGAAGGTCCTGCAGGTTCTGTGATGGCTGAGCCAGTCAGTCTCTGTGAGCCCTCCTGTGCCCTGCTTAATTGGCTCTGTGGCAGTATTCTCCTGCTGTCTTCCACCCCTCTGGCTCCCACAATTCATCCTCCCCCTTTTCTGCTCTTCTACTCGCTGAGATTGGGAGCGCTTTCAGGGTATGTGTGCCACTTTAATTTCCTTAGTCTGTATTTTGGGGTGCAGTAAGCCCCTGTCTAAGCATTTTGTGTTGGTTATGTGTCAGGAGTAGCATGATTTTCTTGTTTTTTCTGCTGCATTATTACTGCAAGCGTGACTAAACTTTATGTGTTAGCATTGCATGTCCCAACGGCACGTCAGAGAATCCGCAGGCTCTCTGAGCAGGAGCGAATGCCTTTTGTAGACCACAGTGACTTCCTTTTCCTTTCTTCTTGCATGGCTGTTCTCTTTCTTCTTTTTTTTTTTTTGTAAATTTTTTTTATTAATTTATTTATTTATTAAAGATTTCTGTCTCTTCCCCATCACCGCCTCCCATTTCCCTCCCCCTCCCCCAATTAAGTCTCCCCCCAGCCCGAAAAGCAATCAGGGTTCCCTGTCCTGTGGGAAGTCCAAGGAACCCCCACCTCCATCCAGGTCTAGTAAGTTGAGCATCCAAACTGCCTAGGCTCCCACAAAGCCAGTATGTGCAGTAGGATCAGAAACCCATTGCCATTGTTCTTGAGTTCTCAGTAGTCCTCATTGTCCGCTATGTTCAGAGAGTCCGGTTTTATCCCAGGCTTTTCCAGACCCAGGCCAGCTGGCCTTGGTGAGTTCCCAATAGAACATCCCCATTGTCTCAGTGTGTGGGTGCACCCCTCGCGGTCCTGAGTTCCATGCTCGTGCTCTCTCTCCTTCTGCTCCTGATTTGGACCTTGAGATTTCAGTCCTGTGCTCCAATTTGGGTCTCTGTCTCTGTCTCCTTTCATCGCTTGCTGAAGGTTAATATTCAGGAGGATGCCTATATGTTTTTCTTTGGGTTCTCCTTATTTAGCTTCTCTAGGATCACTAATTATAAGCTCAATGTCCTTGGTTTATGGCTAGAAACCAAATATGAGTGAGTACATCCCATGTTCCTCTTTTTGGGTCTGGCTTACGTCACTCAGGATAGTGTTTTCTATTTCCATCCATTTGTATGCAAAATTCATGAAGTCCTTGTTTTTTATTGCTGAGTAGTACTCTAATATGTATAAATTCCATACTTTCTTCATCCATTCTTCCATTGAAGGGCATCTAGGTTGTTTCCAGGTTCTGGCTATCACAAACAATGCTGCTATGAACATTGTAGAGCATATACTTTTGTTGTATGATAGGGCCTCTCTTGGGTATATTCCCAAGAGTGGTATTGCTGGGTCCAGGGGTAAGTTGATCCCGAATTTCCTGAGAAACCGCCATACTGCCTTCCAAAGTGGTTGCACAAGTTTGCATTCCCACCAGCAATGGATGAGTGTAGTGTACCCCTTTCTCCACAACCTCTCCAACAAAGGCTATCATTGGTATTTTTGATTTTAGCCATTCTGACAGGTGTAAGATGGTGTCTTAAAGTTGTCTTGATTTGCATTTCCCTGATCGCTAGGGAAGTTGAGCATGACCTTAAGTGTCTTTTGGCCATTTGAAGTTCTTCTGTTGAGAATCCTCTGTTCAGCTCAATGCCCCATTTTATAATTGGGTTGATTAGCCTTTTACGGTCTAGTTTCTTGAGTTCTTTATATATTTTGGAGATCAGACCTTTGTCAGTTGCGGGGTTGGTGAAGATCTTCTCCCAGTTGGTGGGTTGCCTTTGTGTCTTAGTGACAGTGTCCTTTGCTTTACAGAAGCTTCTCAGTCTCAGGAGGTCCCATTTATTCAATGAGGTCCTTAATGTCTGTGCTGCTGGGGTTATACGTAAGAAGTGGTCTCCTGTGCCCATGTGTTGTAGAGTACTTCCCACTTTCTCTTCTATCAGGTTCAGTGTGTTCGGACTGATATTGAGGTCTTTAATCCATTTGGACTTGAGTTTTGTGCATGGTGATAGATATGGATCTATTTTCATTCTTCTACAGGTTGACATCCAGTTTTGCCAGCACAATTTGTTGAAGATGCTCTCTTTTTTCCATTGTATACTTTTAGCTCCTTTATCGAAAATCAGGTGTTCATAGGTTTGTGGGTTAATGTCAGGGTCTTCTATTCGATTCCATTGGTCGACTTCTCTGTTTTTATGCCAATACTAAGCTGTTTTCAATACTGTAGCTCTGTAGTAGAGTTTGAAGTCAGGGATGGTAATGCTTCCAGACGATCCTTTGTTGTATAAGATTGTTTTGGCTATCCTGGGTTTTTTGTTTTTCCATATAAAGTTGATTATTGTCTTCTCCAGATCTGTGAAGAATTTTGATGGGATTTTGATGGGGATTGCATTGAATCTATAGATTGCTTTTGGTAGAATTGCAATTTTTACTATATTGATCCTCCCAATCCAGGAGCAAGGAAGATCTTTCCATTTTCTGGTGTCCTCTTCAATTTCTTTCTTCAAAGACTTAAAGTTCTTGTCAAATAGATCTTTCACATCCTTGGTCAGAGTTACCCCAAGATATTTTATGCTATTTGTGGCTATCGTGAAAGGTGATGCTTCTCTAATTTCCCTCTCTGTTTCCTTATCCTTAGTGTATAGGAAGGCCACTGATTTTTTGGAGTTGATCTTGTATCCTGCCACATTACTAAAGGTGTTTATCAGCTGTAGGAGTTCTTTGGTAGAGTTTTTGGGGTTGCTTATGTATACTATCATATCATCTGCAAATAACGAGAGCTTAATTTCTTCTTTTCCGATACGAATCCCCTTGATCCCATTATGTTGTCTTATTGCTATTGCTAGAACTTCAAGCACTATATTGAAGAGGTATGGAGAGAGTGGACAGCCTTGTCGTGTTCCTGATTTTAGTGGGATGTCTTTGAGTTTTTCTCCATTTAATTTAATGTTAGCTGACGGCTTGCTGTATATAGCTTTTATTATATTTAGGTATGACCCTTGTATCCCTAATCTCTCCAATACTTTTATCATAAAGGGGTGTTGAATTTTGTCAAATGCTTTTTCAGCATCTAATGAAATGATCATATGGTTTTTTTCTTTCAGTTTATTTATATGGTGGATTACATTGATAGATTTTCGTATGTTGAACCAGCCCTGCATCTCTGGGATGAAGCCTACTTGTTCATAATGGATAATTTTTCTAATGTGTTCTTGGATTCGGTTTGCCAGTATTTTATTGAGAATTTTTGCATCGATATTCATGAGTGAGATAGGCCTGTAATTTTCTTTCTTGGTTGGGTCTTTGTGTGGTTTTGGTATCAGGGTAACTGTAGCTTCATAAAAGGAATTTGGCAATGACTCTTCTGTTTCTATATTGTGAAATACATTAAGGAGTATAGGTATTAGCTCTTCTTGGAAGTTCTGGTAGAATTCTGCATTGCAACCATCTGGTCCTGGGCTTTTTTTGGAAGGGAGATTTTTGATAACGGTTTCTAGCTCTTCGCGACTAACAGTTCTATTTAGATCGTTCACCTGGTCTTGGTTTAGCTTTGGTATGTGGTACTTATCTAAAAAAATGTCCATTTCTTTTGCATTTTCTAGTTTTGTGGCATACAGGCTTTTGTAGTAAGATCTAATGAGTCTCTGAATTTCCTCTGTGTCTCTTGTTATGTCCCCCTTTTCATTTCTGATCTTATTTATTTGCGTGTTCTCTCTCTGTCGTTTATTTAGTTTGGATAGGGGTTTGTCGATCTTGTTGATTTTCTCCAAGAACCAACTTTTTGTTTCATTGATTCTTTGGACTGTTTTCTGCGTTTCTATTTTGTTGATTTCAGCCCTCAGTTTGATTATTTCCAGTCTTCTACTCCTCCTGGGTGCGTCTGCTTCTTTTTTTTCTAAAGCTTTCAGGTGTGCTGTTAAGTCTCCGATGTATGCTTTCTCTGTTTTCTTTAAGTGGGCACTTAGTGCTATGAACTTTCCTCTTAGCACTGCTTTCATAGTGTCCCATAGGTTTGAGTATGTTGTCCCTTTATTTTCATTAAATTCAAGGAAGACTTTAATTTCTTTCTTGATTTCTTCCTTGACCCAGGTGTGGTTCAGTAGTTGACTGTTCAGTTTCCATGAGTTTGTCGGCTTTCTGGAGGTAGGATTGTTGCTGAATTCTAACTTTAATCCGTGGTGATCTGATAAGACACAGGTGGACACTGATTTTTTTTGTATCTGTGGAGGTTTCCTTTGTTTCCGAGTATGTGGTCAATTTTCGAGAAGGTTCCATGGGCTGCAGAGAAGAAGGTATATTCTTTCCTATTTGGGTGGAATGTTCTATAGATGTCTGTTAAGTCCATTTGCTTCATTACCTCCAGTAGTTCTCTTACTTCTCTATTCGGTTTCTGTCTGATTGACCTGTCCATTGCTGAGAGAGGTGTATTGAAGTCTCCTACTACTAGTGTGTGTGGTTTGATGTCTGCCTTGAGTTTTAGTAATATTTCTTTTACATAAGTGGGTGCTTTTATATTAGGGGCGTAAATATTCAGGATTGAGACTTCATCCTGATAAATTGTTCCTGTTATGAGTATAAAGTGTCCATCTTGATCTCTTCTGATTGATTTTAGTTTGAAGTCAGTTTCGTTAGAAACTAATATGGCCACACCTGCTTTTTTCTTAGGACCATTTGCTTGAAAGATCTTTTCCCAGCCCTTTACTCTGAGTAGATGCCTATCTTTGTGGTTGAGATGTGTTTCTTGCAAACAGCAGAATGTTGGATCCTGTTTTCGTATCCAATCTCTTAGCCTGTGCATTTTTATAGGTGAATTGAGACCATTAATATTAAGTGATATTAATGACCAGTGGTTGTTTACACTGGATATTCTTACTGTTTTTGGAAGTAGAATTTGCGTGTCTCCCTTCTTTGAGTTGTGCTACTGAAGGGCGCTAGATGCCTGAGTTATTGTAAGCAGTGTTGGCAATGTTGGATTCCTTGGGTTGCGATTTTCCTTCTATTACTTTCTGTAGGGCTGGATTCATGGCTACGTATTGTTTAAATTTGTTTTTATCCTGGAATGTCTTGATTTCTCCATTTATAGTGAACGAAAGCTTGGCTGGGTATAGTAGTCTGGGCTTGCATCCATGGTCTCTTAGCTTCTGCAGTACTTCTATCCAGGACCTTCTGGCTTTCATTGTTTCCATAGGGAAATCAGGTGTAAGTCTGATCGGTTTACCTTTATAAGTTACTTGGCCTTTTTCCTTTGCAGCTCTTAGTATTCTTTCTTTAACCTGTATATTTTGTGTTTTGATTATTATATGGCGAGGGGATGTTTTCCTTTGATCCAGTTTGTTTGGTGTTCTATATGCTTCTTGAATATTCAAAGGAATATCTTTCTTTATGTTGGGAAAGTTTTCTTCCATAATTTTGTTCAAAATATTTTCTGGGCCTTTGAGCTGTGACTCTTCTCCTTCTTCTATTTCTATTATTCTTAGATTTGGTCTTTTTATTGTGTCCCATATTTCCTGAATGTTTTGTGATAAGAATTTGTTGGCTTTGCAGTTTTCTTTGATCAGAGCGTTTATTTTCTCTATGTTGTCCTCAGAATCTGAGATTCTTTCTTCTATTTCTTGTATTCTATTGATTATGCTTGTTTCTGTAGGCTCTGCTCGTTGACCTAGATTTTCCATATCCAGCTGGTCTTCAGTTTGTGTTTTCTTCCTTGCTTCCATTTCAGTTTTCAATTCTTGAACTGTTTCCATTACCTGTTTGATCGTTCTTTCTTGGTTTCCCAGGGTATTATGTACGTATTTACTCATTTCTTCAAATTTTTGGTTATACTTCTCATCCATTTCTATAAGGGCATTTTTCACATGTTGTTTAAGGGACTCTACAGCTTTCATAAAGTCAATTTTTTCCACTTCTTCTGTGTTATGGTGTTGGAGACCTTCTGTTGTAAGATTGTTGGGTTCTGGTGTTTTCATGTTGTGTTTCAGATTATTGGGTGAATTCTTTCCTTGGTGCCTGCCCATCTCCTCCTATCGATGCTATCTAAGGGGTCTTTTAAAACTGGTTCAGGTTCCCCTGCTGGCCAGGGGCTCCTCTTACAAAATGCCCTTGCTCTGTTTCCTGGTTCCTGCCGGGGGCCAAGATCTTCTCACCCCTCAGAAAGGTATTCAGGAATAGGACCCGGCTCTTCCTTTGCCAGGGACCTCCCCAACCGAAGGCCTACCTCTTTGGTTTAATTGTAGTGGGGCGATCTGTTCTTGGTGTTGCGCGCGGTCCCTGCAGCCTGCTTCTGCTGCTGGGATGGTTCCCACCGCCAGCAGCCTGTGTCCTCTGCTGCCGCTCTGGTCCCAGTGGGTCCCCGCCGGCTGCGCTGGGCATCCTCCGGCCGCGTTCCGCCGCCCGGTGTTCTGTTCCGGCCGCGTTCCGCCGCCCGGTGTTCCGGCCGCGTTCCGCCGCCTGGTGTGGCTGTTCTCTTTCTTGACTGATTGTTCCTGCTAGGTTTTCAGTGCTGTGTGTTGAAGGAAATGGTGGGAGCAGAAATCCCTTCCTTGTATCAACTAGCGGGCAAGCTCTGCTTATGATATTCACAGCCTAAACATGGACACTTTTTGTTGGTTGATATTCAACTTGACCACCTTTATTCTGTCCTCACAGGTACAAACTGGACACCACAGCTAGCAGATACATAAAAATTTATGATTAAATTGAGAACATTTAAACAAATGCGATACTTTAAATGATGTCATAATGTCACTTGAAAAGCATATGTGAGACTGTCCATTTTGTTTTTTACATTTAGCTTGTGGGTGAAAAACATCATCTGAGGCTGTTGTTGCTTTCAGAATCCCAGCTCAGGGACCTGGCAGCTCTCACTCTGCAGGAAACATGCCTCCAACATGGAGGTCTCTCCAAAAGTCCCCACTCCCCACATAGCCACTGTTTTCTTAATATGGTCAAGATAGAGACTGCACAAAGGCGGTATTTACACAAGCTATTCATGAATGATTCCCCACCCCCCTAGTGTATTGGATAGATCAGAAGAGGTCAAAACTAGCTTCCTCTCCTCAACAGAAGGACATCATAGAGGCCATTAATACTGGGAAATCTGAGTTACTGGGACCCATTGATGAATGCAGATTTGATTATTGAATAGAAGATTAAAGGCACTGTGTCAAAGTTACATCAAAGAAGGCTTAAAAATGAGGCAGTGTTCAGGTGTCACCCTTCCTAAGGCAGCTGTGTGGCTGTCATTTAACAACAATAATAGTACTCGGAAGTCAAACTTCCTCTACGGATCCACCCATGTTTAATGAACCCATTAGCAAGACATTTGTATCACTACTGCAGCTGCATCCATGGAGTTGTCTCAGATATATTAATAAATTGATTGTCATCAAAACACTTATATCACTCCTACAGTTGCATCCATGGAGGTGTCTCGAATGTGTTAATAAATCAGTTTTCCTGGCAGTCAGTGTTGCTTTGCTAACTCCTTCCCTTCTGTTCATGTTCAGTATTCCAAAGGCTTATCGTTAGAGTCATACAGTGTCATCGTCGCGCAGCTGCTGAGCCTCGGCATGGGCCTCACCTACGACAACACCGACACCTGTCACTGTACAGGAGACGTTTGCCTAATGACATCCAAGGCAATGTGAGACAACCTTCTTTACTAAGCACACACGTTTCCTCTTGCTTTCAACTGGCTTTCCGTTTCTGTTAACTGAATTAAAGTATTGATTATATACATATATATATATACACTATATATTATGTATGCTATATATAATACACACACACATATATTTTGACGAGCTCTTATGCTCTTTTCCTTAGTGAACATGTGGATTTTAAACCCCACCCACTGTGTTGTATGTCTTGATAGCCTCCACCTGCACTTCTCTTTTCTCTCAGTGTTTATTTTGCTCTTTTTGGTATATAATGCTGCTACAGCATCCTGATATTCATTATGAAATTTTGATTCATGAGTATATTATGCATTGATCAACTCTGAATGTTGAGCCTCCTCTCAGCTTGACACTTTGTTTCTTTTTCTGTGATGACATTAAAAGCTGTCCTAATTGTTTTGTGACACTGTCTCAAAGTTGTCCTCCTGTCCCAATAGTTTTGAGATATGGAATGCATTAACGCTAGCTCTAATCACCCTGCCATGCCTGGAAGGCAGAACTTATTTCTTTCATCAGGGCAGACCTTTCTCTCTATTTTCTTCTCCCTGCTCCCCATGGCATCTGGCAGCCACTATTCCACTGCTAACTTTTATAGACTCAAAAATTTAAGTCCTATTTTTCAAAATTTTAAATCCTATTTTTGATGTGACATTTTTCTTCGTGTCCCTGGATCCTCTCACTTAGCTGAATGTCCCCTAGGCCCACCCACATTGTTGCAAATGAGGGGACTATGTACTTTTTTTTATGGCTGAATAGCTGCAAAGACACACATTTGATTTCTCTCCCCATTTTGTGACGAGCATGTGGGTTGATCCTATATTGTGGTATTTGTGAAGGCTGTGGCAGTGAGCATGAGAGCCCAGGTGTCCCTTTGACACTTGCTCCATCTTCTTCGTTTACATACACAGCAGGCATTCTGGATCTCTCTGTAGGGTCACCCTACTTTTGAGATACTGTCATGCAATAACTACAATAATTTCTATTTCTTTCACAGTAGGTAAACAATGCTTTAATTGCTTTCTCTGGCTGGTGGTGCCCGCTTTCTTGTCTGTTTGATCTTGGGGAGGAGGGAGCCTCTTTGATCTATCTTTTTCTATCAAGTTCTGTAGTTACAAAGTCATGAATCCCACGTCACTCATGCGGAGGGCAGGCAGATAGAAAATGTCCAGGCCCTATGTGGTCCTTTAGGTCTTGAGTTTCTGTTAACTCGCATCTCAGCTTTGCAGACTTCTTCTCACTTTATTTTATGAATTTTCATGTATACTTGGTGAGGAGAAGCAGAATGATAACATGCGTCCATGGATAAGAGACTTTAGTGTCTATGATGCTGCTGTCTAGGTAACAGAAGTCGGGAAGGATCCCTGGATCAGTACCTCACATGTACTGAGGGGCCACCTGCACCAGGTTCTACATAAGTACAGTATGTGACAATTTTTAAAAATCATATCATTAGTTTTCATTTTTTCTTGGTAGATATAAAGAAGTCTGAGAAAATATCTTAGGAATCCAATCACTGTGTTCAAAAGTGCACTTTTCTGTGAAGGATGGCGGGCACTCTTGAAATCTTTGTCAAAATACGGCATTATGGGAACTGAAGTACATGGCAGAAACTTTGACCATGCACACACTGTTATGTTCTAGATATTTTGGGGGCATGAAGAGTTTCAGTACCTGCAGCTTGGATGACTTTAAACAGTTGTCCATGGGCAAAGACCTTGGATGTCTCCAGGACTGGCCTATGGAGAGAAAACGTCAACGCACGCCGAGACGGATCTGTGGCAATGGCGTGTTGGAGGGGAAAGAGCAGTGTGACTGCGGCACTTTGAAGGTTGGTGGCTCCTTTTTTCCTCAGTCTCTCCTGTGTAAGAAAAGCAGAAAAAACTTTCTCTCTTAGACTACAGAGCTTTTGTGGTGCTTTTAAATGCAAAAATCCCTCTTATGGAACTTTCCAAAAGAGAAAAAAAACTTTATAAAAAGCATATTAAAAAATTACTTAAAACTTCCCAAATCTAGGGGGAAGATTTGTGAACTCTTACATTTTCTCAAATAGTTTGGGCCAGTGGTTCTCAACCTTTCTAATTCTGCTAACTTTTAATACAGTTCCTCATGCTGTGTTGACCCTAACTGTGAAGTAACGAAGATGCTGCTCCGTGACTGTAATCTTCTTGCTGTTGTGAGCTGTAATGTAAACATCTGTATATTTAAGAATGGAAACAAGTAGTGTGAAATCTGACATATCACTCACCAGAGGGGGCATGACCCACAGGTTGAGAACCACTAAGCAGCGGCCATCGGATGGCTTTATCCTAATAAGGTCTCCATCCACACTGTCAAGAGTGGAAAGGGATTTTAGAGCTGATGACATACAAAGGGACCAGAGTGAGGCTTTCCCTGAATTCTTCAGTAGCCTTTCGGAACCAGAGAGAGTGGGATTGTCTCTCCGAAGCCCTGAGAGAAATCAGGAAGAAGAAGCTTGTGTTCAGGAAATCTGTCTTTCAGAAATAAGGAAGTAAAGTCTGAGACAAGTAGAAGCAGAGGAAGCTCATCCCTACAATGCCTTTCATAAAAATCTTAGCAGAATTTTCCAGCCATAAATAATAACCAGCTGTATTTTGACAGCAGGATATTCCCTTTGAGTTAAGAACACATACATACTTCAAGTGAAAGGGTCAAAAGTCACTTTATACAAACACGCAAGAATGAGGAGCAGTAACGACACATACCTCTAAAAGAAGTCCACGTCCAAAGGTTTGTCATGATAAACTCAAGTTAAATCGTTGAGGAGGTTTTAATGGCTGTAGGCATGCATTTATTTAACATTGGAGCGACTACATACGCAGAACACATTGAAGAAGATATGAAGGTAGAAACATATAAACCGGCAGAAGGAGACTTCAGTTTTTGCTTTCAGTGGTCAAAAACCCATCCAGGAAGTAAATAATGAAGTAGTTCTCTCAGACTTCACTTTAGACCAAATACACAACACACACAACCCATGCACACACACCTTCCTATTTAGTGGCAGTAGGATATACATCCTTATCTTGTGTATGTGAACCAACTATAATATTAAGCTATAACAGTACTGTCCCAATATAAATATGGAAAAATCACAAACAGATGAAAAGTAAGCACTTGCCTCAGAGTAACTAATGAGTCAATGGAGAAATAGATAAAAAAGAAAATAATAAACTACCTTGAGGTGAATAAGAGCTGAAACCAAAACCTCTCAAAATCTCTATGTGGCAGCAAAAGCAGTTCCGAGAGGGCACTTTAGAGCAAGAAATATCTACATTAAGAAGAAGAAAGAAATGGGTGTTGCTTTTGCCTTTTTGCTTTCGTCCTTTGCTGGCGAGAGCATCAACACAGCTGTTGCCACACCCAGCTTCAACACGGACTGAAGAAGGATAGCACTCCAAGAGTCCCTCAGGCTGCCAGCCCCCACCTGGAAGGGCTGAGGACAAGTGACTCAGTTGTGGGAGTTGGTGGCATATCCGACACTCTCCGCTGGACATCCGATGACCAGTTTTCTCTCCCTGAGAGCAGCGTTGCCCTTGGCATACACTTTTGTTTGCCATCGGATACCGTGCAGCTTTGAGACTCAGCTGTGATTTGCTAGCCCTTTCCCGGCTAAACGTTTCTTTTCACCATTGGGCTATTAACAGCTGCTAACTCGTATTCATCAAGCCGGCCCTCTTCAATACTGCCCTTAAGACAATTAACAAATATATGAATAGACCTTTGGCTGTAGCATCTTTTGCTAAACAGCATCTTGTATGTACTCTGGGGTGACCTCGTCAGGTGACAAATGAACCTAACTGAATACAGAGGAGAGAGTTATGACGGGGTCGGGCAGATGACAGTGTTTCCCCAAGAGTTTAGCGTGGGCATCAGTAACTTCAGGGGCACAGTTCAGAGTAAGGCAATATAAAATCCAATGCCTTTCGGAAGTACATTGTAACAGGAACACGAAAAAATATTAGTCTGATAAGTCAGGCTTTATTTCAGGGGTGTGGCAGTTTGATATTTAACAAGCAGTCTTATTGATTACAGTGGGCTCTGTGTCTGAGGACCACTAGGGATGCTCAATGTTGGGATTTACACATGAACAGTAGCAATGGACGAGGCTTGACGTAAACTCCAGAATATAGAACTGTTTAAGGAGAGTGGCTGTTAACAAGAGATCAAGCAGCGTTCTCCCCTGGGTGCTTTCATGGTAGGTCTTCTTGAGCTGCACTGCACAGGGAGAAAATGTCTCTGCAAACTGCTGAATGAGAGATTATTTCCAGGAGAATATATTTATTGAAACTATACATGTAAGAAAAACGGTGTGATTTTCAGGGTCAGGTGTGCAGCTTTGTTTGATGCTGCACAACCAGACAGAGATGAGTAAGACTTTCATTTCCTTGCAGAACTGTACACACCGAGCGTGCTGTGACCCCATGTCATGCCGATTAAAGTCCAAGGCTATATGTGGCTCTGGAGAGTGTTGTAAGCAAGACTGCACGGTAAGAGGAAAACCCACCTTTGATAACAGCCCAGCAACGACTCTCTTGAAATAAAATACATAGTTCTAAGAGAGGAAAGCATCAGTATCTCTCTTAGCTGACAATTCAGTGATACTCTGTATCCATTCCCCACTTGGAGTCCATTCAGTAATCTATCACTTCCTCTGCTCTCTTAGGTATCATTTCTTAGCTTCCTTCTCTCCTAACTTGGCTTTCTGAAGTGTTTTTCTCTGGCGGCCAACGTGTCTGTCTGATCACGTGTGGCTCTGCCAGGTTTTCTCACCCATATTTTCTGTGTGTAGCTTATGTGAGGGCAAGAAGTTAGATGGATTTCTTGTGCCCACTGAAGTTGCTTTACTGTCTTCTGGGAACAGCCTTTGCTCGACCGCACTCAGCTAATGTGGCAGTTGTCCTCTTCCTCAGTGTGTAAACTGTTTAAAGAGAGCTCCATTCATGTTTGCATCCTAAGAAAAGAATACTGGGCAAAGTAAACAGCAGAAACTCAAAGACCAAGGCAGTGATGCTCTTGTTATTCACTGAGTATGGGATTGTATTAGTCACGGTTACCTAGAGGAACAGTAAGACACACACACACACGCACACACACATGCACACACACACACAAACGCACATGCACACACACACAGTGTTGGCTAGTTTTATTCCAACTTGACACAAGCTGGAGTTAATCTGAAAGGAGGGAACCTCAATTGAGAAACTGCCTCCATCAGATCTGACTGTAGGGCATTTTCTTCTTAGTGATTGATGTGGAAGACCCCATTGGGTCCAGGTTCCAGACTACTGTGACTTTAAGTAAAACAAACATCTATAATTCCTCCACCCCCCAAAAAACCCTACAAACCTTTCCTATAGGACAAGAAGGTAGTTATATGATACTAAGGAGACAATTCATCAAGGGGGTATAAAGTTGATAGTACATATGCATCCAACCCTAGAGCACCCAGATCCAAAAATGATGTTAACGGGTATGAAGAGAAAGACAGACCTACTCAAATGGTCAAATCCCATTGCCCAGATGGTGCGTAAGACGGGTTTGCTCACGACACCCTCCATGTCAGAAAAGCAGCCCTCCACTCATCGAGTGCTCTGATAACAATAGAGTCCAAAAGTCATGGCAGAGCTCGCCTCTGTCCTGGGGTCTCAGCCAGGAAAAACCACGGCAAGACTGGAGAGGTGAAATCCATACATTTAGGGGTCTGGGTCTTGTCAGACCAGCTCTGGAACTCATGGAGGTCAGTTCTGCTTCCACACAGAAGACTAGCAGCATCTCCTTTGGGAAGCTGGAGAGAGTATAGTAAGTGCTCTCGGATGCTCTGTGTGTAGAAGTTACGCCTTGTCTGCAGTAGCGCTACCATTATGAACCATTATGAACACAGTAAACATTCTCATTTGGGGCAACAAAGGATAAGGCTTTTGTCTTGTTAAAATTGTTTGCTAACTAACTCTTTTTTTTTTTTTTCGAGACAGGGTTTCTCTGTGTTGCTTTGGAGCTTGTCCTGGAACTAGCTCTTGTAGACCAGGCTGACCTCAAACTCCCAGAGATCCACCTGCCTCTGCCTCCCGAGTGCTGGATTAAAGGCGTGCACCACCACCGCCCAGCCCATTTATCATATTCTTACTACATCAATCCTTGAAATAACTCTCAATTGTGGATTTGCCTACTTTTCGTTGCAGATTTTTAGTATTAATTTCACGTGTTTTGACGTTCTGTCACTTGCTGCATCAATGTTCACACTGTTGTTATTATTGCATTGTTGTTGTTATGATTGTAATGCATTGATGAACAGCTCTCTTAATAATTTCAAAATAATTCTCATATATAACAATATCCCTTATTCTGAGATCTGCCTTTCCTGATATCTTCACTTCCAATTTTTATCACTAAAGCTAGCATTATATATTAGCAGAGTACATTAGGCATTATTATTTACATTGGGCATTTATGTATTTTATTTCAAATTTTCTTTATATAAACAGTCCCTTTTAAGTAGCATTCAGTAGGATCTTACTTTTTATGCAGCCTGGCTGGCTGCTTATTATATAGCTGAATTTAGATTAATAGGTTGATTCAAATATAACATTTGGGTATTTGTTTGCCTTGCTTCCAACTTGGAGTTGTACATGCAAGTGTGTGTGTGTGTGTGTGGTATATGGGTATAGTGTATGTGCATGTGTGTGTTGTTTGGGTTTTCCGTTCACAGAGGGTTTCAGATTTTGAAAGTCTAAAACAGGCTTTATTTTGCTTTTTATTGGGGACCGTGTTTATGTGACACAGATTATGTGTCTGTGGGGGTGGCTAGAGGCTAGCAGGATCGTCTTTGATTTCTCTCTGTCTTATTTTCTTAACCTGTGCCCTGTTGATCTCATTAGGTTGGCTGGTCAATGAGCTCCACAGGTCTCTACTTCACCAGAACAGGGGTTACAAACATAGGCTGCTAATTCCAGACTTTTAAATGGGTGCTTGGGTGAAAACTCAGGTCAGCAAGCTTGCTGGACAAGTTCTTGACTGACTGAGCCACTTCCCATCCGCTTGATCTTTATTTGTTGGAAACCATATTTTCGCTTGCTATACTGAAATATAACATTTTTATTTGTCATGAATTCAAGTTGTTGCTATTATATTTTCTTGCTTGTGCTGTCTCTAATGACAACGTTGCGATTATTCTTACTTTTTGCTATTCTGCACATGTCTTCTACCTTCCACCTGAAGGTTTATCTTTGTCATTGGTTTTGAGCAATTTGGTGATAGTGTGTATCAGTATGGTTTTCTTTATGCGTCTTCTGCTCGGGGTTTGTTGAACTTGGCTTTTATTATATTTGGGGAACATTCAACTGCTTTGTTGTCAAGTATTTGCTTCAGTCTTTACGTCTTTGTGGTCTCCTTTGAGAATGTCACACACATGCCACTGGACATGGGAAGACATCTCATGGATGGCTGATTCTCTGCCAACTTTTAAAGAACTGACTTTCTGTTTCATTTGTAATGGCTTCCACTGCCATGCCTTCAGCTTTACTGGTCCTATCCAGTGTACTTATCATCTGAGAATTTTTAAAAGTTTGAATTTTAGAATTCTTTGCTGTCCCTCTCAGATTCTAACTCACTTTACCATTTCCTTTTAGACATTACAAAACAAACAAACAAAACCAGATGTGATGAAATAGTCTAGAAAAATCAACTTTGTAGAAACTTCTGTCTCATGTGCATATTGAGTTTTCCTTTATTAGAAATCACCTCTTCAGGCTGGAGTGATGACTCAGTGGACAAGAGCACTGGCTCCTTATGCAGAAGATTCAAGTTTGATTCCCAGCACCCACATGGCAGCCTAAAACTATGTGTAACTCCAGCCTCAGGGAGCCTGATGTGTCTTCTGCACTCTGAATGCACCAGAGAGGCACATGGTGCACATATGTACCTACAGGAAAAATAGTCACACACATAAAATCGTAAAATAAGTAAATCCTTTAAAATGGACACAACAGCTGGGCAGTGGTGGCGCACGCCTTTAATCCCAGCATTGGGGAGGCAGAGGCAGGAGGATCTCTGTGACTACGAGGGCAGCCTGGTCTACAAGAGCTAGTTCCAAGATGTCTAGGACTGTTACATGGAGAAACCCTGTCTTAAAAACCAAAAAAAAAGATAATAATAAGATAATCAAATTAGTTGTCCTTGCTATACCTGAAGGGAACTTTTGATTGAACCAACCATGTCCACACACGCTCAGAGGTGTAGGAACAAATCTTCCTGAGCCTGGGATGGGCATAACTCACCCCCACTCCACTGCCGCTACAGAAATATTTTTTGATAGATACATTCAGGTTGACCTGGGTCCTCTGCTACATTGTCTTATGGGAGGCCTTTGGTAATGAAATTTTAACACAAGTTTCACTCACAAGTATCCAAACTTTTGTTTTGTTTTTGGTGTTTCCAGTCAGGGTTTCTCTCTGTAGCCCTGGCTGTCCTGGAACTTGCTCTGTAGACCAGGCTGCCCTCGTAGTCACAGAGATCCGCCTGCCTCTGCCTCTTGAATACTGGGATTAAAGGCATGCACCACCATTGCCTAGTGAGATTTTTCTTTTTGATCTTGGCAACTTAAAAAAAAATGGAAACCGAAATTTGAGAGAGAAAGAGAACATTCCTGGAAGTAATTTTTTATGTTCTCTTCTAGATAAAACCAATCAACACGCTGTGTAGAAAATCAACTGGAGAATGCGACTTTCCTGAGTATTGTAATGGGAACCTTTCTTACTGTGGGCGTGACACATACTTGCGCGATGGGGAGTATTGTGACTCAGGTCAAGCCTTCTGCTTCAATGGATTGTGCCGGACTACTGACAAGCAATGTATTAAACTTCTTGGAAAAGGTAAGGGCCATAATGCTCCTCTAAAATCTGATTATCCCAACACCAAAGTTCAGCTCTATAGGACAAAAGTATGGCATCTATTGCTGGCCAAAGTCTTGCTTGGTAATCATTAATTTGAAAGGAAACTCATTTTCTTATGTCTAAAAGACAGCAGAAAGGATCCCTGAACTTACATTGACTTCCTGTTTGTGAGAGGAAGAATGTACAAGCAGAAACACAGGTTCCACAATATTATATTGTATTCGTAGTCATAGGGTTTAGTTTAAGTTTTAAAGGAAGCTTGGTTTCCAGTAGAGGAAAGTGAGGGGCTTCAAGAGCTTGTGGATGAGCAAGGGAACCTCTGACAGTTGACAACTCAGTTCCTTACTTGAGTATTGGGTCACTCGCTGCATGGAAAAATAGTGTCTGAATGGACGAAGTTCATGTTAGCTGAGAACAAGGACTTTCCGTTTGAATTGTCCCTTTAGACAAGAGACAATAAAGGCATGACGTAAAAAACTCAACATATTTCCCCAAAGTATTTGTTTCTGGCCAAAATGTGGGGGGTAGGTGATAGAAAGAATGACCTGGGACTCGGTCACAAAGGTCAGCCTGGTTGGCCATGGATCTGTCTGTTTCTCCTTTTCATTTTACCATAACTGGAATTACATGCTCAGATATTTACGTGGGTTCCAGAGATTCAAACTCTAGGCCTCAGATGTGTGAGAGAAGTCCATTACTGACTGAGTCATCTCCCAGCCAATACCATCACTGACTCTTTTTTTCATTTTTTTTTATTGAGTAAAGGAAAAAAAAAGTTTCCGCCTCCTCCCAGCCACCGATTTCCCTCCCCCTCCTTCCACCCTTCTCCCTCTCCCCCCACTCCTCTTCCCTTCCCTCTCCAGTCCAAAAAGCAGTCAGGGTTCCCTGCCCTGTGGAAAGTCCAAGGTCCTCCCCCCTCCGTCCATGTCTAGGAAGGTGAACATCCAAACTGGCTAGGCTCCCACAAAGACAGAACATGAAGTAGGATCAAAACCCCGTGCCATTGTCCTTGGCTTCTCATCAGTCCTCATTGTTCGCCATGTTCAGAGAGTCCGGTTTTATCCCATGGTTTTTCAGTCACAGTCCAGCTGGCCTTGGTGAGCTCCCAATAGATCAGCCCCACTGTCTCAGTGGGTGGGTGCACCCCTCGTTGTCCTGACTTCCTTGCTCATCTTCTCCCTCCTTCCGCTCCTCATTGGGACCTTGGGAGCTCAGTCCAGTGCTCCAGTGTGGGTCTCTGTCTCTATCTCCATCCATCACCAGATGAAGGTTCTATGGTGATATGCAAGATATTCGTCAGTATTGCTATAGGATAGGGTCATTTCAGGTTCCCTATCTTCAGCTGCCCAAGGAACTAACTGAGGACATCGCCTTGGGCTCCTGGGAGCCACTCTAGGTTCAAGTCTCTTGCCAACCCTAAGGTGGCTCCCTTAACTAAGTCTTCCTTAAATTCAATGAAAATAAAGAAACAACATACTCAAACTTATGGGACACTATGAAATCAGTGCTAAGAGGAAAGTTCATAGCACTAAGTGCCCACTTAAAGAAAACAGAGAAAGCATACATCGGAGACTTAACAGCCCACCTGAAAGCTCTAGAAAAAAAAGAAGCAGACTCACCTAGGAGGAGTAGAAGACTGGAAATAATCAAACTGAGGGCTGAAATCAACAAAATAGAAACACAGAAAACAATCCAAAGAGTCAATGAAACAAAAAGCTGGTTCCTGGAGAAAATCAACAAGATTGATAAACCCCTATCCAAACTAATCAAACGGCAGAGAGAGAATATGCAAATTAATAAGATCAGAAATGAAAAGGGGGACATAACCACAGACACAGAGGAAATTCAGAGACTCATTAGATCTTACTACAAAAGCCTGTATGCCACAAAACTGGAAAATGTAAAAGAAATGGACACTTTTTTAGATAAATACCATATACCAAAGTTAAACCAGGACCAGGTGAACAATCTAAATAGACCTGTTAGTCGTGAAGAATTAGAAGCTGTTATCAAAAACCTCCCTACCAAAAAAAGCCCAGGACCAGATGGTTTCAATGCAGAATTCTACCAGAACTTCCAAGAAGACCTAATACCTATACTCCTTAATGTATTTCACAATATAGAAACAGAAGAGTCATTACCAAATTCCTTTTATGAAGCTACAGTTACTCTGATACCAAAACCACACAAAGACCCAACCAGGAAAGAGAATTACAGGCCAATCTCACTCATGAACATCGACGCAAAAATCCTCAACAAAATACTGGCAAACAGAATCCAAGAACACATTAGAAAAATTATCCATCATGATCAAGTAGGCTTCATCCCAGAGATGCAGGGCTGGTTCAACATACGAAAATCTATCAATGTAATCCATCATATAAATAAACTGAAAGAAAAAAACCATATGATCATTTCATTAGATGCTGAAAAAGCATTTGACAAAATTCAACATCCCTTTATGATAAAAGTATTGGAGAGATTAGGGATACAAGGGTCATACCTAAATATAATAAAAGCTATATACAGCAAGCCGACAGCTAACATCAAACTAAATGGAGAGAAACTCAAAGCTATCCCACTAAACTCAGGAACACGACAAGGCTGTCAACTCTCTCCATACCTCTTCAATATAGTGCTTGAAGTTCTAGCAATAGCAATAAGACAACATAATGGGATCAAGGGGATTTGAATTGGAAAGGAAGAAGTTAAACTTTCGTTATTTGCAGATGATAAGATAGTGTACATAAGCGACCCCAAAAACTCCACCAAAGAACTTTTACAGCTGATAAACACCTTTAGTAATGTGGCAGGATACAAGATCAACTCCAAAAAATCAGTCGCCCTCTTATACACAAAGGATATGGAAGCAGAGAGGGAAATTAGAGAAGCATCACCTTTCACGATAGCCACAAACAGCATAAAATATCTTGGGGTAACTCTAACCAAGGAAGTGAAAGATCTATTTGACAAGGACTTTTTTTTTTGAAACATAATAAAGACATCTTGGGAAGGCTTTTAGCGGAGCTCAGGGTGAACGGTGTTGCTGTGGCTTGCATCAGTGAAGAAGTGGGGCCCCACAACAATAACTCCACCTGACTGATATGACATCATTCTGACAGCACTACTATGAGACTGGTTTTGGGGTACCAGCTTCAGAAATGGTGTACCTTCTTATAATGTTCTGGCCAGAACTCCAAATAAGAATTTCAGAAAAACAATATCAAATACTCAGAGACCATTTACAATTTTACAAAACAGCGACCTTGAAACTTAACCATCATTTTACCTTCTTTTTTTAAAATTTATTTATTTATTAAAGATTTCTGTCTCTTCCCCGCCACTGCCTCCCTTTTCCCTCCCCCTCCCCCAATTAAGTCCCCCCCCCCAGCCCGAAAAGCAATCAGGGTTCCCTGTCCTGTGGGAAGTCCAAGGAACCCCCACCTCCATCCAGGTCTAGTAAGTTGAGCATCCAAACTGCCTAGGCTCCCACAAAGCCAGTGCGTGCAGTAGGATCAGAAACCCATTGCCATTGTTCTTGAGTTCTCAGTAGTCCTCATTGTCCGCTATGTTCAGAGAGTCCGGTTTTATTCCAGGCTTTTCCAGACTCAGGCCAGCTGGTCTTGGTGAGTTCCCAGTAGAACATCCCCATTGTCTCAGTGTGTGGGTGCACCCCTCGCGGACCTGAGTTCCTTGCTCGTGCTCTCTCTCCTTCTGCTCCTGATTTGGACCTTGAGATTTCAGTCCTGTGCTCCAATGTGGATGATGCTAAGAAGTCACATTGCAGCTTCCAGTCTTCCTCTGTGGGTCCAGGAGTGTGAGCTGAACTCTCAAATCCATCTCACTTCTCTGTGTCTTTATCTTTAGGTGTGAGAGGGGCTCCCTTCTGGTGTCATGAAGAGTTGAATTCCAGAGGTGATCGATTTGGCAACTGTATTTCTCATCATTGTAAATTTGAGTATGTGTTTAGAAAATTATACTTTTACCTAGAGTGCAGATTCTCAAATACTAGAATGTGTTCTGTGGGAACCACTGTGGGGGACTTTGTCAGATTTCCTTTGGCCCATGATCTCAACTGAATGGTTGTTGTCTCTTGCCATGGAAACAGCTTTTGTATATAGCTTTGAGGAACTATCCCTTGTGTTAAGTAGTTCACGTGTATCTTTATGGTAAACATGATATACCTCACAAAATGTATTTAACAAAAGTTATCTTGTTTTACCTACTAAAAAACGTATAATCAATGGTCATTAAAATCCAAATTCCAGTAGCTAGAACAAAGCATAAAAAAGCTGTCATGATGATTATCTTTTAATAATCATGATTCTAAAAATGATTCAACCTGGATTTAATTTAGTAAGACATTATTTTTAACTTAGATGTATACTAAGTTAAAGAAGAGTAAATTCTAGTTTCACATTGTATAGCGAGCTAAGACAGAAAGAAAACGTTCAGAGAAGGTGGGGCTGCATTGCTGGTTTTCCTAGTGTGGACCCTTAATTGCTAGCCTGTGATAACAACTACTTATGTCAATAAATGCTAAGAGACCTTTCCCATTATGCTTCCAGAGATGTTCTGTGTGGGAAGTTAGTCTGTACATGGCCATTCAAGAGGATAGTGAAGCTCGTCAATATATCTACGGTTTATACGCACGTACAAAATGACGTATGTGTATCTCTCTATAAAGGCGGGAGGATACCTAAGAGCACACCAACAACATATAGCACTATTGAAGACAGAGACGAAACCTTTGTCGAAGATGGTACTATCTGTGGCCCTGATATGGTAATTTGAGATAATTTAAACTGATTTAAAAATTATTTTGTAGTCATATTTGTCTTGACACCCAAGCACTGTCTTTTCTACAATTTCTTTATTCATTGTGATAAAATGCTCATAGCTCATAACAAAGGTTCTCCTCTTAAAAGCTGTGTGTAATTTAGTGGCACTAAGTTCACTCCCAGTATTGGGTAGCTACCACACCACTGTGCATCTTTGTAGCCCTTTTCTCTTGTAGAACTGAAACTCTGCCTATGGGATTGCTCTTTGTTCCCCTCTGTAGTCTCTGCAACACTCTTTCTGTGCTCTGTGATCACTATAGATATGACACAGAAGTGGATGATCTACTTTACTTAGCTGAGATCCTCAGGGACCATCCATCATGTAGCAGAAATTACAAGTTCTATCTTTTTCAAGCTGTGTACTATTTCACCATTTGGATATCTCACGTATTGTTATTCATTCTTCAGCTCAAGACTATTTTCATACTTTAGCTACTGTAAATGATGTTATAGGACGCAAAATGTTCATAATCCTACTTTTAGTTCTTTTTTTAATTTTTTTTAAATTTATTTATTTATTAAAGATTTCTGTCTCTTCCCCGCCACTGCCTCCCATTTCCCTCCCCCACCCCCAATTAAGTCCCCCCCCCCCCCCCAGCCCGAAAAGCAATCAGGGTTCTCTGTCCTGTGGGAAGTCCAAGGAACCCACACCTCCATCCAGGTCTAGTAAGTTGAGCATCCAAACTGCCTAGGCTCCCACAAAACCAGTGCGTGCAGTAGGATCAGAAACCCATTGCCATTGTTCTTGAGTTCTCATTGTCCGCTATGTTCAGAGAGTCCGGTTTTATTCCAGGCTTTTCCAGACTCAGGCCAGCTGGCCTTGGTGAGTTCCCAGTAGAACATTCCCATTGTCTCAGTGTGTGGGTTCACCCCTTGCGGTCCTGAGTTCCTTGCTCGTGCTCTCTCTCCTTCTGCTCCTGATTTGGACCTTGAGATTTCTGTCCGGTGCTCCAATGTGGGTCTCTGTCAGGAGGATGCCTATATGTTTTTCTCTGGGTTCTCCTTATTTAGCTTCTCTAGGATCACTAATTATAGGCTCAATGTCCTTGGTTTATGGCTAGAAACCAAATATGAGTGAGTACATCCCATGTTCCTCTCTTTGGGTCTGGCTTACATCACTCAGGATAGTGTTTTCTATTTCCATCCATTTGCATGCAAAATTCAAGAAGTCCTTGTTTTTTATTGCTGAGTAGTAATCTAATATGTATATATTCCATACTTTCTTCATCCATTCTTCCATTGAAGGGCATCTAGGTTGTTTCCAGGTTCTGGCTATCACAAACAATGCTGCTATGAACATCGTAGAGCATATACTTTTGTTGTATGATAAGGCCTCTCTTGGGTATATTCCCAAGAGTGGTATTGCTGGGTCCAGGGGTAAGTTGATCCCGAATTTCCTGAGATACCGCCACACTGCTTTCCAAAGTGGTTGCACAAGTTTGCATTCCCACCAAATGGATGAGTGTAGTGCACCCCTTTCTCCACAACCTCTCCAACAAAGGCTATCATTGGTGTTTTTTATTTTAGCCATTCTGACAGGTGTAAGATGGTATGTTAAAGTTGTCTTGATTTGCATTTCCCTGATCGCTAAGGAAGTTGAGCATGACCTTAAGTGTCTTTTGGCCATTTGAAGTTCTTCTGTTGAGAATTCTCTGTTCAGCTCAAAGCCCCTTTTATAATTGGGTTGATTAGCCTTTTACGGTCTAGTTTCTTGAGATCTTTATTCATTTTGGAGATCAGACCTTTGTCAGTTGCGGGGTTGGTGAAGATCTTCTCCCAGTCAGTGGGCTGCCTTTGTGTCTTAGTGACAGTGTCCTTTGCTTTACAGAAGCTTCTCAGTCTCAGGAGGTCCCATTTATTCAATGAGGTCCTTAATGTCTGTGCTGCTGGGGTTATAAGTAAGAAGTGGTCTCCTGTGCCCATGTGTTGTAGAGTACTTCCCACTTTCTCTTCTATCAGGTTCACTGTGTTCAGACTGATATTGAGGTCTTTAATCCATTTGGACTTGAGTTTTGTGCATGGTGATAGATATGGATCTATTTTCATTCTTCTACAGGTTGACATCCAGTTTTGCCAGCACAATTTGTTGAAGATGCTCTCTTTTTCCCATTGTATACTTTTAGCTCCTTTATCGAAAATCAGGTGTTCATAGGTTTGTGGGTTAATGTCAGGGTCTTCTATTCGATTCCATTGGTCGACTTCTCTGTTTTTATGCCAATACCAAGCTGTTTTCAATACTGTAGCTCTGTAGTAGAGTTTGAAGTCAGGGGTGGTAATGCCTCCAGATGATCCTTTGTTGTATAAGATTGTTTTGGCTATCCTGGGTTTTTTGTTTTTCCATATAAAGTTGATTATTGTCTTCTCCAGTTCTGTGAAGAATTTTGATGGGATTTTGATGGGGATTGCATTGAATCTATAGATTGCTTTTGGTAGAATTGCCATTTTTACTAAGTTGATCCTCCCAATCCAGGAGCAAGGAAGATCCTTCCATTTTCTGGTGTCCTCTTCAATTTCTTTCTTCAAAGACTTAAAGTTCTTGTCAAATCGATCTTCCACATCCTTGGTCAGAGTTACCCCAAGATATTTTATGCTGTTTGTGGCTATCGTGAAAGGTGATGCTTCTCTAATTTCCCTCTCTGTTTCCATATCCTTAGTGTATAGGAAGACCACTGATTTTTTGGAGTTGATCTTGTATCCTGACACATTACTAAAGGTGTTTATTAGCTGTAGGAGTTCTTTGGTAGAGTTTTTGGGGTCACTTATGTATACTATCATATCATCTGCAAATAACGAGAGCTTAATTTCTTCTTTTCTGATACGAATCCCCTTGATCCCATTATGTTGTCTTATTGCTATTGCTAGAACTTCAAGCACTAATTGAAGAGGTATGGAGAGAGTGGACAGCCTTGTCGTGTTCCTGATTTTAGTGGGATAGCTTTGAGTTTTTCTCCATTTAATTTAATGTTAGCTGTCGCCTTGCTGTAAATAGCTTTTATTATATTTAGGTATGACCCTTGTATCCCTAATCTCTCCAATACTTTTATCATAAAGGGGTGTTGAATTTTGTCAAATGCTTTTTCAGCATCTAATGAAATGATCATATGGTTTTTTTCTTTCAGTTTATTTATATGATGGATTACATTGATAGATTTTCGTATGTTGAACCAGCCCTGCATCTCTGGGATGAAGCCTACTTGATCATAATGGATAATTTTTCTAATGTGTTCTTGGATTCTGTTTGCCAGTATTTTATTGAGAATTTTTGCATCGATATTCATGAGTGAGATAGGCCTGTAATTCTCTTTCTTGGTTGGGTCTTTGTGTGGTTTTGGTATCAGAGTAACTGTAGCTTCATAAAAGGAATTTGGCAATGACTCTTCTGTTTCTATATTGTGAAATACATTAAGGAGTATAGGTATTAGGTCTTCTTGGAAGTTCTGGTAGAATTCTGCATTGAAACCATCTGGTCCTGGGCTTTTTTTGGAAGGTAGATTTTTGATAACGGTTTCTAGTTCTTTGCGACTAACAGTTCTATTTAGATCGTTCACCTGGTCTTGGTTTAGCTTTGGTATGTGGTACTTATCTAAAAAAATGTCCATTTCTTTTGCATTTTCTAGTTTTGTGGCATACAGGCTTTTGTAGTAAGATCTAATGAGTCTCTGAATTTCCTCTGTGTCTATGGTTATGTCCCCCTTTTCATTTATGATCTTATTAATTTGCATATTCTCTCTCTGCCGTTTAATTAGTTTGGATAGGGGTTTGTCGATCTTGTTGATTTTCTCCAAGAACCAACTTTTTGTTTCATTGATTCTTTGGATTGTTTTCTGTGTTTCTATTTTGTTGATTTCAGCCCTCAGTTTGATTATTTCCAGTCTTCTACTCCTCCTGGGCGCGTCTGCTTCTTTTTTTTCTAAAGCTTTCAGGTGGGCTGTTAAGTCTCTGATGTATGCTTTCTCTGTTTTCTTTAAGTGGGCCCTTAGTGCTATGAACTTTCCTCTTAGCACTGATTTCATAGTGTCCCATAAGTTTGAGTATGTTGTCCCTTTATTTTCATTAAATTCAAGGAAGACTTTAATTTCTTTCTTGATTTCTTCCTTGACCCAGGTGTGGTTCAGTAGTTGACTGTTCAGTTTCCATGAGTTTGTCGGCTTTCTGGAGGTAGGATTGTTGTTGAATTCTAACTTTAATCCGTGGTGATCTGATAAGACACAGGTGGACACTGATATTTTTTTTGTATCTGTGGAGGTTTCCTTTGTTTCCGAGTATGTGGTCAATTTTCGAGAAGGTTCCATGGGCTGCAGAGAAGAAGGTATATTCTTTCCTATTTGGGTGGAATGTTCTATAGATGTCTGTTAAGTCCATTTGCTTCATTACCTCCAGTAGTTCTCTTACTTCTCTATTAGGTTTCTGTCTGATTGACCTGTCCATTGCTGAGAGAGGTGTATTGAAGTCTCCTACTACTAGTGTGTGTGGTTTGATGTCTGCCTTGAGTTTTAGTAATATTTCTTTTACATAAGTGGGTGCTTTTGTATTAGGGGCGTAAATATTCAGGATTGAGATGTCATCCTGACAAATTGTTCCTGTTATGAGTATAAAGTGTCCATCTCGATCTCTTCTGATTGATTTTAGTTTGAAGTCAGTTTTGTTAGAAATTAGTATGGCCACACCTGCTTTTTTCTTAGGACCATTTGCTTGAAAGACCTTTTCCCAACCCTTTACTCTGAGTAGATGCCTGTCTTTGTGGTTGAGATGTGTTTCTTGCAAACAGCAGAATGTTGGATCCTGTTTTCGTATCCAATCTCTTAGCCTGTGCATTTTTATAGGTGAATTGAGACCATTAATATTAAGTGATATTAATGACCAGTGGTTGTTTACGCCGGATATTCTTATTGTTTTTGGAAGTAGAATTTGTGTGTCTCCCTTCTTTGAGTTGTGCTAGTGAAGGGTCGCTATGTGCCTCAGTTATTGTAGGCAGTGTTGGCAATGTTGGATTCCTTGGGTTGCGATTTTCCTTCTATTACTTTCTGTAGGGCTGGATTCGTGGCTATGTATTGTTTAAATTTGTTCTTATCCTGGAATGTCTTGTTTTCTCCATTTATAGTGAATGAAAGCTTGGCTGGGTATAGTAGTCTGGGCTTGCATCCATGGTCTCTTAGCTTCTGCAGTACTTCTATCCAGGACCTTCTGGCTTTCATTGTTTCCATAGAGAAATCAGGTGTAAGTCTGATCGGTTTACCTTTATAAGTTACTTGGCCTTTTTCCTTTGCGGCTCTTAGTATTCTTTCTTTAACCTGTATATTTTGTGTTTTGATTATTATATGGCGAGGAGATGTTTTTCTTTGATCCAGTCTGTTTGGTGTTCTGTATGCTTCTTGAATATTCAAAGGAATATCTTTCTTTATGTTGGGAAAGTTTTCTTCCATAGTTTTGTTCAAAATATTTTCTGGGCCTTTGAGCTGTGACTCTTCTCCTTCTTCTATCCCTATTATTCTTAGGTTTGGTCTTTTTATTGTGTCCCATAATTTCTGAATGTTTTGTGATGAGAATTTGTTGGCTTTGCAGTTTTCTTTGATCAGAGCATTTATTTTCTCTATGGTATCCTCAGAATCCGAGATTCTTTCTTCTATTTCTTGTATTCTATTGATTATGCTTGTTTCTGTAGGCTCTGCTCATTGACCTAGATTTTCCATATCCAGCTGGTCCTCAGTTTGTGTTTTCTTCCTTGCTTCCATTTCAGTTTTCAATTCTTGAACTGTTTCCATTACCTGTTTGATCATTCTTTCTTGGTTTCCCAGGGTATTATGTACGTATTTACTCATTTCTTCAAATTTTTGGTTATACTTCTCATCCATGTCTATAAGGGCATTTTTCACATGTTGTTTAAGGGACTCTATTGCTTTCATAAAGTCAATTTTTTCCACTTCTTCTGTTTTAGGGTGTTGATGACCTTCTGTTGTAAGATCATTGGGTTCTGGTGTTTTCATGCTGTTTTTCAGATTATTGGGTGAATTCTTGCCTTGGCGCCTGCCCATCTCCTCCTATTGATGCTATCTAAGGCATCTGTTAAAACTGGATCAGGTTTCCCTGCTGGCCAGGGGCTCCTCTTAAAAAATGCCCTTGCTCTGTTTCCTGGTTTCTGCCGGGAGCCAAGATCCCTCTCACCCCTCAGAAGGGTCTTCAGGAATAGGACCCGGCTCCTCCTTTGCCAGGGACCTCCCCAACCGAAGGCCTACCTCTTTGATTTAATTGTAGTGGGGCGATCTGCTCTTGGTGTTGCGCGTGGTCCCTGCAGCCTGCTTCTGCTGTTACGATGGTCCTGCCTCCTGCGGCCTGTGTCCTCTGCTACTGCTCCAGTCCCAGCCGGTCCCAGCTGGTCCCAGTCGGTCCCCGCCGGCTGTGGAGGGCGTCCTCCGGCCGCCTGTGCCGTCCGGTCACTTTTAGTTCTTTTGAGCATATTCTTAGAAGTAGAGTTGTTGGTTTGTAAGGTAACTGTTTTCAATATTTTGAATAATTACTATATATACTGTCATCCATAATGGTTAGAGCATTTTGTATTTTTATCAACATTTTAAATAGTGTATGTGTGATAATTAATATTGGCTTCAATTTGACAGCATCTACAATCACCTCAAAAACAAGCCTTTGATAGATTTGTAAAGTGTCCCTATTAGGTGATTGAGATAGGAAGACACACCCTGAATACGGGTGAGACCATTTCCTAAGTTGGGATTCCAGACTGAGCACTCTCATTTTTTTTTTTTTTGCCCCTTGCTTCCTCTCTCTACCCTGCCTTTCTCTCTTTCTTGAAAATGAATGCAGTGTGACCGACTGCCTCCTGTTGCTGGGTTATCTCTACCTTGATGGACTGTATTAATGGGTCCAGCTCAACAGGTACATTCCTGAGAAGGGGAGTGTGGACTGAGGAAAGAAATAGGCATAGAAAGAGACAGCAGAGTCCGGAGGACTTCCAGTGACTACTGTGACAAAAGCCCCAAGTTTATTACTCACAGTCCTTACACACCCAAAACAAAAGGGGAGGGCACAAGGCTCCCACGGTACAAAGAGCAAGCAAGTGTAATTACATCTTTCCATCTCAAAGCACTCGGTTGTCACGCCCTACATTAAACATCCTTAGATTCTGAACATGAGAGGAATTGTATGATGCCACTTTCCCGGTTCATTTTCCTTAGCATGATGATACTTTGAGCTCCATCCATGTTTCTGCAAACACCACACTCTGGTTCTCCTTGACAACCAAATAAAATGTTCCATTGTGTACATGTACCATGTTTTCTTCCATTCATCTATTGGCAGACATATAGGTTTGGTTCATGTGGTGGTTTGAATATAATGTCTTCCCATAGTCTCAAGCATCGAATGCTTGGTCCCCAATAGCTGATGATGTCTGGGGAGGCTGAGGAGATAAGGCCTTACTGCAGGAACTATGGCACTGACGGTGGCCTTTGAGAGCTTAAAGACATGGCATTTTCTGGTTTGTGCTCTCTGTTTCCTGCTTGTGGTGTATTATGTAGGCTCTCAGCTTAGTCCGGTCATCATGCCTGCCTACTGCCATGCTTCCTCACCATGATGGTGATAGACACTCATCTCCCTCGAATTGTGAATCCAAAAAAACCAAACCCAAATAAAACTTTCTTTTATAAGTTACCTTGGTTATGGCATTTTACCACAGCAATAGGAAGGTGACGCATAGACCATCCTGAACTCTTGTGGAGATGGAAGAAGCTGTAAGCAAAGACGTACAAGTGTCTCAACATTAGGGTGACTTGGAATTCTTCAGAAACAGACCTAGGAGTATTGGAATCTGTAAAGAACTCCAGAAGTTTAATACCAAAACCCTAAATTATCAGAACAATAAATGGGCTAATGAATTACATAGATGGCTCTCAAAAGAAGAAATAAAAATGACCAGTGAATATCTGAAAGTCTTCAATTTATGTTTTAGTTGGGGTTTCTTTTGCTATGGTGAAATACCATAGCATCAACTTAGAGCGAAAGGGTTTGCTTGGCTTGTATATCACAGTCCTTTGAGGGAAGTCACGGAAGCTCCTCAGACAGGGAGGAACGTGGAGGCGGGAGTTGATGCAGAGACAATGGAGGAATGCTGTTTACTGCTGGCTTCCCGTTCCTGCTTTCCTACAGAATCCAGGACCACCAATGTAGGGGTGACTCCACCCACAAAGGGCAAGGCCTTCCCACATCAACCACTAATATAGAAAATGGCCCACAGGCTTGTGCACAGGCTGATCTTATGGGGGCTTTTTCTCATTTGGGGATTGGACCTGTCTTGGATGTCTTTTTTTTTCCTCTCCATTTTGCCAAAGTATCTTGGAGTCTAGAAATAGCTTATATTTAATGCTACCTAATTTGAATATATTGCTAAGAACTGCTTTCTGGCTTTGCTTTAGTATTTTTATATTTTTTCTTTTAAACAGATATTGCTTTGTATTTTGGTTTTGCCATTAGGCAAATGATGTCACAAAATCAGTTAGAAAATGCTCTGCTCTTTCCACCTGCAGAAAAATTGGAAAGAGAGCTGGCGGTGCTTCCTAACTATTTGTCGGAATCCACTGTGAAGCCAGGGCCATGGACATGGATTTTCTCCATAGAGATCTATGTGGTTACTGATTCAGAATCCTTACTGCTCGTGGTTCTTTTCTGACCTGTTTGTGTGTGTTCCTTGTATAGTCACATTAGGCCCTTTTGGTCACTCGTGACAATATTCCTGAGGAAAATAGCTTCCAAGGAGAAGGATTTTTTCCTTGTCGTCTCGTGAGTGTAGAGCTGTAGCCTGACTTTCCTGGATCACAGATACATTGGCCCTTGTGTGCTGATCCTAAGGAAATGCTTCTCAAAAAATGTTTTTGAGAAGACCCCTCTTTTGCATCCTATGTTTAGGGTCTCTCCTTTTCGAATGAATTTGGATTTTCACAAGATCCAAAATGTTGAAGGGTTGGGTCTTTCCTTTGGGAAAGCGTTCCTGCTGTACCAGTTTAGAGCACATGTCTACTTAAGGATGCTAATCTTGAAGAATGGCCTTTGTTCCCTCAGCACCACCTTTGTCTCCAACATCAGATCCACGCCTCCCCTGACAAACATCATGGTTCCCAGCTCTGCTTGTTGCTCTCGCTCACTTTAACCAGGGCACAGTGACAGTAACTACAACGGCCTGAATGCCCTTGCCTTTTATGGCCCCTACCAAACAAATGAGTTGGTGCTCTACAGTTTAGCTTCATTTGAGTGATAACAGACAGGATGCTGCTGGACTCTGCCAGGCCATCACAGGAACAGCCCGATCCCTAGCAATAGTCCCTGCCGTCTTCTAAAGCATATGTGCCAGGTCCCTGCTGCCTGTGTTCCTCTCAGCAGGCTGACCTTCCAAATCCCTAGCACAATGGTCGTTTGGGTTTTTCTAGCTTCAAACTCTATGTCTTCCCTGTGAGTCACTTCCAAAGGCCTCCAGACAGCTTGAGCTCAGCAATGATCACACTTCTGACAGCAAGTGTATGTGCTCATTAGTTTTGTGTAATACCTCATCAAACAGAGGGTCTGTCTGTGAACTTTCACTCACTGCAGGACACACAGGCTCCCTCCACTTGGGATCAAAACTGAGATCATCTCCTTCGGTGCTTTATCTTTCTGATAGGACTTAAGATCAGCGGCTTGAAAGTCAGACTCAAAAGTCCTTGCATAATTTGCAGTCTGTAGGCACAAAACTCATTTCAGTATATAAGAATTACTTTTTTCTTGGCTATAGTCTCAGAGATTTGAATCCCAACTATAGGTAATATAAGTTTTGGTTTTCCTAAATATGTCTTGTGCTTTTTCTATGCTCTCAATTGCATGATTTGACTGCCTTTATTGTTTATCTTCTCACTGCTTTGCTTTAGTACTGTAAGGAGGCAGTGTGCAGAGAATTGAGATTTGTCGCAAATTTTGACACTTGCAATGCTACTAGAGATTGCAATAACCATGGGGTGAGTATTTCTTTCAGCAATATGGCTTTGGCAATCTAATAAGCAAGACATTAAAACTGACTTGGATTTGTTTTGCTATTTTTATTCTGTATGGTGTCTTTGATTATATTTACCATATTTATTATGTTATATATTATATGATATATAATATACAAAATATATTCCATATATAATATAAGTGTAATGTATTTTATTTATAGGTGTATTTATAAATTTATAAGTGCTTTATAAATCATTTATATAATTTATATTTTATTTATATTATATAAAACGTATATGTATATATTATTTATATTTATCATGTTATGTATTTATCATGTACAGGAGGAAGGGCAGGAGGATAGGCAGGGGGATGGACAGGAGGATGGACAGGGGGATGGACAGGGGGATGGTCAGGGGGATGGTCAGGGGGATGGACATGGGGATGGACAGGAGGATGGACAGGGGGATGGACAGGGGGATGGACAGGGGGATGGACATGGGGATGGACAGGGGGATGGACAGGGGGATGGACAGGGGGATAGACAGGGGGATGGACAGGGGGATGGACAGGGGGATGGACAGGGGGATGGACAGGGGGATGGACAGGGGGATGGACAGGGGGATGGACATGAGGATGGACAGGAGGATGGACAGGAGGATGGACATGAGGATGGACACGGGAATGGACAGGGGGATGGACATGAGGATGGACAGGGGGATGGACAGGAGGATGGACAGGGGGATGGACATGAGGATGGACAGGAGGATGGACAGGAGGATGGACAGGAGGATGGACAGGGGGATGGACAGGAGGATGGACAGGAGGATGGACAGGAGGATGGACAGGGGGATGGACATGAGGATGGACATGAGGATGGACAGGGGGATGGACAGGAGGATGGACAGGGGGATGGACATGAGGATGGACAGGGGGATGGACAGGGGGATGGACAGGGGGATGGACAGGGGGATGGACAGGAGGATGGACAGGAGGATGGACAGGAGGATGGACAGGAGGATGGACAGGGGGATGGACATGAGGATGGACATGAGGATGGACAGGGGGATGGACAGGAGGATGGACAGGGGGATGGACATGAGGATGGACAGGGGGATGGACAGGGGGATGGACAGGGGGATGGACAGGGGGATGGACAGGAGGATGGACAGGGGGATGGACAGGGGGATGGACAGGGGGATGGACAGGGGGATGGACAGGGGGATGGACAGGGGGAAGGACAGGGGGATGGACAGGGGGATGGACAGGGGGATGGACATGAGGATGGACAGGAGGATGGACAGGGGGATGGACAGGGGGATGGACAGGGGGATGGACAGGGGGATGGACAGGGGGATGGACAGGGGGATGGACAGGGGGATGGACATGAGGATGGACATGAGGATGGACAGGAGGATGGACAGGGGGATGGACAGGAGGATGGACAGGGGGATGGACAGGAGGATGGACAGGGGGATGGACAGGGGGATGGACATGAGGATGGACAGGGGCATGGACAGGAGGATGGACAGGGGGATGGACATGAGGATGGACAGGAGGATGGACAGGGGGATGGACATGAGGATGGACAGGAGGATGGACAGGGGGATGGACTTGAGGATGGACAGGGGGATGGACAGGAGGATGGACAGGGGATGGACATGAGGATGGACAGGAGGATGGACAGGGGGATGGACAGGGGGATGGACATGAGGATGGACATGAGGATGGACAGGAGGATGGACAGGAGGATGGACAGGGGGATGGACAGGAGGATGGACAGGAGGATGGACAGGGGGATGGACAGGGGGATGGACATGAGGATGGACAGGGGCATGGACAGGGGGATGGACAGGGGAATGGACAGGGGGATGGATATGAGGATGGACAGGGGGATGGACATGGGGATGGACATGAGGATGGACAGGGGGATGGACATGGGGATGGACAGGGGGATGGACAGGGGGAAGGACAGGGGAATGGACAGGGGGATGGACATGAGGATGGACAGGGGGATGGACAGGGGGATGGACAGGGGGATGGACAGGAGGATGGACATGAGGATGGACAGGAGGATGGACAGGGGGATGGACAGGGGGATGGACAGGGGGATGGACAGGGGGATGGACATGAGGATGGACAGGAGGATGGACAGGGGGATGGACAGGGGGATGGACAGGGGGATGGACATGAGGATGAACATGAGGATGGACATGAGGATGGACATGAGGATGGACAGGAGGATGGACAGGGGGATGGACAGGAGGATGGACAGGGGGATGGACATGAGGATGGACATGAGGATGGACAGGAGGATGGACAGGGGGATGGACAGGGGGATGGACATGAGGAGGGACATGAGGATGGACAGGAGGATGGACAGGGGAATGGACAGGGGGATGGACATGAGGATGGACAGGGGGATGGACAGGGGGATGGACAGGGGGATGGACAGGGGGATGGACAGGGGGATGGACAGGGGGATGGACAGGGGGATGGACAGGAGGATGGACATGAGGATGGACAGGAGGATGGACAGGGGGATGGACAGCGGGATGGACATGAGGATGGACAGGAGGATGGACAGGGGGATGGACAGGGGGATGGACAGGGGGATGGACATGAGGATGGACAGGGGGATGGACAGGAGGATGGACAGCGGGATGGACATGAGGATGGACAGGGGGATGGACATGAGGATGGACAGGGGGATGGACAGGGGGATGGACAGGGGGATGGACATGAGGATGGACAGGGGCATGGACAGGGGGATGGACAGGGGAATGGACAGGGGGATGGACATGAGGATGGACAGGGGGATGGACATGGGTATGGACATGAGGATGGACAGGGGGATGGACATGGGGAAGGACAGGGGGATGGACATGGGGATGGACAGGGGGATGGACAGGGGGATGGACAGGGGAAAGGACAGGGGGATGGACATGAGGATGGACAGGGGGATGGACAGGAGGATGGACAGGAGGATTGACAGGGGGATGGACAGGGGGATGATCAGGGAGATGGACAGGGGGATGGACAGGGGGATGGACAGGGGGATGGACATGAGGATGGACAGGGAATGGACAGGGGGATGGACAGGGGGATGGACAGGGGGATGGACAGGGGAATGGACAGGGGGATGGACAGGGGGATGGACAGGGGGATGGACATGAGGATGGACATGAGGATGGACATGAGGATGGACATGAGGATGGACAGGGGGATGGACGGGGGATGGACAGGGGGATGGACAGGGGGATGGACAGGAGGATGGACATGAGGATGGACAGGAGGATGGACAGGGGGATGGACAGCGGGATGGACATGAGGATGGACAGGGGGATGGACATGAGGATGGACAGGGGGATGGACAGGAGGATGGACATGAGGATGGACAGGAGGATGGACAGGAGGATGGACAGCGGGATGGACATGAGGATGGACATGAGTATGGACAGGAGGATGGACAGGGGGATGGACATGAGGATGGACATGAGGATGGACAGGAGGATGGACAGGGGGATGGACAGGGGGATGGGCAGGGGGATGGACATGAGGATGGACAGGGGGATGGACAGGGGGATGGACAGGGGGATGGACAGGGGGATGGACAGGGGGATGGACAGGGGGATGGACATGAGGATGGACAGGGGGATGGACATGAGGATGGACAGGGGGATGGACAGGAGGATGGACATGAGGATGGACAGGAGGATGGACAGGGGGATGGACAGCGGGATGGACATGAGGATGGACAGGGGGATGGACATGAGGATGGACATGAGGATGGACAGGGGGATGGACAGGGGGATGGGCAGGGGGATGGACATGAGGATGGACAGGGGGATGGACAGGGGGATGGACACGGGAATGGACAGGGGGATGGACATGAGGATGGACAGGGGGATGGACAGGGGGATGGACAGGGGGATGGACAGCGGGATGGACAGGAGGATGGACAGGAGGATTGACAGGAGGATGGACAGGGGGATGGACAGGGGGATGGACAGGGGGATGGACAGGGGATGGACAGGGGGATGGACATGAGGATGGACAGGGAATGGACAGGGGGATGGACAGGGGGATGGACAGGGGGATGGACAGGGGGATGGACAGGGGGATGGACAGGGGGATGGACATGAGGATGGACATGAGGATGGACATGAGGATCGACATGAGGATGGACATGAGGATGGACAGGGGGATGGACAGGGGGATGGACAGGGGGATGGCCAGGGGGATGGACATGAGGATGGACATGAGGATGGACAGGAGGATGGACAGGGGGATGGACAGGGGGATGGACATGAGGATGGACATGAGGATGGACAGGGGGATGGACATGAGGATGGACAGGGGGATGGACATGAGGATGGACATGAGGATGGACAGGAGGATGGACAGGGGGATGGACAGGGGGATGGACATGAGGAGGGACATGAGGATGGACAGGAGGATGGACAGGGGGATGGACAGGGGGATGGACAGGGGGATGGACAGGGGGATGGACAGGAGGATGGACAGGAGGATGGACAGGAGGATGGACAGGGGGATGGACAGGGGCATGGACATGAGGAGGGACATGAGGATGGACAGGAGGATGGACAGGGGGATGGACAGGGGGATGGACATGAGGATGGACATGAGGATGGACATGAGGATGGACAGGGGGATGGTCAGGAGGATGGACATGAGGATGGACAGGAGGATGGACAGGGGGATGGACATGAGGATGGACATGAGGATGGACATGAGGATGGACAGGGGGATGGTCAGGAGGATGGACATGAGGATGGACAGGAGGATGGACAGGGGGATGGACATGAGGATGGACATGAGGATGGACAGGGGGATGGACATGAGGATGGACAGGAGGATGGACAGGGGGATGGACAGGGGGATGGACATGAGGATGGACATGAGGATGGACAGGAGGATGGACAGGGGGATGGACAGGGGGATGGACAGGGGATGGACATGAGGATGGACAGGAGGATGGACAGGGGGATGGACAGGGGGATGGACATGAGGATGGACATGAGGATGGACAGGGGGATGGACATGAGGATGGACATGAGGTTGGACAGGAGGATGGACATGAGGATGGACATGAGGATGGACATGAGGATGGACAGGGGGATGGTCAGGAGGATGGACATGAGGATGGACAGGAGGATGGACAGGGGGATGGACAGGGGGATGGACATGAGGATGGACAGGAGGATGGACAGGGGGATGGACAGGGGGATGGACATGAGGATGGACATGAGGATGGACAGGAGGATGGACAGGAGGATGGACAGGGGGATGGACATGAGGATGGACATGAGGATGGACAGGGGGATGGACAGGGGGATGGACAGGGGGATGGACATGAGGATGGACAGGAGGATGGACAGGGGGATGGACTTGAGGATGGACAGGGGGATGGACAGGAGGATGGACAGGGGATGGACATGAGGATGGACAGGAGGATGGACAGGGGGATGGACAGGGGGATGGACATGAGGATGGACATGAGGATGGACAGGAGGATGGACAGGAAGATGGACAGGGGGATGGACAGGAGGATGGACAGGAGGATGGACAGGGGGATGGACATGAGGATGGACATGAGGATGGACAGGAGGATGGACAGGAGGATGGACAGGGGGATGGACAGGGGGATGGACATGAGGATGGACAGGAGGATGGACATGAGGATGGACAGGAGGATGGACATGAGGATGGACATGAGGATGGACAGGAGGATATCCATCCTTGTGTCGCCACAGAGCTATTCAGCCCTCTGCTTATAGAAACAAGGCAGGAAGAGGAAATGAATGGTTTTAGAAAATCATTGCTGGCCTTACTAGATTCTGGGGTTCCCTGTGGAGCTAGCAGGTATTAAGTGACAATTAATTGGATGCTATTGGTAGTTGTGATACTTAGGTATGTTTTTGGAGAAGTTGAAAAAAATTAAAAAAAAAGAAATAGCTGACTTGGTGACAGGAACTTAGATGTACCCTTTAACCTGTGGACAACTACGAGAGAAAATTTGGTGAGTTACTACTGTATTTAAACTATGTTTCCTGGAATGCAGTGTTTTGTGGCACTCAATTGCTGTTTTGGAACTTTTTCAGTTTTGTAACAATTTTCACCATTGCCACTGTGAGGAAGGGTATAACCCTCCTCACTGTGAAGAAATGAGAGGACAGTTTGGAAGCATTGATGATGGACACGCGTTTCATACTGAAGGTTAGCAGCCCTAACATCTTATTGACTAAATGGAGTATGCAAGAGGATACAGCAAAGGTTCACATCCTCATTATATAGTAACTAATGTAGCAAATGGGGCTTTTCATACAATTTAAAAACATGGACTGTACAGTTTCTCAGATTCTTTCCCTTTTAGGACTGACACTGCATACTAAGGTGAAAGTTTGCCCAATGTCAGCAATTTTCATGTGAAACTCATTTATCTCATATAATTTGGATAGCTGATTTCAGCTGTCGGCCTTGCATTGTCTCCAGAAGGCCTACTTTGGAACAGCATCAGTGTCTTTCAATCTTCTAGGCTGCCTTTTCTTCCAGTTGACTGAAAAACTGGCTGACTTTCTCCCACTGTACAGGTAGTAGTTAGGGATTTCCTATTGGAGATCTCCACTGTGCTGGGCCCGAGCAGTATCTTGAGGTGACACAAGAGTGGATGGGGCTGGGGAAACTAAGGGTTTCTTAGATGGAGATGGCATCCAGTTCACTCAGCGTAACTGGGCATTCCTGGAAGCCTTGGTCTCCTTTGTGTTGCTGCTTCACAGAGGACTTGTGGAAATCTGGATGTGCTTCTCCGCGGATGTTCCAAGATGACCAGCTTTTCGAGAAGAACAGGAATAGAGCTATACACACATTTTTATTTCACAATATATGTGGAAATAGATGTTTTTAATTATATATTTTTCTGTATTGATTGTTTTTTTTTCAATTTTTCAAGACAGGGTTACTCTGTGTAGCTTTGGAGCCTGTCCTGGAACTCACTCTGTAGACCAGGCTGGCCTCGAACTCACAGAGATCCGCCTGCCTCTGCCTCATGAATTGCTAGGATTAAAGGCATGAGCTACCACTGCCTGGCTATTGACTGCTTTTGAATCAAATAAATGTAATCATTTGAACAAAACATAGAGCTAGTGGATAGTATCCATTATAGTATAGATTTGTTAGACGGAGTCAGACAGCACAGAATTGCTCGTTGGGACCAGTTATGGCTTTCTGTAATGCTCTCCAAACTCCAAAAAGAAGTTTCGCTGATGAGGAGCGAGAGCTTTACTTATCTTTGGGCATAAAGATAAATATTAAGGACACCGCCAGAGACTGTACTGGCTTGGGAAAGTGGTAGTTGTATGTTCTACTCTATCTAGAGCCTCACCAGCCATGGACAGTCAGATAGATTTCCAGCCCCATGCGTGAGTTTCTTCTACAAAGCAGGCCTTAAATTTAGTTAGACTGCAGCTGATGATTTCCTAGACATAAGTGCACTGTGGTATCTTTAGGGGTATTTTGTGATTTTGGTCATTGTCTTAGTTCATAGATTTTACAGCTTGGAAGAACTCTTGACTGCTGTTTTTCCCTTGGGCGTTTGTATAGCTCCTTTGGTGACCATAAGAGCCAATCCTCATTGAGGAAGGAGGTTTATGGATAAGCTGCCACTCTATTACTCCAAGCCCTGTATTTGGAGACTCTAGTGTCTTTAGCAACAGGGACTTAACCTCAAATTCTATTGCATTACTCAGTGTCTTAGTTAGGGTCTCTATTGCTGCGACAAAACACCAGGACCAAAAAGCAAGATGGCGAGGAATGGTTCTATTGGGTTTACACTCCCACATCATAGTTCCCCATTGTGAAGGAAGTCAGGACAGGAACTCAAACAGGGCAGGATCCTGGAGGCAGGAAGTGATGCAGAGACCACGGAGAGGTCCTGCTTCCTGGCTTGCTTCCCCTGGCTTCCTCAATCTGCTTTCTCCTAGAACCCAGGACCACTAGCCCAGGGATATCTCCACCTTCAATGGGCTGGGCCCTCTTCTGTTGACTACTGAGAAAATGCCTTCCAGCTGGATCTTATGGAGGATTGAAATAATTTAAGAAGAACGAGTTTTAGCTTTTCTTCCAAAGCCTGGTAGAATTCTGCTGTGAATCCATCTGGGCCTGGACTTTTTTGTTAAGCTAGAAAGTTTTTATTACCACTCCAATCTCTTCATTTGTTATGGGTCTGTTTAGGTTGTTGAATCTTCTTGGTTTACTTTTGGTGGTTTAGATGGGATCCAGAAATCAGTTTCTCCAATAGTTTCTGATTTAATGGAATATAGGGTTAAAACTATCCCTTTACAGTCTTTGGTGTCTGTTGCAATTTCCTTGCTTATTTGTGATTCTGTTCATTTAGGTCCTTTTTTTCTTCCTTCTTTTTTTCTTCCTTCCTTTCTTTCATTAATTGGACAAAGTATCTGTCAGTCTTATTCATCTTGTCAAAGAAGCCACTCTTAGACCCCTTGATTCTTTCTATTGTTTTCTTTGTTTCTATTTCATTAATGTGCTCTGATTTTTTTTAAATTTCCTGCCATCTGTTGGATTTAGTTTGGGTTTACTTTTATTTTACTAAATTCTTGAGTTGCCCCATTAACCCATTCATTTGTGGTCTTTCTGATGTTTTAAATTTAGGAATTTAGGGTTATAAATTCCACCCCAGGCAGCTCTTCCGGGGTCCCAGAAGGTGTGTTGTGTCGTACCATCATTGTTGTTTGTTTCTATAAATTGCATTTTTCTTCATTTCTTATTTGACACGTGCGCTCATGGTTCAGCATGTGCTGTTTAATCTCATGGGTTTGTGTAATTAGGAGATAGTCAGCTGATGCTGATTTTATGCTTTGTTGCATTGTTGTCAGGTGGAATACTTGACATTTTGGTAATTTTTCTGAAGTTTTCAAGGTTTGTTTTATGTCCTAGAATGTAGTCTACTTTGGAGAAACTCCCATGGACTTCAGAGTAGAATGTATATTCTCTGGTGTTTGGATGGAATCTTGTGTAGATATTGTTAAGGGCCAGCTGACTCCCTGTTTTTTTCCCTTTCCTATCTAAACATGATGATGGACTTTGATTTATTTCCATATTGTTCCCTATGGTGTTTTTCTCTAACTATGTATTCAAATTACATATATAGGTTAATAAAACAAATTAAGATTATCTATTATCTCTATCTATTCATATATTTTAATTGCCAAGCCTTTTGTTGTAAATTTCTCACAAACCTTCCCGTCTGGACGTTTGCATGAAAGGCATTTACTTCTCTGTAGAACAGAGCTTACTGGCTTCTGCACAGGAAACCTGATTTGAATCCCTTGACTATTGGGACGCCTACATACAACCTCATTTAACCTTATTTATCTCCTTAGGTCACAGTTTCCAAACACCATCATATTAGCTGTTGAGTCTCAAAATCTGAATTTCAAAGGAATCAATGTTTCCAAACATTATTAAACCATAATCATTTTCTTCAGAAAATTTATGGTCTTCCCAGCTGTAAATACATTTGTTCTAGCTTCGCCCACCAAATCATCACCAGTTCTAGCATCGATTCTAAGTCCATAGTTGCATATGAATGTTGCCTAAATTGGATATGAACTGCATTTAAATTATGATTAATATAGAGGGAAAGCTCCTCAGGGGCTAGTGTCCTAAGAAACCAAAGCTACATTCTTAACTACAGTGACGAATGAAGAGTGGGATTGAAGTACAGAAGGGGAGACCATGAAAAAAAGGAAAGGCATGGGTTTAGAGCAAGTCTGAACCTAGCAAGCCACCTTCCACTGGAGCTCATACTTGAAAGTAACTGTTGGTCTTGATAATCTTGGTAATTAAACCAGCAGTCCTTTCATGGTGACCGAGGCACTTTGTAGCCTGCCCCTGACAATTACTCCAATCTTTACTCTTACCCTTCTCTAACTCTGGGTCCATATTCCTAAGGATTCATTAGAACAGTAGCCTTTTTCCAACTACCAAACCTGTAATTGTTAAGCACCTTTGGATAGCAGAAGGAACAGTTGATGTACAAAGATACAGTGATGGATTTCCCACCCTTGATATATGTGAAACTGGATCACACTATTATGTAGATGGCAAAGTCCCTTATAAGGGCAGGGTGGGATGCTTAGCTAGAAAGGAATTAAATAATCATTTTGTCATCTAAGAAATTACCATGCACTGAAACTGAAATAACTAATAGGTTGTATATAGATATGTATATGTATATACATATAATAGTAAATGAAGAAGAGGGCATGGAATTTAAAGAAAGCAAAGAGGACAGGAAGGGCTTGAATGGAGGAAAGGGAAGAGAAAATGGTGTAGCTATAATCTCAAAAGGGAAAAATAATTTTAAAAGGAGGTAACACATATATTCATTGATTCAATTTTATGGTTTTTCTTTTTTTACTATTATACTATAGAATATTTGAATGTGGTGTTCAATGTTGGGGAAGAATTCTGGTAATGATATCTTTTCCATTTGGTTAATAAAATCTCAGACACAATTTAAAACTAGTCTTTTCCATTCTAGGCAAAAGCCTTATGCGGAGGCAAGTTCATGGTTTTACTTCCCGCCAGTGGCTTCAGCTCATCTTCTACATATCTCTACCTGCAATTATCATTATTATAGCTCTGCTTATAAGGCAAAGTAAACTGAAACATCTATGCTACGGAGAAGGGAGTGAAAGCAACAGGTATATATTAAATATGCACAAATATTTACTATTGTTACATCAAGTGGGCTAAGATAAAATGATTTATTTGCTTTTATCCAAAATAAGATTGGAGGTAAGACAATACAAAGAGAGGCACAGATACAACTTGCAAACTGGGTTCATTTCCATGTGCGTGCATTCCCATCACTAAAATCTCAGTTTACCACTAGCATGAAGAAGAGAGTGCTGCCATAGGCTAGGCATCTTGGAGGCAAATCTAGTCTCTGTATTCACTGACCCTGCCAACTATAGGTAGGCTAACATCATGAAGAACTGTATTATCAAAATAAAAAAATCTAAATTTATTATCCTAAACATTTATGTTTCTTACTCACACAGTAATTGGCTGAATACTTACTAGTATCAGACAGAGACAGGGGTTGGATGACACTTAGCTTCAGGAGACTTGGTTTTATATTACAAGTTTTGCATGCAAAACTCTATCTTGATCAATGATGTAACCTCTGTATACTTGTAGTTATTTTTGGTAATGCTATAAGATTGGAATAAAGAAGAGACAGACAGGAGGAACTGGGGTGGGAGCGCTGTCCAGGCAGTCTAGCTGAATTAATGAGTTCTGAGTCCCAAGAGAGACTCTGTGTCCCTGCCTCCCACACCCTAAAAAGGTTGTAGCATGGTTAAAGAAGGCATCACCACACACACATACTCATGCATGAACAGGTATGCACACACATGTACATATTGTCTTTCACAAACATTTAGGAAATGCTTATTTGTTGTGCAATATTTGTGAGTTGATAGAAACACAATTTATCCATATAAACATTGTCAGCATCTAAAGTAAAGGTAATTTAACAAAAATATTAAATATAAATACTGATTAATTACACATATATAACACAAATTCTCAAAATACTTTAGTGTTTATTATGATTGTTAGAAGCTTTCTGAAATTCAAACTTACCTTGGCAGATTCACAAAAACATCAGAACTTTATTCATGGGCTAGTATGTTTTGATTAACTTGGTTTTTCTGCACGTTGCTAATGATTTTGCTTTTAATCCAACTCAGGGAAATATAGGGCTTCCTATCCTATATCTCTCTGAGTGTGGAGATGTGGGTTAATAGTGTAAATACTTGAACTACTTTAGAGTGAGAAGAATCACGCAGAGATAATGCCTGTTCACACTAAGAAATGGCATTTCATGTTTATGAAACATGCTGTTTCCTTCAACAGCCATCTCTGTATCTAATGTTTGAGATTTAGTTTTCTCCAGTTTAAAACGAACTTTATCAATTCTATAGATCTACATCAGAAGACAGTGGGAGTGTCACCAAGATGACCACTAGTAAAGTCAGGTAAGTGTTGAGTGATATAGTTAATTACTCTGTAATAATTAGCTTTTAGGGCTGCAGAGAATGGCTAGTTTATAGGCCACACATTTCTTTATAGTAGTCTTTACAGTTGCCCTCGTAGACTGTCTTATAATAGTAAGCAAGGAAACATGGTCGCATGATATTCTGGGTCTCCCCCATTGATTTGTGCAGGAGATTGACAGTTGGACTTCTGTAGTAATATGGGGCGGCCGGGCTGCGTCCCCCAACACCACAGCCGCCGGCTCGGCTAGCTTATGCCCCAAAATAATTATACGGACACTGTATTCATTTAAACACTGCTCTGGCCCATTCCTATCTAGCCTCTTCTAGGCTAATTCTCACATCCCGATCAACCCATCTCTAATAATCTGTGAGCACCGGTCTTACCGGGAAGATTCTAGCCTAAGTCCATCCTGGGTCGGAGCTAGGGCATGGTGTGCGTCTTCCCTGGAGCAGGTAGCATGGCGTCTCTCTCTGAAGCGTCTGCTCCCCAGCAGAGAGCTGTCGAGTCTGACCTCACTTCCTCTTCCTCCCGGTATTCTGTTCTGTTTACTCCACCCACCTAAGGGTGGGCCTATCCAATGGGCCTAGCAGTTTCTTTATTGCTTAGCTAATGAAATCAACAGATTGATATATGACACTCCCACATCACTTCCCCTTTTTCTGTTTAAACAAAAAAAGGAAGGCTTTAACCTTAACATAGCAAAATTACATATAACAAAACGGTTATCAAGTAAAAATTACATCAGAAACATTCATACATATAACAAAATTGACCGTAAATCTCTATCAATAAAGCAAAATCTATACTAATACAAATTATTTATATCTATATCATATCCCCCTTTAAATGTAAAAGAACGTTTATAAACCATATTTGGGAACATGGGCGCAGTTTTTTCTCTCCAAACTGCTTCCTGCTGAATGGGGGCGTCGTTAATTAGGTCTTTCATGGTATAACCTGTGTGCTAGTTTCATCTCAGTTGGCAGTTGAGCAAAGCAATTTTCTGAAGATGTTCACAGCAACCCTTCAGGAGGACGTGGTTCATCATACCAAATCGGAATAGAAGAAATCCATAGAGTCTCATCCTCTGTGAAAACAAAAGAAGAATCTCTTTTCCAAAGTATCATATCCTTAGATCCAAATTCTGAAATCATACCCTCATGATATCCGTTCTGGTTCCACTGGGCAGCCCATATAATGAAATGTCTCTCTGTACTTAGCTCCTTCACAGTCAAAAATTTTAAAGAAAACACAATGTACATAATCCAGACTCTCTGTGAATTTTCCATCTTTACGCGGCTTATTTTTATTTATATCTATAACTATCTTACTCTGTCTCTTTAAAGACTTTACTTTTATTTTTTTCTTTTTAAACCATTAACTTTATTCTCTATATTCTTTTTCTTCTCTCTCCCAAGCCTACGTACATTCATCCAACAGTGTGACTCATTTAGTGGTCTGAATCTGTCCTATTTGTGAATCTGCAATTTTTTACTATCCAGGAGCACTTTTGATTTGCGCCTTCAAATCACTAGGCACTTAAGAATCTAAGCTGTGACATTCCTAGGTTAACTTTTTGCTTTTTGAGCGTATATCTTTGACCTGGAATAACCCTGTAGACCAGGCTGTCTTTGAACTCTCAGAGATCCACCTGTCTCTGCCTCCCAGGCATTGGGATTAAAGGTGTTTGCTACTACTTGAACTCACAGACGTCTGTTTGTCTCTGCCTTTTAGGCACTGGGATTAAAGGCGTGTGCTACCACACCTTGAAGTCACAGAGGTCTATCTCCCTCTGCCTCCCAAGTGTTGGGATTAAAGGTGTGTACACACAACAACTCTCTTCCTTTTTTGTTTTTTGCTTTAAGAACTTCAACTTTCAGCTTGCATATATTTTTAACACACTTTAAACCATTCAGAAATTTTCTCCGTCTTTGAATCTCTCTTTACTGTATATCTCTCTTTTTCTGACCACGTGAGTCTTTAATTTGCCAAGCAATCTCAGTAGGACTAAAGCCGTGGCTTTGCCAGCTAGATCCAGTCCATTCCTTAGCTTTCCAGCCTCATGGCGGATATACAGGCTGCAGCCATGTTTATAGCCACAACTGGCATTTCAAGGTACCTGCCAGCCAGAGAGCTACAACAGACAACACTCAAGTCCTCTCTCGGTAGCCGGCCCTCCTACCTCAAACAGTCAGAGTTTGCCCTGGCAGGATGGCCCAGAAAGCCAGCATTTTTAAACGCGCAGCTTTTTTCCTGCTACAGCTGAAAACCGAAAAGCATGTGTTCAGCTTCTCGTCAACACCATTTAAGTGTTTCGTGGCAGGACCTCTTAATGAGCTGCAGGTTTTGCAGCTGAAGCTGAGTCAGGAAGCCTCTCTTAGATGAGGCGCTTGCTTGCCTCTAGCAAGCAAAGTAGACCACAGAAATTGTCACAATCAAGAAAACATGCTTTACTCTTTCCCAAGCTTTCTCAGGCTTTCAGTGGGTTCAGTTAGCCACACGTCTGGGCGTCATTTGTAGTAATATGGGGCGGCCGGGCTGCGTCCCCCAACACCACAGCCGCCGGCTCGGCTAGCTTATGCCCCAAAATAATTATACGGACACTGTATTCATTTAAACACTGCTCTGGCCCATTCCTATCTAGCCTCTTCTAGGCTAATTCTCACATCCCGATCAACCCATCTCTAATAATCTGTGAGCACCGGTCTTACCGGGAAGATTCTAGCCTAAGTCCATCCTGGGTCGGAGCTAGGGCATGGTGTGTGTCTTCCCTGGAGCAGGTAGCATGGCGTCTCTCTCTGAAGCGTCTGCTCCCCAGCAGAGAGCTGTCGAGTCTGACCTCACTTCCTCTTCCTCCCGGTATTCTGTTCTGTTTACTCCACCCACCTAAGGGTGGGCCTATCCAATGGGCCTAGCAGTTTCTTTATTGCTTAGCTAATGAAATCAACAGATTGATATATGACACTCCCACATCAGACTTCCATGCTAGCATAAATGAGACTAGCAATTGTGTGTAGAGCAAAGAATTTATTAGCAGAAGGATGAAGGATCTGTATTCTAATGACATTTTACCATTACATAAAAAGATGTCTTGATAAAGATGCCATTTACACATATAGTCATGAGAGATTATCTCAAAGAAATTAGTGTTAGCAATATTGACCTCGAAGTTTTTTGTTTTCTTCCCCTGATCCATCTAGGAAAGTAGAGTTACATATGGAAAAATAAATCAATTGTGTGAATTATGCATCCTTCAGACTATCAGTTATAAAAATTTCCCTTTCAAAAAGTGGGTAGAATATAAGAGGGGGAAACTATTTAATGCAGAATCTATGATTATTTTGTGTCCACCACCACCATAGCATGATGTCACAAGTAAAACTTGAGATTAATAACTGAATTGGGAGAATTCTAAGAGATGTATTGGCTGTTATTATTGTCATCCTATTGTTAAAAGTCTGTTTTACAATTTATAAGAATTATAAATATCTTTATTTGAATTGTAAGAAGATATATTTTGTGTGACACATTTTTGGGGGGTTCAGGAGACATAAGGAACCAATGACAGACCAAAATAATGATACTACTAAAGTCTGATTTGGTGAAATGATGATTTTATTGGGGTGATTTTGAAGAATATGGATGAAAAGGTTAGTCACAGGATAAGAAATAACTCAAAGACTGAAGGTGTAAGTCACAAACAATGCCACACCAATTTGGGATTATGATTAATAGGGTGATATTTATTTAAAGGGGAAAAAACTTACAGATCACTGTCCCAGGCAACAGCCCTCTACGCAACGCAACCAGGAGTCTAGTCGCCAGCGGAGCAGGAAGTGAAGACAGAGAGGAGAGGGAAGTGGCTGCTTTTTTAAAGGGAGAGAGACCACGCCCCAATGGGCTGGTATCTCAGCGGCTATTGGCTGGAGGAGTGGGGGGACCTCCTGCAACACCTCCCCCTTCTGTTTAAATAAGAGAGTTCTAAACCTACTATGAAATTATATACAATAAGTACAAATATCCTATTCTAACTAGCTTAGGTCTTGTATAATAAATAACTTGGCCAAGTCATGAGAGAAAGTAACTACATTTATATAGTCTTCAACCCCATCAAAGATCTGAGAAGGGAAATAATGTTACCTGGGTAATTAGGAAGTTCAGTAAAACAACTTCCAAAACATGCAACAAATCACAGAGACAACTAGTTACCTGGGCAATCACCCAAAATCACGTTAGCAGCGTTGAAGCAACCAACTTTGGCTAAGGCCTAACATAACTGACATACCATTTTCAAAGGCAAGCAACTTTTCAAAACTATCTTACCCTGTCTTGGCAGGATATGACAGTCCTGTTTTATCCATTGATGCATGCTCTGTATCTCTGTCAGTGGTTGAGGTATGGGCATTTCTTTGCCCAAAGGCCAGTTCTGCCAAAAAGAAAGGCTCCAGGTGGAGTGTCTTTGGTGCTCAACATTCTCTCAGGAATAGAGCGGTGTTGCCAGGAGCAATTGTGTCTCACTACCACAAAACTCTGAGTTAGATTAAAGGCCATTTTCTACAGCTCTTTGAAGAAGTTGAAGATTATCTATCTATGCTGAGTATAATCTCTATATATCTAGAGAACCTGATTAGTCTAATTATAAATGACAAACTTAGATGACTATTAATCTATATAATTCTCAATATCTATCTGACTTAAAGACTAAGAAAATAAACTACTGTGAAACAAATGAGGACAATGACCTCCAAATATAAACAATGTACAAATATACATTGCAGTGGGTAAATATATATCAATACACGAACATTATATAAGTCTCTTAATCAGAGGTAGAAATGTACACTGCAATATGGTAAATATATACTATATATATATATATATATATCAATACAATATATGTCAATACATAAAAAATGTTTTAAACAGAGGTAGAAACATGAATGCATATAATAGTCAATATAATTTAACTTTGTATCAATATACAAGAATCTGTATCAATATATTTGTCTAAAAACAGTAACTCACAATTACAAATCTATTATCCCATCATCCCTCTTTTTTTTTTTCAAAAAGATCCCTGAGCTTATAAAATTCCTCCCCCAACCCTCAATCGTATACTAATTATAATCAACCCCTAAATGATGTCCCTAAACCCAAGGGCAAACTTTACTGGGAGAGGGGACGTCGTCCTCTAGAATTACTTCCAGCTGTCATAGGGGCGACGTTCTTTCTGGGGGATCCTGTGAAAGTAAAATGATGGTTAAATTTCAAGATCAATGTCTTTTAAAATTGCCAATAGTCTCTGAATATTTTGTGCAGGTCTGGCCAAAATGTTGTATAAGATGTGCACCATTTCAGCTAACCAAGTTGGAACTGTCTTGTGCAGCTGGTACCTAAAGCAGGTCTTGTAGTAGCGCTATCAGTATCATGACATCATATCAACCAGGTGGAGTTGTTGTTATGGGGCCCCATCTTCTTCCTGGAAACTTCAAATGTCACTTCAGGAAAAACTCATTGTTCATTGTGAAAAACTTAAACATTAATCATATAGACATATATGGACATATATATACATATTCACTGAAAGGCATGATAGATATGTTCAATGAAAAGTATGATAGATATGAAGAAAAGCAAAGATGTTTTCTAAACTCATATTTCTTTCTGTCCCATATCATGGCTCTTGACATGAGACAGAAACTCCAGAAACTCTGGGTTTTTCTCTTACTAACAGGCTTGGAATTGGAGAGGGACTGAGCCAGAGTCCAACTTCAAAACCAGCTTTATAAATTTAGAAATATAGTTTAATATTACTTACACAACCCTTTCAGTTTTCTTGATATTTCCTATTGGGCAGGTATTTTTCCATCTGTCAGTATCCAAATATCCAGGGTCCCTTGAATTTTTCAAAGATGAGTGTTTTCCTGTGGAGATAAGAACAGAACCCTGCCCCCATTCTATATGTTTTTCTTACCACCTGTATGAATATCATCATTGTAGATAAGTTGTCATTTCTCCTTTCCAAGAGGTTTCTCCTCTTCAAATCGAAACTTTATTAATTTTGATGGTATCCACAATTTTTCTTCTCCTGTGGAAACAAGAGCAAAACCCCTTCCCAACGTAGCACATCTCCTGGCTTCCATTGAGAGGTCAGCACATCTTTGAAATAAATCGGTTGATTTAGTTCAGCAGACTTTTCCATTATCCAATGTCTCTCTGCTGCTGTCGTTCCTTTCTCATTAGCATTAAGAAAATTCAAGGTTAATAAAGCATTATGTAATCGATTTCTGGGGGTATTTTCGGTCCCTTTCTGTTTGTTCAGCATATCCTTTATAGTACGATTTGATCTTTCTATAACTGCCTGACCTGTAGGATTATTTGGTATACCTGTAATGTGTTTTATATTGTAATAATCAAAAAAGCATTTCATTTTCTTAGATACATATGCTGGACCATTATCTGTCTTTATTTGTGCAGGTATACCCATGATGGCCATAACTTCCAATAAATGTGTGATTACTGAATCAGCCTTTTCTGAGCTCAGGGCAGTAGCCCATTGAAAACCTGAATACGTGTCTATGGTGTGGTGTACATATTTTAATTTACCAAATTCCATAAAGTGGAACACATCCATCTGCCAGATTTCATTTCTCTTATTACCCTTTGGGTTACTCCCTGCAGGCAACGGTGTTTGATTATAGAAAGAACAAGTAGGACATCTCTTTATAATGTCCTTAGCTTGTTGCCAAGTAATGGAAAATTCTTTCTTTAGGCCTTTACTATTGACATGATGCTTCTTATGAAATTCTGAGGCCTGCAACACACTTCCAATCAATAATTGATCAATCTCAGCATTGCCTTGGTCTAGAGGACCAGGCAGACCTGTATGGGACCGGATGTGTGTTATGTACATCGGACAAAGCCTGTTCCTGATTATGTCTTGTACCTGGATAAACAATGAAGTCAACTCTGTGTCATCTGGTATAAATTCAGCTGTCTCAATATGCAAGATAACTCTTTCTGCATATTGTGAATCTGTAACTATATTAAGAGGTTCTTTAAAATCCCTTAGCACCATAAGAATGGCATATAATTCTGCCTTCTGGACAGAATTATAAGGGCTTTGTTCCACCTTACTCAATTCATCTGACTTGTAACCTGCTTTCCCTGATTTATTTGCATCAGTATAGAAAGTACGGGCTCCAGTTATTGGAGCATCACGTACAATTCTAGGAAGAATCCAAGAAGTTCTTTTTATGAGGTTAAGTCTACCACTTTTGGGATAGTTGCTATTAATTTCTCCCAAAAAATTAGCACAAGCTCTTTGCCATGGTTCATTGTCTTCCCATAACTTTTTTATTTCTTCTGTAGTAAAAGGCACTATAATTTCTGCTGGGTCTATACCTGCTAGTTGACGAAGTCTCAGCTTACCTTTTATAATTAATTCAGAGACTTTTTCCACATAAGTTTTTAATTTTTTACTTGGTTTATTAGGTATAAATATCCACTCTAAAATAATATCTTCCCTCGGCATTAGAATCCCTGTAGGAGAAATTCTGGAAGGCAATATGACTAGGATGCAGCTAAGATTTGGGTTCACCCTATCCACATGTGCCTCCTGTAATTTTTCCTCAATCATTGTCAGTTCCTTTTCTGCTTCAGCTGTCAGTTTTCTTGGACTATTCAAATCTTTATCACCATCTAAGGTTTTGTTTAAATGAACTATTAGATCAGGTGTTATCCCAACAGCTGGTCGTAGACTGGAAATGTCTCCTAACAATCTTTGGAAGTCATTAAGAGTCTTTAAGCGGTCTCTCCTAATTTGTGCCTTTTGCGTTTTAATTTTCTCTAACCCTATTCTGTAACCTAGGTAATTAGTGGAGTTTCCTCTTTGAATCTTTTCAGGGGCAATTTGTAATCCCCACCTAGGCAAGACTTTCTTTACTTCTTCAAACATCCTTTCTAAAGTATCTTTATTTGAATCAGATAACAAGATGTCATCCATGTATTGATAAATGATGGACTTGGGGAATTGTTTACGAATTATTTCCAATGGCTTACTTACAAAATATTGACACAGTGTAGGACTATTGAGCATACCCTGTGGGAGGATAGTCCACTGATATCTCTTATTAGGCTGAGAATTATTATAAGTAGGCACTGTGAAGGCAAATTTTTCTCTATCCTTTTCTTGTAACGGTATAGTGAAAAAACAATCTTTCAAATCAATAACTATAAGAGGCCATCCTTTTGGTAACAGAGAAGGCAAAGGAATTCCAGATTGTAGTGGGCCCATAGGTTGAATTACTTTGTTGACAGCTCTTAGATCTGTCACCATTCTCCATTTACCAGATTTCTTTTTTACAACAAACACAGGAGAATTCCAAGGGCTGGTTGATTCTTCAATATGGTGAGCATCTAGTTGCTCTTGCACCAGCTGTTCCAATGCCTGTAGTTTATCTTCAGCTAGAGGCCACTGTTTGATCCATATTGGCTTCTCAGTTATCCATTTTAAAGGTAGGGCTGTTGGTACCTCTAAAGGTTTGGTATTTGCTGTATGTTCTTGTACAGCCTGAATGGCTGGTGACCTTTTTCCATAATACCTCATCATATCCTTCCCAGAATTATGAATTCCTGGAAATACAGGAATGTTAATCTGGGTATTCCATTGCTGTAGCAGGTCACGGTCCCATAAATTTATGGCAATATTGGCTATATATGGCCTTAGTCTTCCTATTTGCCCTTCGGGCCCTATGCATTCAACCCATCTTGTGCTTTGTTTTACACGAGATAGGGTTCCAATTCCTAGGAACTGAACATCTACCTCTTGAAGAGGCCAATTCGGATGCCAAGATTCTGGGTAATGATACTTACATCCGCACCTGTGTCTAATAAGCCTTCAATAAAAGTGCCATTTATACAGACTCTTAGCTTTGGTCTTTGATCATTAATAGAAGTCTGCCAAAATATACGTTTACTCTGTCCTACTGGGTTTTTTGACTCATCCTCCACACGTAATTCATCATTTAGACCAGTATTACTTTTTACAGCAGAAATTGGAGCTTTTAATTTTCTTGGTGAGGCATGTTCTCCACTGTGACTGGGAATGACTGGGCCACTGTTGGCTTGGGGGCCTGCGAGAGGCCCCCCAAGGAGTTTCCCGATGATATCGGATTGCCCCGTCTATCTGTTGTTGACTTACATTCGTTGGACCAATGCCTGCCTTTACCGCATCTCCTACATATACCTGAAGGCCAAGGTCTCCTATTTTTGTCATTCCCAGAAGAGATATTATTTCTAGAAATTCTTTGCCTGCAATCCCTTTGCAAATGTCCTAATTTACCACAATTAAAACACCTGGCAGGACCTTCCGCAACAAAAGACAGCCTGCTAGTTGTATCACCGAAAGGTTACTCCAACATTTGTGATGACAATAAAAGTTGGAACCCTGGCTTTCTCTCTGTGCATGACTTGCAGCAGCTTATTTAAGTTGGGTGGTCTCTCTCCTCATCAGTCCTTACTAATCATATAACCTTGGGGAGGGAGGAGTCTTTGTGTCAGGTAAGTTTTAGGGACTTCCTGAGACTTGTAAGTTGTTCATTTCCTGAATCTTAAATCATAATTTTTATGATTTTGAATCATAATGAACTTCCATTGAGGAAAAATGCTTAATTCAGATGGAATTGCTACATAAGACATGTATTTATTGCAAACCCTAAAAACAGAAAAAGATAAGTTAACTGTACTCAAAGACACAGGATAGAAAGAAAAGTAGAAACAAATCCATACAGGAAAAATAACTGAAAGAGTAAGCAAAGAGAAAAGATGATTCTGTGAAAAGCTCATAAAATTTACACAAATTGTTACATAACTCAAATCAAAAGAGAAATGATATGAGTTATTAATGTAAAATGGCACATTTTTTTTATTTTCTGGGCATTAGAAGAACTTAAAGTCAGTAAATTAAAATATTTAGATGAAATATATGCCCTTCCCCAAACATGTCTGTCTCTAGCCTCATAGGATGCAATAGTAAAACCAGTCAATTATTGTATATCTATTCAAAATCAGACATCTGCAATTTAAACTCTCTTTTTGTCAGCTATGGTGGCACAAACCTACAACTTTAGCCCTTGGGAGGATGAGTCAATAGGATCATCATGGCTCCCAATCGCTGGGATTACAGGTCCATGCAATCATGTTTGGCTCTATTGAAATTTTTGCATCAATTGTTATTAAGGATATCAGCCTACATACTTTACTTTTTTGCTACTTTTGTCTAACTTACGCATCCTGATAATTATTTTAATTGTTATCTTGACACAATCTAAACTCAGCTGGAGTAAGAGTCACAACAGGATTATTAGATCAGGGTGGCCTATGGGCATGCCTGGGCAGGGTTATCTTGATTATGTTATATTATGTTCATTGTGGTCAGAAGCTCCACCCACTGCGGTGGGTACCATTACCTGCCAGGAGATTCTGATCTGTCTAAAGAGTGGAGAAAGAGTGAGAACAAGAGTGCCTGCATTCTCTCTCTCTCTCTCTCTCTCTCTCTCTCTCTCTCTCTCTCTCTCAATCTCTCTCTCTCTCTCTCTCTCTCTCTCTCTCTCTCTCTCTCTCTCTCTCTCTCTCTCTCTCTGCTCTTGATAGTGGATATGGCTAAATTTGCCTCAAGTTTCTGCTGCCTTGACTTCGTCCTAATGATGGACTATAGCCTAGAACTGTGTGCTAAGGATTTCTTCCCTGAGTTGCTTTGGCAATAGTATTTTATAGCAACCAGAAAGAAAACTAATAGAGGAACCAGAATGATGCTGGCCTTATCAAATGCACCTTGCTCTCTGTCTTACTCTTTTTTTGTGGTTAAATAAAGAATTAATCACTCCTGGTTTTTCTTTGGTTTTCTTACAAGTCAGGTTTTCATGTACTCCAGGCTAGCCCTAAGCTAGCTGCTTAACCAGTGTAGCCCAACCTTAATCCGGATTCTACTGTCCCCTCTCACAAGTTTGTACCACAGTTTCTTTATCCATTGTTTCTGTCATTGGGCATCTAGGCCGGTGCAGTGACTTGCCTTTGTAAATAGCACCTGTACTTAGTATTTCACTTGAGTCTTTTGTCCTTTAGTCTTAGTCCAGATAGTTTATTCGTGGCACTTAATTTTTTCAAGGAACCGATCCTTTGCTTTTCTAATACTTAATACTTGTACGCTTTGTTGCTGTTGCTGTTCTGTGTTTGATTGAGTCTGCTGTGATATTTATCAGTTGGCTTTATCCTGTCCTCTGTATGTTTAGTTCTCTTTTTCTTAATGCATAACCTTAGGCTTTATTTGGAATCCTCCTTTGTTATTGCAAGCATTTACTGTTGCAAACTTCTCTCTCAAAACTGTTGTAGGATATCTGATGAAGTATGAACATAAAATGTCCCTTCCTCTCCATGTGTTAAAGGCTTCCTTTCCAGAATCTGGGCTTTGATCTTAAGAACCCTGGCCTAATGGATGGAGTTGCTCCCCGGTGCATGCATAATATGATGACACAGAGATTCTGTAAAATGGGAGATGGGTCTAGCTAGCGTAGGGAGGTCACTGCGCATTCTCTTGGAGGTGGAATCTTGCCCTGGTGCTTTCTTGTCCTATTTCCTTCCCTTTCCATGGCTCTTGCAGTCCTGTGCCAAGGTCTGCATGTCCTATGGAATGATCATACCCTTAGAAGTAAAAGTGCTGACATCAAAAAAGTAGTTGGCATAAGATTAAATAAAAAAATTTCATTGTTTAAAGGGAAATAAGAATAAAAAGATGATGAAAAACAATTTTGGAAATCAAGTACTAGAATAAGTTATTAATTTCAAAAGTAGAAACAACTCAATAGCACAGCACCAAAGCAATGCTACTGCTAATGACAATAATAACTCGATTGTCAAAGCAGGTTAGTTACTTAAATAGAATTTTCACTAGAGCTGACTCAACCAGCCATCCAAAGCAAACAAAACCAAGGAATGCTTCCAACTTCATAACTAACTCTTTAATGACCCAAGTAAAAAATGAGGACAGAAGCCTTCAGCACACCATCAGCCAAAGAATGCAGGCAGATGGCCGGCAGGTGTAGGAAGCGATGCTCAAGACCATAATCAGCAGACATGCCTATCATGGGAGGCTTCACATCTTCGTGGAAGGCTCTTAGCAGTTAAATGAACTCAGATTTAGGATGTTACAGTGATTTCATTGAGTTACTAATCAATGGAAATGAAGCTTCAAACATTAAGATAAACAAATTCTGGAGTCATGGACAGCACAGCCTCACGATGAGCAAGACTGTATACCGCACGGAAGCATCTGTTAAGCTTGACCCCACGTCACGAGCTTCATCATAATCAAATAACAATTTTGTAGTTTCAGCTGGCCATGAATTGCTGATAACTCCATCTCAGCCTGGTGGATTAACTGTTTCCTTTGCTGTACAGAAACTTTTAATTTCTTGAAGTTCCCTTTGTGGATTGTCGGCTTTAGTTCCTGAGAGCATACAGTTCGATTGAGGTTGTCCTCACCAATGCCTACATCCTGAATTTGTTTCTCTACTTGGGCAAAGTGAGAGATAAGGAGCTGATTTAATTCCCTTTGATACAGATACCCAGCTTGACCAGCATTGTTTATTGAGGGTGCTATCTTTTCTCCTTTTTATATTGTTTGAGAATTTCATACACGCATATAATGTGTTTTATCAAATTACCCGCTCCTCCAATTAGTTCCCAATCCACTCACCACATTTCTCCCCCAACTTCATGTGCTCTCTTAAAATCCAAAGATTTTATCTATGTGTGCAAGGGTGTAACTTCTCAGGAGCTGCACCCCCCAAGAAACCTTGCCCCCCCCAATCTGGCCGCCGTTAATTGCCTGTTGCTCCTCAGCTAGGGTGGGACTTCATGAGCCCCTGGACCCTCTATGCTGGATTTCCACTGCTTTGTCTTGTATAGGTCTTGTGTGTGTAGCCACAGCCTCTGTCATGCTGGGCAAATATTGTTTGGCACCAGACGCACAGTACCTGGTTGTTAAAATCTGTGTTTCTTTTCCCACGGTTGTCCCTGAACCTTGAGGGGAGGGAATGGGATACTGATGTCCTATTTTGAGCTGAACACCTCCATGGACTTTTATTTTCTGAATATTGACAAATTGTGGGTCTCTGAGTTAATCATCTACTACAAAAAGAAGGTTCTCTGATATGGGTTGAGAGATGCACTATGGGAATGATAATAAGAAATTATATTACCACATCGACTTAGCAGATAGTACTAGGTTCTCCTTGAGGGCCTATGAATTAACGGTTCATGATGGCGGGGGGGGGGGGTAGTTAATGGCACCAAGCATGAGTTCTATTGTATGGAACAGACTTTAAGTCCAAAAAGAAAGTGATTTGTTACTCCTATAAAATTCATGCTACTATTGTACCACAGGACATGTCTTACCAGGCCTGTTGCTATGGTAGCTCTTGGACATCATAGCTTGGTAAGATTGTTGAATACTTCTGTTCCCTGGCAATGTAAATCAAACCTTCCAGCACTATGAGCACTAGTCAGTAGGGATGAAACTTTCAGGTCTGGACCAGTCTGATTTCTTCATGTCCCATGACTCCCGTATGCAGTGTCTTCAGCAACAAAGTCTTCCCATCAAGGTCTGGAGGACAACCAGGAGCCATGGCAATAGCCTGTAATGTTTGGGAGGGTCCGTGGGACTCCACTGGCCAATATCTCAAAAAGAGGTGACCCATACCTGCCATTGGGCTTTTGCTGGTAACTTTTGGTATCTGGGAGAGGCTTGTCACCCTTGCTGTAGGACAGCTTCATTTATACTCATTCTTCTCTCTCTCTCTCTCTCTCTCTCTCTCTCTCTCTCTCTCTCTCTCTCTCTCTGTGTGTGTGTGTGTGTGTGTGTGTGTGTGTGTGTGTGTGTGTGTGTGTATTAGGATGCTTCTACAGTAGATTTCTATATGGCAATCACAAAGTTGTTTAGTGTTAGGTATCCCTCCCCATTTTCCTCATCTGCATTGCTCTCTTGTTCCCCACCTCACATATCTTTTCTGGTTCCATTATTCCCTTCCCCTTTCATACCACCTGCATCCTATCTTTCTTCCCTTGAAAACCTCTTTCATTCCCTTGTCCTGTTGCTACCTTCTTGATTTCTATGGGAACTCCAATTTAAACACACATATCTAAATATTCAAAGCCAGCATATGTGTATTAAGAGAGAAGATAGGATGTTTGTCTTTCTGATTCTGAGTTGCCTAACTCAGAATGAATATTTCAAACTCCATTTCCATTGTGTGTATGCACCACATTATCTAGTCCCCTGCCAGTTCCATTTCACAGCCATTATGAATAATCAGAAGTGAGCAGTTATCTTTGTAGTATTCTTCGGGGATATTCTCAGGAGTGGTTTAGCTGGATAATATGATAAACATGTGTTCATCATGGAGGGGAGGACATCTACACTGATTTCCATAGTGGATACAACATTTTACCCTTCCACCAGCAGTGGATAAGTGTTTTTCTTTCCCAATATCTATCCAGCTGTGTGTGCACACGTGCGTGTGTGCGTGCGTGTGCGCAATCAGTCATTTTGGCTGGGCAAGATGGAATCTCATAGTAGTTTTAGTTTGCATTTCCTTGATGGCTAAGGACATTGAAAATTTTAAATTATATCGCTCAGAAAGTTTTATTTCTTCTTTTGAGTAATCTCTTTGGTTCCATGTCTCCAGTTTTAATTAGGTTGCTTTCTTTGTGTCTAGAATTTTGAGTTTTTTTATAAACCAGATAACAAAGATTCTGTCAGATATAGAGCTGGTAAGGAATGTTTCCCATTTTGTGGGCTGCCTCTTCATTAGAATGATGGTGTCCTTTGCTGTGCAGAAGCCTTTTAGTTTCATGGAGACCCACTTGTCAGTTGTTGGTCAATGTTAACATGGTCCTGCTAAAACACACCCTTTCCTATGTCTATAGATTAAAGCATATTCTCTGTTTTCTCCCTTACCAGATTCAAGGCTGAGGTCTGTTCCAGCCTTGTGAAGGATGAAAGCTACGGATCTAGTTCCTTCTTCTACATGTTGCTTTTCAGTTTGTTGAGAAACATTTGTTGAAGGTGTTGCCTTTTCTCCAATATGTATTTTTCGCCTCTTTGTCAGAAGTTAGGTGACTGAAGAATATAGTTCTTCTATGTGGGTTTTTAGATCTATTCCACTGACGAATGTGCCTATTTTTATGACAGTTCAATGGTGTTCTTATTACTATAGCTCTGTAACATGACTTCACATAAATGATTATAATATCTCCTGTTTTTATTATTCAGGACCCTTTTGGCTGTCCTTGGTCTTTTGTGTTTCCATATAAAATCTAAGATTGTTTTTCAGTTTCAGGGAAGAGTTGCTTTGACGTTTTGATGGGAGTTATACTGTACCTGTAGTGATGATTTTATTATACACATAGTTCAAAAAAACCCCTCACACTGAACATTAAGAAGTTGTCCACTATCAAACATATCAAACAGCACTGAACACATCATATTTTAGAATAAAGCTACTGAGTTCTATTTGACACAGAACCTAATGAATAGCATCTGACATGAAGAAACATTAAATAAACTATAAAGAAATAGGGGGCATGACTTATATTTACAAATGAGATAACTGCTTGGCCCCATCAAATCCCCAAAACACATCAGACTATTGCCAAGGCTACTGGATACTCTTCAAAAACTGATGATATGGCCATATTACTGAAGACAAAACTTGTGTATCTCATGCAATGCAGAGAAGTTGAGCTGTGCCTAACTAGAGCCTCTACTCCTCCTGGAATATATTCTGCATGTTACCAGTGGAGGAAGGTGAACACCAACCTTGCTGCAAACCCTTGATCTACAATGGTGAACTGAATGCATGATTGATACACTGATGCAATTGTAGCACAAACATTTTGGGAGTAATCAATCAGTTGTCTGATTAGATTTAAGACCCACTCCAGGAGATGGAACCCATGCCTGACACTGATTGGGCGGCCAAGAATTTAAGACCACATAGACCATGGATCTAAGGGAAAACTAGCTACTATTCTTCTGCTAAGACCACATAGACCATGGATCTAAGGGAAAACTAGCTACTATTCTTCTGCTAAGACCACATAGACCATGGATCTAAGGGAAAACTAGCTACTATTCTTCTGCTAAGACCACATAGACCATGGATCTAAGGGAAAACTAGCTACTATTCTTCTGCTAAGACCACATAGACCATGGATCTAAGGGAAAACTAGCTACTATTCTTCTGCTAAGAAGATGCAGCAATAAAATGACTCCTAAGCAGTCTCCTAAATTATTTGGGAACTAAAACAGAGACTCAGAACTGGATAATGTGCAGAGAGTAAGAGACCTTGGAACACTCAGTCAGAAATGGTATGTCTCTATCAAATCCCTCTGATCAAAGCTCAGGGAGAAATGTAGACAAGGAAGTAAAAAGCTATCAGAGCCAGAGGGGATGGATGACTCCCAGGAAACATTGTCTTCCAGACACAACAGGACTGACATATAAATGAACTCATGAAGACTATGGCAGCATGAACAGGACTTTCCCAGATCCAAACCAGACAAGGTTCCAGTGCTGAAAGCTCCCATTCCAAAACAATAAACTATCTCTAATTAACAACCACTCACCTAGGACAAATTAGTTTCTCTAAGGGAGTCTTACTGGGTTACATCTAAATGAGCTGTTGGTCAAAGGGGCCCCAAGGAAACTCCCAAACAACTCAGCCTATTTCCAATGCTATTGGTTAACTCACTGCTTGTGATCTGGCTTCTCCCACAGCGCCCCTCTAGCCACAAGTGCTGCTATCCAGAAAGAAGAGACTTCGGCAAGACCATGAGAAACTGGCCTTTTAGTCAAGAAGAAGAGGGAAAAAACAGAGACCACAGCTTCTCTCCTCCTTCTGCAGAGATGACTGAGGTCTTGAAACATGCAATAATAAACCATCTGTGCCTGAGTGGATGAACCTAGGTCTGGCGTCTTCTCTGTATTATCAACTCCATTTCTCTTTGATCTGCACTGGAGAAACAGTGAATTCATGCTGAGCAGACTAGGACTGGACACTCAAGAAGCTGTCACGAGATCCCTCTGCACCCTAACTACCCAAAGTCCCGCCCCCATTTCCTCACTCGGTAGGATGACCTCACTCGTCTTTTCTGCCTCCCTGTAACCTCTGAACCTCAGACATTTGTTTGCCTGAGAAGAAATCCAATTCCCGTTTGGCTATCTCTTTGATATCTCTTCTGCCATAAATGCTGAGCTATGCCAAGCAGTCTGTCAGAGGAACCGGAGAGATGGCTCAGTAGTTAAGAGTCCTTGTTGCTTTTCCAGAGGACCAGGTTCGATTCCCAGCAACCACATGACAGCTCACAACTGTCTGCAATTCCAGTTCCAAGATTCTGATGCCCTTCCCTGGGCTCCACGGGCACCAGGCCACACTGTGCACAGATACACACCCAGGTAAAACACCCATACAAGTAAAAGTTAAATTAAAAATGATTAAGAGAAGATTTATCGTAAAGCTGGGAAAGGAAAAAGTCCAGGGCTACTTTTCGGGATAGCTCTCTTCCAAAGTCAAAGGCTTATTCATCAAATTTGCTATAGCTCAGGCCACACTGAGTGGCTCCCCTGCGGCTGCTCACGAAGCACACCAGCACATTGAGATTATCAAAATCTCCAAACTCTCACAAGTCAGGGAAAGTGACTTAATTAAATTGTTGATAGATTTAATTTATTTACATAAATGGAAGCCACCACTCAAAATGTAATGATTCCTAATCCTTATCGTAATTTTCCCTTTGTCCTTGAGACGAGGGTGTTTGCACCTTTGTGTTGGAATGTCCTCTTTCCAGTTCTACAAATATCAACCAGTGGCTTGCAATCAATCGTTCTTACTGAAATTGCTAACCACATTGTGTTCCTTTTGTCCCCACGGAAATGACTGTATATTCCCCAGCATGCCATTGATTGTAGGACGGATCAGCTCCTCTCTGTTTAATGTTGTCTACTTTTGAAATTACATTTGTTTATTATGTGCATAGATGCACACATGCATGCCAGAGTATATGTGTAGAGGTCTGAGGACAACTTGTGCGAGCTCATCACCCTCCTCCTACCATCACTATGCAAGTGTGAAATTAGGCTGGGCACTTGGGAGGCAGAGGCAGGAGGATCTCTGTGAGTTCGAGGCCAGCCTGGTCTACAAGAGCTAGTTCCAGGACAGGCTCCAAACAACAGAGAAACCCTGTCTCAAAAAACCAAAAAAAAAAGTGAAATTAAAGTACAATAGGGTATTATTTCAACATTTAGCACCATTAAAGAAGCAATAAAATAAGGGTGGTGAGATGGCTTTCAGGTAAAAGTGCTTGCCACAAACCCTGACGACTGCAGGCTCACAAGGAGGGAATAGACGCTCACAGGTTGTCCTCTGACCCCCACACACGAGGCCATCACCACACGTACAGCCATTGCCATGTTTGTGGCACACTACACAATAAATAACAAGTGATTTTTTTTTGTTTGTTTTTTGAGACAAGGTTTCTCTGTGTAACAGCCCTAGCTGTCCTGGAACTAGCTCTGTAGACTAGGCTGGCCTCAAACTCACAGAGATCCGCCTGCCTCTGCCTCCAAAGTGCTGGGATTACAGGTGTGCGCCGCTGCTACCCTGCTAACAAGTGATTTTAAATATGAATCGTAGTAACTTATAGCAAGAATTTGGAACAGCTGTGAATCACATCCGTAGTTATTTGGGCAAATCATTTGGAGGTTTCTCATGAAGTTAAACATATGTTGACCTTATGATTTCCCCTTTTCCTACTCTTCTGTATTTACTTAATGGGAAAGAAAACATATTGCAATACAAAGATGACACATAACACTTTATGATATTATTATAATAGTAAAAATGACTTGCATGGATATCCATAAACATACTGAGTGGATAAACAGATTGTAGTACATCCATACAATGGAATGCTACTTAACCCTAAACAGGAAGACTATTTTGATACATAAAACACAGAGGAATCTTAAAATACTTAATGCTGTATAAGGAAATAAAAACATAATATGTTCTTTATTATTACATGTATATTTTAAAAATAAAGCCTATAAGCCGGGCGGTGGTGGTGCATGCCTTTAATCCCAGCACTCGGGAGGCAGAAGCAGGCAGATCTCTGTGAGTTCAAGGCCAGCCTGGTCTACAAGAGCTAGTTCCAGGACAGGAACCAAAAGCTACGGAGAAACCCTGTCTTGAAAAATCCAAAATAAATAAATAAATAAATAAAGCCTATAAATTTATCGGTACTAGCATAAACCAGAGCAGTTAGACTTTAAGTGTACAAATTATCTGACTTGGCTGTATGCTCATGACTTGTAAGAAAAGGAAAATGTACTGGGCAGGACCTCTAAAACCATCACAAAATTGGATGGCTATCTGCAATTTTGGCTCCTAGCCTTTCACTTTTCACTGGGAATTTTTTTTTCTTTCTTAGACACATTTTGATGTTAAACTTCTAGCAGTTTTATTGGATATCTTTACTAGTTTTGTACCAGGGAATTTTTTTTGCAGGATCTATTTCAAGAAAACTGCTTGCCTTCTGCCATCTCTCTCTCTCTCTCTCTCTCTCTCTCTCTCTCTCTCTCCCCCCCCCCTTACCTACCCATCCACTCATCTACCTACCTACATTTCTAATGTTTATGAATTCTTTGAAAATTTTGTAGAGTATATTTAGATCATATTCACCTCCCAATCCCACCCCTAACTCCGCCCATATCCACGCCACCCCTGTTATGTCTTAAAAACAGCCCACGGAGTCCAATTTGTGCTGTTCATAAGCTCATGGGTGTGTAGCCATCCAGTGGAGTGTAAAGAAAACCGAGTCTCTTTCTCCTTATTTACCAAACGTGAAATTGCATAGCAAAGTGTAAAACTGACTCACAATTATTCACGTTCAAGATGAAGAGAATTATTCATTCTCTTCGTCTCTTGTACATATTTGGGGGAAGATGAAGTGTGCTCTTCCCTTTTCTGCTCCTCTATCTACTACCAAGAATATGGACAGGTGGAGGAAGAGCTGCTCCTTCTCTCCTTTAGAATATCAACTTCCCCCATTGCTGCCTTTTCTTCTCTGGCCTTTGATCATAACAATCATGGCTGGTACCATTCCCAGAATATTTTTGCCTAACCCAAAGAGCGCATTCCACATTCCTACCGGACAGTTTAAACTCTACTCTACCCAACCCAGTGAAGATGTAGTGGCATGTGATTAGGGAAGTCTTTCTTTCCTTACTGGATTCTGTAGACTTCAGAGAACAATTGATAACTTTAGGTAGCCATTCTTATCACCTGTTGGTAGAATATCTTTGCTTTGAAGTTAAAAATGACCCTGTAATCTAGGAATTTAGTAACTATATCTTCTAAGATGGATGGAAGTTTCTTATTACATTATTTTCTAACATTTTCTTCTTTTCTCCCTTTACCCCTGGTAGGATTTTTTCCTTCCTAAGTTGCATTCTTTTGGCTGATAAGAAAAATGTAACTTCCTCTCTCATCTGTGTACCCTTCACCTTTCTTCCTGAGCCCTGGCATGGTGATTCTTCCAGCTTCTAGCAAAGGTCATTTTCTTGATAGCAAAATGCACCCTTAGATCTCCCACAAAGGAATATTGCTGCCCTGTGGGAAGTATGGAAAGATGAGGCCACATCAAATCCCTAGGACATCAGTGGCTGCCTCAGTTCTGAGCAAGGTACACGGCCTTCTGAGGGATGGCATTCACTCAGTTGCTCAGGAAGACAGTGGTGGTGTTCTGCTGGCTCATTTTATGTCAAATTGACATAAACACAAGTCATTTTGGAAGAGGGGGCTGCAATTGAGAATGTATTCCCACTCAATTGGCCTGTGGGCAAGCCCGAGGTGCATTTTCTTGATTGGCAATTGACGCACGAGTGCCCAGTCCTCTGTGAGCATTGCCACCCCAGGACTAGTCGTTCTGGGTGCCATAAGAAAGCAGTCAGAGCAACCTGTAGGGATCAAGCCAGTAAATAGCATCCCTTTATGACTTCTGGATCAGTTCCTGTTTGGGGTCCTGCTCTGAGTTCCCTCAGTGATAGCCTGTTACCGGGAAGTATGATATAAACCCTTCTATCCCCAGTTGCTTTCGGTCACTGTGTTTCATCTCAGTTTAAGGAATGGAAAGTGTGGGTGTGTCTGTAAAGTGAACTATCAAAAAGCTTTATTTTCATTGTACAGTTTTTCTTGATGCGATTATGGTTACATGGAAGTAAATGTGATTAAGTTGCACGCCGCCCTTTCCCATACACACATACACATGTCATCTGTGTGTATCATGTCTTATCACAAGAAAAGCCAATGCAAAAGAACGCATGTGGGTTCTCCTTATAAAAGCTTTAAAGTTTGTATTTAGTATTTCTATGTGTATGCATGTGCCTTCATAAGTTAGTATGTATGCATCATGTGTGCCCAAGAGCCCTTGGAGGTCAAGAGGGCATTGAACCCCCTGGAACTGGAATTACAGGTTATTGTGAGCTGTGACATGGATGCTGGGAACCAAGCGCAGGTCCTCTACAAGAGCAGTAAATGCTGCCACTTCGCCACCTTATCTTCTTGTTAAAGTTTTTATAGAACTTCCCAAAAATCTCTAAGTATTTTAAATATTACACAATATCTTATCTGTACTCCACACCTCCTCCAAAAGTAATTATTTTAATAAAATCTAGGAAAGAGGATAGGAAGAGCAATAAGGGGATATAGTAAATTGTAATATATAGTTAATAGATTTAAAATATGGAAGACACAGTATAGTCTATGGCAAGATGTTACTATGACATTCAACCATCTTGAGTCATAATAAATTGGTGATACACATTTAACATTCCACTCTACTCTTGCCTAGCTCTCCCTGCACCATGTTTATAGATACCACTTTCCCCGTGTATTTGTTAAACCATCTCGTCCACTCTTGCCCAGCTGCTTCTAAAGAGCCTCACTAGATTTAACGTCATTGCTTAAATCCCACACCCCTTTGTTCTAACTCATCCTCAGCTCACCTGCGAGCCTGCCAATCACACCAGACTCAGAAAGGACACTGACCGTCTTTGCCATGAAGAAGAGCTAAAGTCTAGGGATGGAGAGAGCCCCGTCGGGAACGTATTGCCAGGTCATTAAGCCCTGTCTGCTCAGCGAGGTGGTCTTGGTTCCTGGGTTTGAGTACACCTTTGTGGTCACCTCTAAGAAACACCCTTTAATAAAGATGGTGACTACCTACAAAATTGATTGCATCTGTACGGCTATAAAGGAATGGGATTTCTCTTTGACTTTAGTCTGCCATAACCTTCTTGGATACATTTAATAAATGTAAAACACACACACACACACAAGTTTTATTAAGAAGAGGACTTTGAAGGCTAAATGAGAGATTTATTTTTCTCTGCAAAAGTTTTTATTTTCAAAGATTAAAAGGTAAGTATCCTTCACCGTTTTCTTTTCTCCTCATGGGTTGATATCTGTGGTCTGAGTATGTATAGTTCTCCTCGTGAGTTGGCATCTGTGGTCTGACTATGCTCAGTTCTCACTTCCATTTTTCATGACTGATCTCATGTCCAGATTATTTTTTGGGATAGAAATGTAGCACTATTAAAACTTTTGGAAAAAGTCATTTACTAATTGGGTTATGCCTCGTCATAAATGTGACATCCTTCCTGTAGTCACTATTGAGTGACGTAGGAAAAAAAAAAGAAGCTGTCTCCATGCATTCACACAAAACATCATACGTCTTACTTGACTCACATAATTTTTAGGAAGAGCACCTTTTGCATACATCCGCCTTCCTATTTGTACCTGACTTAGACACAAATGCAATATTTATCATATTTGATGCTCCATGCCTATTGCTTGTTGGCTTTCAAAAAGTTCAAGATTGAGCTACATTTAAATAATTGAATGCTTGTAGTCAAACACCTTGAAGGGCATCTATGTTAATCGGGTGAAACCACCAACAATGTTGAACAATAAACTTGTTTCTGATTTTGGTTACCTTGCTAGCATCCATAGGATATAATAAAATCATGAATAACTACTTAGCACCTATCATAACTTTCCTGGCCTATTTTGAATTTCAAAAACGTATGAAGGTACCAGCCAGGAAGTTCTTATTTTAGGAGCAACCATGTAAAAGCCCTTATATAGGATTTGCTGTCAATGATTAGGTGATTTATTTTTCAGAATATGAAAACCATCTGGCCTTATGAAATACTGAAACATTAAAATAAATACGATATATAACACAAACAAGAGCAAATTCTTCTGTAAGCAAAGGTCCAATTTTTCTTGTTATTAATAGTTAGCTCCTGCAGCTATCTCTTAAGCCAGTTAGATGTTTAATAAGAATTAATGAAGAAAAGTGTTTGGATTTTTTATTTTCTGTTTCCTTTTACAAAGTGGGAAAGGTATTCATTTTATTTTACATGTTAAAAAACTGCATGTAAAGGCATGCAAACCGAAGCTTACTCAGAATAAACAAAACAAAACAAAACAAAACCTGCTATTAGGTGGTTGGAGACATTGCTTATGCCTTAGAAGGATGCAAAACTCCTCCTGAGTCCTGCCCTCATGTGGGAAGGTTCCCAGGCATCCTGCGGCATCTGCGGGCAAAATGCTGGTCCCTGAGGCACAGAGCTGCTGCAGGGCCCACGTTGCTGGACTTCCTGTTCCTGCTTGGCTCTGCCTCTCCTGCTTCGCAAGAGCTCAGGCGCAGGGGCCGCGAGCTACCGCTGCTACCACCGTTGCACCAACTGCCATCACTGTGGCAAAGCCAGCGGCCACACCATGCTGTCTTTGTTCCTGGTCCTCTCATGCCTGGGCCAACTCATCACTGCGGACCAGGGTAAGTGAAGACGCTGCTGGGCAGAGGACCACCTGTCGACAGGCCCCCTGCCATGCTGGCTTCAGAACAAGGTGCCCAGAGCCCACCCATTTCCAGGGTCTTGGGGTCCACCTCTGTCCGGTGGTTGGAGGACTTAGCCCAAAGCCCATTGACCCTCATTCTTTATACAATGTTCAGGAGAACATGCACAAAGTGGTCCGCAAAGTGGGAGGAGACAGAGATGATAGAGAGGGAGTTAGATAGACAGAGGGGCCCGCATGTCCCATGTGTTCTCCCATTGGCTAAAGGAGAGCTTAGCCAAGAGAGGATGTCTACTGTGCGCTGGGGTGTCCTCACTGTGTCCCTCTCTCTAGACTCTGAAACGCCTCTTCTGCGGATCATAGTGCCACAGAAAATCGAGAGCAACATCAAGGATGCCAAGGAGCCAGAAACACATGTAATTAAGAAACTGGGTTTTGGGGGAAATGACGGGTATTAATTAGGACTTTGCTTCTGACCCACATCAGTGAATTCCTACACAGCCTCTTTAAAATTCTGTTTATGCCCAATTGAGTGATCTAAAGACGGGTGGTCCGGGGAGGGGCAACTATCCTAGCTCTCTCTCTTTTAACAAGTAGTGTATGAACGCTGCACTACTGTTTCATGTGAGACTCAGCTGCTGTGCACGGCTTACTGAACTCAGAGAAAACACGCACAGTAATCTGTAGTAGAAGGCATTTGTATTTTATTTGTGACAGTACAGGCGACAGTGGTAGGTGAGGAAAATGTAGCTTATAGTTTTGGGGGTTTGTGTGTGTGTTAATTTGCTAATTCAATAGCAAATGATTAGGGGATTTGGGATGAGGGAATAAAGCACGAACTGGGAAAGGTATATATGTGTTAAAAGCATGAGAAATAGTAGATACTATATTGTGGAGTCATTTCATTTGGGGATATATAGGCTCTAATGTCTGGTCTTATAAAATGTGTCTATACATAAACCATAGCTTGTTACTTTTAAGGAGCTGACATTTCTAATAATGGCTTTATCTCTCTCTCTCTCTGTCTCTGTCTCTCTGTCTGGCACTTTGCTGCAGGTCAGTTACTTGATCAGAATTGAGGGCAAAGCGTACACATTCCATCTTGAAAAACAGTAAGTTCGTAAGTGCTTGCTCCACACAGCTGTTTCCAGTTGCCCTTCTTCAACCACTCCCTAAGCTGAGCATAAAGACACCATTCGCCCAGCATGCTCTGTCTTTAATATTCATGCACAATGGAGATCTTAAATCCAATATTCTACATTCTAAGTTAATGATGTCTTAAGACACATCTGGTAAATGAGAATGACCAAAGTCTTTAAAGCATATCTACGCATGCAGTCATGAAAGGTACAGTTGCTACCTGCCCACATGTAACTTTGCACCTGTGTACACTGTTTTGCATAGCTACAGGATTTCAAGCATCTTATTTAGTATACTACATAAGCCTTAAAAAATTGGAAGTCAGGCCAGAAAAATATCCCAGCCTAGGAAATCAGGTAGACTGTTTAAATGCTGAAGTGTGGCTTAACTTGAAAACGCAGACCAAGTTTGCTGCGGCCATTGATTAGAGAGAATGAATCTTGAGTGAGCTGACACCAATTGTGTGGTGTCACAGGGGCAAAGCAGACTGCTCCCATACAGCTGTAGCCAATGAAGTTCTGCATTCTCCACGTGCCCAGCCCCCACTGCCCCAGCACCAACTGCTGCCTCCACTGCCCCAGTGCAGCTCCCTCCCCTCAGTGCCCAGGAACCAGCTCCTTCCCCTCACTGCCCCAGCTCCAGGCCCCCGCCCCCTTCTGTCTTATGTTCCCTGCTCAAGTGCAGCTGCTTCTTGCTTACACTATACATTTCTCTTATGTTCAAAAGGTTTTACCGACCCACAATTATTTTTCTCCCATTTTGTTTCAATATAGTTTTGACTTCCCTCCTCTCTCCCTTTATTCTGTGAATGGCATTAACCTTGTATACAAACTTCCATCCCTGTCTATATTTTGTCTTTATTTAAAACTTACAGAAACTTATAAAAAGTCCCCCCCCCCCCAAATGTGTACATCAGTTCTTGGTTGACGGTGTGCAGGGTACACTTTCTTAGTATGGGTATATATCTGATAACATTATTCTGTATAGAATTTTGTAGTGTAGAGTGTAATAGGTAATAAGAGGTTTTTTTGTTTAACAAAGATTGTCTCGATGAATTTTGAAAATAATATTAACAATTAGAATCTTGCCATGCTCAAACAGGCTTTTTGTCTAAGGCACATGGGAGATGAAGGTAAAATACCATTTTTGCTTTCTTTGCTACATCTGACTATGCATCCTAATCCACAGTTGTAATCAAAGTGTGGTCAGGCTCCTCTACGCCGCATTGAATCTCCATGTTTCAAAAATCCAAAACATTTAGTATGCGTTTAAATAGATGTAAATAGTATATTAGTAAGAGCAAAAACAGCAGCAGCAGCAACAAAAACCAAACAAGGACAAGGCCCACTTTCAAAAGGCTCTGTCCTATCCCAAAAGCCCTCGGGACTGAAGGCTTGGCATTGGCACATGGTCTCTGGTGAATATCACAGATCCAAACAATCTGGTTAATGCTCTGAGCGCCATGTAAAGCTTTCTGAGTGAGCTGAGATGGTTTCATTCCATCCTGAGACCTACAAATTACATCGCTCTTTTTGTGACTGTGATACTGACTTTGGCCAAAGAGAAGCCGAGTGACATGGTAGAGGTATTAGAGTCTTGTGTCTGTTTCTGAGCCAGTACCATGCTGTTTTATATTACTATAGCTTTGTTTGATTTTTTAATTGTTCAGGATTGTTTTGACTATCCTGGGTCCTTTGTCTTTCCATATAAAAATTAAAGTTGTGTTTTTCAATTTCTATGAAAAATTGTGTTGGAATGTTGAGGGGGATTATGTTGAATCTGTAAAATTTTTCAGTAGGATGATCATTTTCAGCATAGTAATCCTACCAATCCATGAGCTTGGAAGGTCTTTCTCTTTTCTGGTATTGTTTTCATTAATGTCTTAAATTTTCACTGTACATGTCTTTCATTTCTTTGGCTAGATTTATTGAAAGATTTTTTTGAGGCTATTGTTAATGGTCTTATTTCACTAATTTATTCTTGGTGCCATTTGTTTATAGGAGGTTACTTTTTGTAGTTTTTATTTGTTTGGTTTTGGTGTTGATTTTGTAACATGCTAAATGATGACTCTGTTTACCAGTTGTGGAGTTTTTCTGATGGAATTCTTCGGGCCTTTTGTCTATCCAATCACAGGATCTGAAAACAAAGCTGTCTTTTGATGTGGGAGTGTCATATATCAATCTGTTGATTTCATTGGCTAAGTAATAAACAAACTGCTTGGGCTCATAGCTTAGAACATAGGTGGGTGGAGTAAAGAGAACAGAATGCTGGGAGGAAGAGGAAGTGAGCTCAAACTCGACAGCTCTCCTCTCGGGGGCAGACACCTCAGAGAGACACCATGCTCCCTGCTCCCGGGAAGATGCATGCAATGAAGCTCCGACCCAGGATGGACGTAGGCTAGAATCTTCCCGGTAAGACCAGTGCTACATAGATGATTAGAAATGGGCTAGTCCAGGTGTGAGAGTTAGCCGAGAAGAGGCTAAATAGAAATGGGCCAAGCAGTGTTTAAAAGAATAGTGTCCGTGTAATTATTTCAGGGCATAAGCTAGAGCTAGCCATGTGGGCGGCTGGGTGCTTGGGACGCAGCCCCACCGCTCCTATTACTACAACAGTCTTTTTTGTTTGTTTTTGTTTTTCGAGACAGGGTTTCTCTGTAGCTTTGGAGCCTGTCCTGGAACTAGCTCTTGTAGACCAGGCTGGCCTCAAGCTCAAGAGATCCACCTGCCTCTGCCTCCTGAGTGCTGGGATTAAAGGTGTGTGCCACCACTGCCTGGCTGTCTTGACTTCTTCCTGTCTAATTTGTATCCCTTCGTCTCCTTCAGTAGTCTTATGGCTCTAGCTAGGAATACAAGCACTGTATTGAACACGGATGAAGAGAGTGGATATCCCTGTCTTGTGCCTGATTTTAGTGGAAATGTTTTGACTTTTTCTCCATTTAGCAAGATGTTGGCTGTGGTCTTTCTGTAAATTGTCTTTAGTGTGTAGTGTTATGTCCCCTGTATCCCTAGAGTCCCCAAAACTATTTTCAAGAAGAAAGGTTGCATTTTATCAAAGGCATTCATACATCTAGTGAGATGATTTGTCTATTTATGTGGTAGTTTATGTCTATTGGTTGGTGTATGCTGAATCATTCTTGAACCTCTGTGATAAAAGTTGACTAGATCATAGCAGGTGATCTTTTTATGTACTATTAAATTGGTTTCCAAGTATTTTACTGAGATTTTTTTGCATCCAAATTCATCAGAGAAAGCCCTGTAATTTTCTTTTGGTTCTGGATCTTTTCATGTCCATTTTGGCATCAGGACAATACTTATTTCATAAGAATAGTTCAAAAATATCCCTTTATTTTAAGGAGTAATTTGAGGAGTATTGGAGTTAGTTTGGTCTGAAAGAATTCTGCTCTGAATCCATCTAGTTCCAGTTTTGTTTTGTTTTTTTTTAATTTTGGAGGTTTTTAATCACTGTTTCTATCTCATTGGATGTTACAGCACTGCATCTCTAATTAGCTTTTGCAGGCCATATAAATTCAGAAACACATATATTTCTTTCTAGGTTTCCAGTTTGGTACTGAAGCTCCAGTAGCATAATTGGTTAGCAAGGCACTTAGATTTTTAAAATTGTGTTCTTCAGATTCTCTGAATTTCCTTAGAGTCATAATATCTTCCACTTCATCTTCAATTTTATTATTTGGATGCCTTCTCTATTTATTTAGGTTAAATTGGCCAAAATGTTGGTCAGTCTTGTTAATCTTTACAAAAAACCAATTCTTCATTTCACTATTTTTTATATTATCTTTTTCATTTCTAGTTCACTAATTTCAACCATGCTTTTGATTATCTCTTCCTATCTGGGTTGGGGGTATTGCTTGCTCTTCTATTTCCAAGGCCTTGAGGTGCAATCATTCAGTTACTAAGGATCTCTCAAATTTCCCGACGTGGACCCTCAATACTAGACTTACTTGTATGACTGCCTCCATGTTGTGCTTCCATTTTCACTTACTATGTTCAGGAATTTTACATTTCCTCCTCAATGCAATGACTGTGTAGTCTGTCGTGAGTTTGTATGCTTTCTCTAGTTTCCGTTGCTGAGGCCCCGCCTTTTTTCCCTTGGGATCAGCTAGAATGCAGGAGGCCATCTCCATTTCCTATCTGTTAAAACTGGCTTTGTGTTCTTCCACGTGGTTAATTCTGGAGTATGTTCTATTGGCTGCTTAGGAAATGTATGTTCTTTAGTGTCTGGTGGAATGTTCTGTCGAAGTCTGTTACGTTTATCTGGTGAAGACCCTGACATAAGTCCATACTCCTAAAGCTACCTGATCTATGACAAAGAGGCCCAAAATACACTTTGGAGAAAAGCCACCATCTTTAACACACGTTGCTGGTCAAATTGGATGGTTATGTGTAAAAGCCGGAAGCTAGAGTCTTATTTCTCAGCCCACAGAAAATCAACTATCAATGGCTTTCAGATCTCAGTCTAAGATGGACACCCCGATTCTGATAGAGGGAATAGTTGGGACTGTCTGAACTCATTGGCACAGGAAAGGACTTTCTGAACGGGTGCTAATAGTTGGAAGCATTAAAACCAACAGTTAATGAATAGGACTTCCTGAATTTAAAGTTTCTGTACAAATGAAGAACACTGTTCCTAGAGTGAAGAGGAAGCTTACAGAGTGGAAAATAAAAATATTTACCAGTTACATATCTAACTGACAATCAGTGACTAGGATATAGGAATAGCTAATACAAACAAACAAACAAACAAACAAACAAACAAAGCTGAATATCAAGGAAACAGCAGTTGAAAAATGGGGCATGGAACTAAACAGAGTTCTAAGAAGATGGCGTAGAAACAGGTGCAAGTGTTTTGAGGAGGTTTGTAATTTTGTGAAAACCATCTGATGCTGCTTTAGAAACAACCCAGTCTACTCATTAGCAAATGCTACAGTCATCGTCCTTTGAGACTGATTTGTGGTTCAGGGAAGCTGAAGCTGAGAAGAGAAGATGTGGTTGGGTGTGAGCACCAGTTTGCTATATGTAATTTGTCAGAACCCCATGCTGGTCCTTGGGTTTGGTCCTAACTGGCATCTTTGAGTTTTTTTTTTAATTTTTTTTTATTGAGAAAAAAAAATTTCCCCCGCCTCCCAGCCTCCCATTTCCCTCCCCCTCCTCCCACCCTTGCCCCCCTCCCCCTACTCCTCTCCCCCTCCCTCTCAAGTCTGAAGAGCAGTCAGGGTTCCCTGCCCTGTGGAAAGTCCAAAGTCCTCCCCCCTCGATCCTGGTCTAGGAGGGTGAACATCCAAACTGGCCATGCTCCCACGAAGCCAGAACATGAAGTAGGATCAAAACCCAGTGCCATTGTCCTTGGCTTCTCAGCAGCCCTCATTGTCTGCCATATTCAGAGAGTCCGGTTTTATCCCATGCTTTTTCAGTCACAGTCCAGCTGGCCTTGGTGAGCTCCCAATAGATCTGCCCCACTGTCTCCGTGGGTGGGTGCACCCCTCTTGGTCCTGACTTCCTTGCTCATCTTCTCCCTCCTTCTGTTCCTCATCCATTAGAACACAGGCTAGATAATGAAAAGGCAAGTCTGTTTACTTTTCAAGTATTTGGGCTGGTAAAATTTATACTTTAGTTTAATTATTCTGGAAGTTTTTGTTGTTAATGAACTATTAATGCTATATATTGTTATTAATGATATATTACAATGAAATTTCATTTTTATTGAAATAGGTCATTTTTGCATCCACGTTTTCTGGCATATTTGCATACCAAGTTAGGAACATTGCAACCACATTCTTCTTTAATGAAGGCAAGTTTAGACTTCTGCTGTGTAGATTTGTGTGTGTGTGTGTATGCATGTGTAGTGCTGTTTCCCCCTTATATATCCATAGTTTTAGATTTAGAAATAGTTATGCATCCATTTATATGTAGACTATATATATATTCCTATACATGTATGAATTAACATGATATTTCACTGTTAGACATTGGTTTTGCATTTTTTTCTAATTAAAATATTATTATATCACTGTCCCCTTCCCTTTTCCCCCTCCAGTCTCTCACATGTCCCTTCCTTCCAACTGTGGTGGTAATGACAAGGTATCATGAAGGCACTTAGGCTGGAGACAAAATCGTGGATGAGTGGGGTGATGGGAAGGACGCTGGACATCGGACACATGGTGTAATGGCTGAATGTGGGTGGATGCTTGCTCTTGTCAGGAAGTCAGAATGACTCCCCCCACCCCGGGTTTCCATTGGGAATCAGATGGAATATTTCTTCTGTCCCTTTTTAGGGCCATTGCTTTTATCAAGGACATGCTGCCGAGATTCCAGCATCCACTGTGACTCTCAGCACTTGCTCAGGTCTCAGGTACCATTCTGGAAGTGTGAACTAAGATTGTATGTCAACCATCGTCTGTGAGGATAGAATAAGGCCCAAAAATAATAACACAGACCTGTAGACTGTGGTGCCCCTGTTTATACAGCCCCTTTGTTCCTATCTCTTTCTCTTGTCCTTTCATGTACTTTTGGGGACTTCTTTGTATTTTGCCATCATAAAACTTAAGCAGAAAAGGCTCCCATGGGCAGGGAAAGGATTTACATTTTCTAGTCACATCGGACTACAACTTTTCTTAAATTCCATAATGGAAAGAAAATAGGTAAAACATTGGGTTTGAAACTTAATCCAAGTAAGACTGAGTGCTTCTTGGAGGTTAGATAAGGAATTTATAGAAAATGCTTTTAGTGTGGTTCCTCAGGGGAAGCCTATACTAATTGTGCTTTCTTCCCTTTGTTCATCTAGGGGCTTGTTGCAGTTAGAGAACATCACTTACGGAATTGAGCCTCTAGAATCTTCAGCTACGTTTGAACACATGATTTATCAAGTAAAGAATAATAAAATTGATTATTCACCCTTAAAAGAAACCGTAAGTCTCCAGCATGAGAGTCCATCCTACCGAATTCTTGTAAAACCAGAGGTGAGTCTTGCCTTCATCTCTGCTACTTAGATGGAAATTTTGAGACTGGGTACATTGGGACAACAAAGTTAAACTGTGGTATGGTAATTATTTTAAGAACTCATTTGTTTTCTCGGATAGTCTTTAGAAAATAACAAGTAGACATATTTTTTTTTTAAAAAATCAAGCTTGTTGCAATAGTTTGTATAGTTATTATATGAGGAGTTTGTATAGACATACGTAGTTGCTATTTGTATGAATTTGCATACCATTAACATAATTGGTTCTGGATTTACTTACTGATACTTTTATTTTCTTTGTCAATATATTTGCTTTGTAAAAAAGCATTTCATTGCTACAAACTTTGAAAGAAAAATAAGTCATACAATAACTAGAAACCGGCTCAAATCTCCCCTTCTAAAGATGGTGCGGAGAATGTTGGTGTATTTGCTCTCATTTCCTCACCATAAATGTCTAGGATTTCTTAAGGAAAAATAATCTAATTGTGGCTATTGTTTTAAAATTTTCATTTTTTATGTTGATATGATTTCATATTTTTGCTGATTTTACAATCATTACTTTCTAAATTAAATAATACTGGCAAGTATTAATAAATCTATTAAAATGCTATGTAAAAGAGTGTACAAGAAAAAGTGAAAATAAGAATGGACCAAAATATTATTTTCTCCAGCCGGGTGCTGTGGTGGGATGCAGTACTCTTCATGTACAGTTTTTTGGATCCAACTAGAGCCTCAGTGTCATGTCCTTCTGGGTCTCCAGCTGAGAGGTCTGGACCTGGAACAGTTCCAGGTTTCCGGAGTGGTCTAGACATTGGACTAACTGACCTCTATGATCACAGAAGCTAACTCCATCTACATATTTGTGCACATGTATGCACATTTCATGTAATTGAATAGTAAATGTTTGTTGAAATAAGTAAGCTTTATTACAAAGAAAATGTCCAAGAAGCCACAAACCAAATCAGTAAGAAGACATAATATGGCTAATATATTTGATTTTATTAATAAATAATGAGTTAATTCCATACCCATCTTATCTTCAATGAAAGACATTCAGCAAAGACAGAAAAATATGAACAGGAAACAAACTTTAAAACAGCCATGGTTTTCCTTGTTCACATGATGAGACTGAGCAGTTTCTTTCCAGTCCAGCTGTCTTTAGAGCATTTTACTCTAAAGAATCCCGAGACTAGAGAGCGTATCTATCACCCAGGTTACTAAAATGAGTACCGTAAACACTTCTAAGTTAGCCCCGCGATCAGCTCTGTACATGCCCGACTGAAGGTTTTATTACATTGGTGTTTTTATTCTTTCACAGAAAGGTTCGAACATAACACTGATGAAGAGGACTCTGAATGTGAAGATCGTCATGGATAAAGCCATGGTAGGGATGAGCTGTCTTCCAGAGATCAGCCACTGGACTCCTAGACGGTGCCCTTATTGGTCATGTGCTCTGGAACTTTACCATATCCTGTCTTAATTCCTGTGCCCATAAAAAGGAAGTTAATCACAAATACCCCTGTTATAGTCTTAGTTGTTAAGACTCCGGGGTTACATAAAGGCAATAATCGGGAAAAGTTTAAGACGGGAAGGATTCATTGACAACCAATTTTAACGTATTTTGACTTTGCCTCTTCAACTGAATACTGCATTATTTTCACTTTTATATCACTATTAAAGAGTGATTGTTTGATTGGTTGTATGAGTAACTGAGAAACAAACTTGCCTTTCAGTTCGACCACATGGGCTCTAAGATGGAACTCGCCGTTCAGAAAGTTGTTCATATCTTTGGTCTCATTAACACTGTGAGTACTTCCGTTTCCGATGACGTAAGAGGCTAATGCTAACCCACTAACACAGTCTGTGTGCTCTTGTGAGATGCGTATTCCTCCCGGCACTTGGATCCAGGATCTGGGTTATCTCCTCAAAGCGCTGAAAGTGCTAAAAGCACTAATCCCAGCATTTACAGACAGGGCAGGATGATTGACAACCCAAGCCGAAGTGTGTGCTCTTTTCAGATGTTTTCCCAGCTGAAGATGACAGTGATGCTAACGTCCCTAGAGATCTGGTCAGACGAAAATAAGATCGAAACAAATGGGGACGCCGATGAAGTCCTGCAAAGGTTTCTGCTGTGGAAACAAAAGCAGCCACCAGAAAGCACTAAGGCAATCACGTACTTACTCCTGTAAGTACTTGCTCCCCACGGATGGGAACTTGCCTAATTGTTTAATGTCTACTGTCAAAGTCGTGCGTGTGTAATTGTGTCAGCATAAGCAAAATGTAAAGACGTGACCAGTAACCGAACGCAGTCCCCCCCTCCAGAACCCATCCCCCTGCACTTCAGCACCAAGGCCAGGTATGAAAAGCAGCAGAGTGAACAAGGGCCTCTGTGTTTGCAAAGCCCTCACCGTGAAATGGTTGCACCAGCACCATGGTGTTAACGTTATAAGTGCAATAATTATAAGTGCAATAATTGCCCGTGATGCTGGGGGGGGGGAGTAAATAACTGAAATGGACCGGCCTCTTCCCTGCACCTGAGGCTACGCTCCAGTGTTTCCATGGTGACCTAAGATGTACTTTTAAGCTGCTTGCTCTGGGTGTTTCTAAAGTCTGTATCAATCATGGTACATGTAAATACGAGAAGTTCACACACGAAGATCTCCAGAGATATAAGAGGAACCGCACGTCTTCTGTTCCTCCTGCTAGGCTCAAGGCCAGGGTTGGGTATTTGAAGGCAGCCCTACTGGGCTGATCTCTGCACGCACACTACCTCTTTTTTCTTGGTGAACCTCTCTCTCTCTCTCTCTCTCTCTCTCTCTCTCTCTCTCTCTCTCTCTCTCTCTTTCTCTCCCCCCCCCCCGTCTCTCCTCTAGTTCAATGCTGTTTACAATTTTAAGATTTGTTCAGTAAATGAAAAGCCCAACAGTAGATACACTGGCCTTTAGATCTTAAGAGTCAATATCCACCCAGTGATGGGGATCCTGAGGAACAGGGTATGGAAATACTAGGCTCCTCTAGGGACTCTTAAGCATCATCATTTTAAACTTAAGTTCCTGGGAAGTATGGCGGACATGTTATTTGTGTTTTTAACTACTTAATGAACTATTCATAGCACAAAGCATGATGTATGATGGATACCATATTTTAAAGATATGAAACTTTCAGAATCCATTGTTTAAATGTCCTTTCTAGCGACATTTTGAAACAAGTGCACTGACATAAAATTTTAATTTAGGTATAAAGATTATCCTGATTATGTGGGAGCAACATATCACGGGATGGTCTGCGACCCAAAGTTTACAGCAGGAATCGCTCTGGTATGCCTTCTGTTGTCCCTGTCTCCTGAATGAAAAGACAGAGAATTTTTTTGTATACTTTTGGCAATTTTTATAACTTTGTTTTAGGCTTTCAATGTTATAAAATAGTTGATCTGATTGGAAAATAAGTCCCCAGATACATTCACCTTTTAAAGATGAGTCTCCATGTCAATCAAGCAGCCCTTCCTCTGTCCCAGGTGATGCTCACTCTGTTCTGTTTCTATTGTTATAGCAACTTTGGGGTTTACTTGAAGCAATACAATGTACTTAAAGTTGCATCTACGCCATAATTTCCTTTTTATATGACTGAGTTAATGTATCCACTCTATCAACAGATCTTTATTCCCCTGTCTTTGTTGTTATGCACCCTGCCGCAATGCATTTGATAGAGCAGATATCTCTTTGAGGGCCTAATTTGGGTCAGTCTCGGAGTATGCCCAGAAGTCAGCTTGCTGAATTTTGTATCAGTCTTGTTAATCTATTGTGAGACTATAATACTGGTTTTGGTAGACATTTAACCAGTCTATAACCACATATAATTGGCTGCACAGCCAATCAAACTTACTTAGTTAATAGAGACAGGTGAATGTGCATGGCTTTCGATTGTGTTTCTGCAGTCGCCAATGCTGCCATTCCAGTTCAAATGCTTGATAGACTTTAGCATGTATTAGCAGATAAATAGCTATTCTAGTATTTGGCTCATTTTTTAAGCGGTTTAATGCGTTGTTGTTGGATTGTGGGCATTCTCTACATTATGGACATTAATCCTTTGTCAGACATGTGGTCTCTAGATTTTTTTCCCTATATCTCTGTGTGTTTGTCTTTACTTTGATTTTATCATGGCATTGAAGCAGGGATGTCTGAGACAGTGGCAGAATCTTCTTTGCCCAACTTCACCTTTGCTCCCATTCTTTGGGGATATGCTGGTGATGACGTCCTGAATCTTTCCGCTATTATCTTCTGTTTTACAGTTGTGAATCTCTCACTTAGCTCTTGAATTTGTTTTTAGCTAGCTTTTAATATATATATATATATATATATATATATAATATAGAAATCTAAATGAATGCTCTTTTTCATTTGGCTGTTCTGATTTTAATCCACTCTGCTAAATCACACTTTTATTGGGAATAATAATTCATTTATGTTCAGAATAGTTTGTTGTAAGGAAAGATTTCATGCTGCCATTTTTACTATCATATAGACTATTTTTCTGTCTTCCTTGGGTATGCACTGTATAGATTCTAGATGTTTGTACCCCTCCTGTCCTCGGGATCACGGTCTTGTGTGTTTCACTAACTCTGGGGATCTCATTTCATTGCATCTACATTCCATAGACCATTTGTTTGCCATTGCACTTGGCTATGATATTAAATTTAAGTCAATTATAAGAAAAATTTTATTTAAATTTCCTCAGACAATTTCTAAAGTAAAAATTAATTGCCCATTCATTAACTCTCTGTGGTCTACAGTTTTCCTAATTATATCCTCAAAAAATTGTTCCTAAAATTAGTCTACTTCCCTAAATGCCTTTATGATTGTCTGAATTTTATTCAGTAACATACCATAAATAGAAGGTTTGATGTAGCAATCTTCTTTTTCCTATATGTCAGCTCCATTCGGACTGAAAGATTTGTGCTTAGAAAAGAAAATCACAACTTGCTCATATTTTCTCACATTTGCATTCTTGAAAGTTTTGATATCCCAATTTCTTGAATTTGCATCGTAGTTTAGACATCGTAGGTCAGACAAAGCCTGACAACAGCAAACAGGAAGAAGAAGAAGAAGAGGAGGAAGAGGTGGAGGAAGAAGAAGGAGAACTGGCACAATAATTCTGTTGTCTTTATCTGTCTAGCACCCGAAGACATTAACTGTGGAGGGCTTTGCCGCTGTTCTGTCGCAGCTGCTTGGGATTAGCCTGGGACTGACGTATGATGACGTCTACAACTGCTTCTGCCCAGGAAGCACATGCATAATGAATCCTTTAGCAATGTAAGGTGCTTTTCCAGGTCAGACCTCTGTAGACTCTTGGGAAACCCTCGCAGTGTGTTCTGACCTACACCCTGTCACAGTCGGGCTTGACTAAGAACAGTTTAAATGAATGCACGTGCAATTATTGGAAGCCCAGGGAAGAGCATGAGTTTAGGGTATTACAGAAAACACGCCTACCAGTTCTTAACAGTTAGCGGCAAGTGTGCTGCTTGTATGTGGAGTGAGTGGGGGTTGATGGGTTCTTGTGTTAGCATGGCTGAAATGCTTCTATTGAAGAAATGCAATAATGCTGAAGTAGCAGAAGGCTTGAGGACTCAACAGACCCGTGAGTTAGATTTGGCTGTGTATATTGGGGTAGAGGGGAGGAAAAGGTTACAAAAATTTAGAAACTACTTAGACTACAAGGGAGAAAATTGTGGGCATGGGGAAACAAAGTAAAGAGGAACCTGGCTAAAGAGTCCGATTCAGAGGAAGAGTAAGGAGATGGGAAGAGGGGGAAGACAGAACCTGAGGTGAGAGAGAGGTGGAGACAGAACCTGAGGTGAGAGAGAGAGAGGTGGAGACAGAACCTGAGGGGAGAAAGAAAGAGAGAGAGAGAGAGAGAGAGAGAGAGAGAGAGAGAGGTGGAGACAGAACCTGAGGTGAGAGAGAGAGAGGTGGAGACAGAACCTGAGGGGAGAAAGAGAGAGAGAGAGAGAGAGAGAGAGAGAGAGAGAGAGAGAGAGAGAGAGAGAGAGAGAGAGAGGTGGAGACAGAACCTGAGGTGAGAGAGAGAGAGGTGGAGACAGAACCTGAGGTGAGAGAGAGAGAGGTGGAGACAGAACCTGAGGTGTGTGTGTGTGTGTGTGTGTGTGTGTGTGTGTGTGTGTGTGTGAGAGAGAGAGAGAGAGAGAGAGAGAGAGAGATGGAGACAGAACCTGAGGTGTGTGTGTGTGTGTGTGTGTGTGTGAGAGAGAGAGAGAGAGAGAGAGAGAGAGAGAGAGAGAGAGAGAGAGAGGTGGAGACAGAACCTGAGGTGAGAAAGAGAGAGAGAGAGAGAGAGAGGTGGAGACAGAACCCGAGGTGAGAGAGAGGTGGAGACAGAACCTGAGGTGAGAGAGAGAGAGAGAGAGAGAGAGAGAGAGAGAGAGAGAGAGAGAGGTGGAGACAGAACCCAAGGTGAGAGAGAGGTGGAGACAGAACCTGAGGTGAGAGAGAGAGAGAGAGAGAGAGGTGGAGACAGAACCCGAGGTGAGAGAGAGAGAGAGAGAGAGAGAGAGAGAGAGAGAGGTGGAGACAGAACCCGAGGTGAGAGAGAGGTGGAGACAGAACCTGAGGTGAGAAGAGAGAGAGAGAGAGAGAGAGAGAGAGAGAGAGAGAGAGAGGTGGAGACAGAACCTGAGGTGAGAAAGAGAGAGAGAGAGAGAGAGAGAGAGAGAGAGAGAGAGAGAGGTGGAGACAGAACCTGAGGTGAGAAAGAGAGAGAGAGAGAGAGAGAGAGAGAGAGAGAGGTGGAGACAGAACCTGAGGTGAGAAAGAGAGAGAGAGAGAGAGAGAGAGAGAGAGAGAGAGAGAGAGAGAGGTGGAGACAGAACCTGAGGTGAGAGAGAGAGAGGTGGAGACAGAACCTGAGGTGAGAAAGAGAGAGAGAGAGAGAGAGAGAGAGAGAGAGAGAGAGAGAGAGAGAGGTGGAGACAGAACCTGAGGTGAGAGAGAGAGAGGTGGAGACAGAACCTGAGGGGAGAAAGAGAGAGAGAGAGAGAGAGAGAGAGAGAGAGAGAGAGAGAGAGAGAGGTGGAGACAGAACCTGAGGTGAGAGAGAGAGAGGTGGAGACAGAACCTGAGGTGAGAGAGAGAGAGAGAGAGAGGTGGAGACAGAACCTGAGGTGAGAGAGAGAGAGGTGGAGACAGAACCTGAGGTGAGAGAGAGGTGGAGACAGAACCTGAGGTGAGAGAGAGAGAGAGAGAGAGAGAGAGAGAGAGAGGGTGGAGACAGAACCCAAGGTGAGAGAGAGGTGGAGACAGAACCTGAGGTGAGAGAGAGAGAGAGGGAGAGAGGTGGAGACAGAACCCGAGGTGAGGAGAGAGAGAGAGAGAGAGAGAGAGAGAGAGAGAGAGAGAGAGAGAGAGAGGTGGAGACAGAACCCGAGGTGAGAGAGAGGTGGAGACAGAACCTGAGGTGAGAAAGAGAGAGAGAGAGATGGAGACAGAACCTGAGGTGAGAGAGAGAGAGAGAGAGAGAGAGAGAGAGAGAGGTGGAGACAGAACCTGAGGTGAGAAAGAGAGAGAGAGAGAGAGAGAGAGAGAGAGAGAGAGAGAGAGGTGGAGACAGAACCTGAGGTGAGAAAGAGAGAGAGAGAGAGAGAGAGAGAGAGAGAGAGAGAGAGAGAGGTGGAGACAGAACCTGAGGTGAGAGAGAGAGAGGTGGAGACAGAACCTGAGGTGAGAAAGAGAGAGAGAGAGAGAGAGAGAGAGAGAGAGAGAGAGAGAGAGAGGTGGAGACAGAACCTGAGGTGAGAGAGAGAGAGAGGGAGAGAGGTGGAGACAGAACCCGAGGTGAGAGAGAGAGAGAGAGAGAGAGAGAGAGAGAGAGAGAGAGAGAGGTGGAGACAGAACCTGAGGTGAGAGAGAGAGAGGTGGAGACAGAACCTGAGGTGAGAGAGAGAGAGAGAGAGAGGTGGAGACAGAACCTGAGGTGAGAGAGAGAGAGGTGGAGACAGAACCTGAGGTGAGAAAGAGAGAGAGAGAGAGAGAGAGGTGGAGACAGAACCTGAGGTGAGAGAGAGAGAGGTGGAGACAGAACCTGAGATGTGGGGCAGACACTAAATGTTTGCAGAATGGGAGATTTTATAATAAACAAAAGAGTATACAATCAATTTTCACAGCATGGATGAATAAATGTGCCCTGTAAAGTGAATGTGTGATGCCTCAGAGGGAGAGCAACACTGTCTGAGGGAGAGCAACACTGTCTGAGGGAGAGCAACACTGTCTGAGGGAGAGCAACACTGTCTGAGGGAGAGCAACACTGTCTGAGGGAGAGCAACACTGTCTGAGGGAGAGCAACACTGTCTGAGGGAGAGCAACACTGTCTGAGGGAGAGCAACACTGTCTGAGGGAGAGCAACACTGTCTGAGGGAGAGCAACACTGTCTGAGGGAGAGCAACACTGTCTGAGGGAGAGCAACACTGTCTGAGGGAGAGCAACACTGTCTGAGGGAGGTCGCTGTTCTCACAACAATCCATGGAAGTTTATCAACATTGAGAAAGAAAGCCATTGACGAGTCATTCATGGGCTTCTGGCTATCACAATTCACTACTAAATACTGAGATTTTCTGACCAGTTTTATTTGCTGTATCCAGCTTATTTTCCATTGTGCATCAGGCTATCCAATTATGAGGTTAAATAAGCTGCACAGGTTGTGCCTCAAGGACAAGTGTTCTAGAATGTACACACCTTCAGCTGATGGAAGAGAATTAAAATTATGTACAGATTTAAAAAAATAAAAAAAATATGTGCAGATAATGTTAAGAGAACGCACAGGGTGAAAAGAGAAGCTTCAGTCAGGAGGAGGGGGTCCCGAAGGGCAAGGAATCTTTGCGAGGAAGGGGGTGTGCGTGTGGTGAATGAAGGAGACCACGGAAGCCATGTGCAAAAACACATCCAGTCAAAAGCAGTGGATTCGCTCTCCCCAGGCACTAAAGAGAAAAAAATAGGAGAAACTAGGGGAGCAAATCATCTCCACCACATGGCAGGGGGGTGGCTAGCTACCCCACACTTCCGCCTTCGTGCGAGCTTCTTGCAGCACAATTCTGTTGAAACAAATGCGGTGCTTCCTCCCGTGCCCTGAAGATGAGGTGTCCAGCTCTTTACCTCCCCCCACCCTCTGTTTATTGTTTCTAACAAATAGTAAGAGAAAGAAACGCACTGCTTTGGTTATGGCCTGTGCTAAAGGTAGAGGTAACTCCCTCTCTCCTCCTCAGCTCTCCTTTAAAGTGAATATTCGGGGATTCATATGCTTTATTAAGGAATGCCGTTTGCATTTCATTTATCTGAGGAATATTCTTTTATTTTTAGACGTTCCCAAGGCATAAAGGTTTTTAGCAGCTGCAGCATGGATGGATTCAAACAGCTGGTTTCACAGTCTGGACTAGACTGCCTTCGGGATAAACCAGAGCCACAGGTTGTCTCGGAGCCCCAAACTCAAAAGTGTGGCAACCATATCTTGGAAGCGCCAGAGGAGTGTGACTGCGGCTCAGAAGAGGTGAGTCAAACTGTCCTGGCTCATCCCGACACTTGGTTTGTGTCCAGCCCTGAAAACATAGTACAAGTAGCATTCTATAAACAGAGCAGGCTATATTTAAGAATATATATGCATAGGCACACATGCATGTAATAACAGTTAATGGAAAAAGAGATCACAAAGATGGAAGAGAGCAAGGGGGAGTATATGGGAGGGCTTGAAAGGAAGAAAGGGAAGGGAGAGATGTTGTAAGGATGCTATAATCTCAGAATATTTTTTAATCTCTCAAAACATTTATTTTGATAGCATTCCTCCCTCCTTCCAAGTCCCTCCAGACCAGGGGTTCTGGACCTTCCTAATGCTGTGGCCCTTTGATACAGTTCCTCATGTTGGGGTGACTCCCAACCATAAAGTTATCTTCATTGCTACTTCATAACTGTAATTTTGCTACTGTTAGAAATTGTACTATAAATATCTGAAAGACAGGATGTCTGATGTGTGACCCCTGTGAAAGGGTCGTTTGACCCACAAGGGGTGGTAACCCCAGGTTAAGGACCACTCCTCCAGATCCTCTCCTAATCCCAACTTACCCAACTTTAGGTTCTTTCTTTAAAAATAAGTAAAAAGGCAGTACTACGACAGCAACAGAAACCTAAACCAAAAAAACAAAATAAAACCACATGAAAAAAGAGAAAAAAACATTAAAAAAAGAAATATTTAGAAGATGATTTGATACTATATTTAACCGGCAAAATAGTAGTTATAGGTTTTCTCATAGGGCCCATGACATACCTACCCCCGAGTTATTGATTCCAATTACAGTACCAGGCATTGGCCCCAGTCAGAATGTAGCTGGTCACCCTTTTAGTGTTCATGCCACGGCGTGTTTCTCACCAAGCCAAGTGTTTAGCTCCCAAGTTTCAGCGATGGCTGTTCTTCATCACAGCCTGGATAGCAAGCCCCTTACCACACAATGAAAGTTAGCTGGCAGGGAGGAAGCTTCTAGGTCAGAGTTGATTTCTCCATGTCTCCTGATCAAAGTATGAGAAGCAGGGTCTTTCCATCAGGTCCTATTGGATAGCTCAGAGCAATGGTAATGACCTGTATCGGGGGGGGGGTGAATTCTATAAGACCCACTGACCAGCAACCAACAGCTCAAAGACAGCTACTCCAAACCTGGTAACTGGGCATTTTGCTTGATAACCTACGGCTTCTAGATGAGGTATTATCACTCTGTGCAGTATGACTGCCTCTCAACTCACATGTATATATTAGGAAACTTTGAAAATAGCATTTTTTCTTTTTTGGGGGGGCAAATGGATATATCCAGAAAATATCATATTGAGTGAGGTAACCCAGACCCAGAAAGACAAATTTCCTATGTACTCGCTCATAAATGGCTTTTAGACATAAAGCAACGAAAACCAGCCTGCAATTCACAATCCCAGAGAACCTAGACAACAAAGAGGACCCTAAGAGAGATGCACAGCTGGACTCGGAAAAGAGATAAAAATCATATATCTGATTTCTAACTCCTATATTTACCTGGGTTATCCTTTCTTCTCTAGGACTGTACTCATAAAAAATGCTGTAACCCTAAGGATTGCACTCTGATAAAGCCTGCGGAGTGCGGGACAGGAGCATGCTGTGACAAAAGGACATGCAAGGTGAGTCTCAGACACAGAGCCGGCCTTTCGGGAGTCTGGCACGAGTGCACTTCTCTTCTAGTTTCTGGAAGCATCCCTGACATGGTTTTCATTTGTTTTCTCTTTGGAGAGCTCTCGTTTGGTCTAAGTCTTAAAAGTTAGACTATGACCATTTGAAGCACATTCTTTTTCCCCAAGGAAATGTGTCATTTCTCCATGGGGTAGATAGTAAGGGTATTTTCTAATCTCCACTATGTCCTTACTTTCAGCCTCTGGATCACTTCCTCACCTCTACTTTTCATCACCTTTCAATCTGTCCCAAAGATATCTCCAGCTGTGGTAGGCAGTACCATTCAAAATGGTTGGGCCATGAATTTTTCTTAGTCATATCTGAACGTAGTTCTTTATGATCAAATAATGTACAACAAAAATGAGAAATAACAAGGTCTGTCTGACAAAACAGCCAGAGAGAATCCCATTCTGAAAACCATAAAAAGGGGACCAGGGCAGGTGAGCAAGTCAGTGGGATGCAGCAGATAGACACGGAAGCCTGCCCCTGGCAGGGTGTCTTCTCTGGGAACTGATGGTTAGAGCCAGAGGTTGTTCATTTTCAAGGTGCCTGAATGGAAGGGTCCACGCAGGGCATCCACGCCCGACACAGACCTTGTACTTACCCTTTCTTAACTTTTATCTCTAAGTCGGGCCCTTCCATTGTGGAGTGAGAATTCGGAGTGCTGGTCAACAGGGAAAGCCTCATCGAGAAGAGCTAAACAGGTTGAATCAGTCCATCCTCACTTTGTCAGCTGTGATTAAACATACGAAGAACTCTCCTCAAGTGGAGAAGGCCCTAGTCTCTTCTTTGCGTTCTTGCAAATAGTTGAGCTTCTACCAGACCTTGTCCGAAGCCGAGAGATTTGATCTGAGCGTTTTCCTTAATGCCTTTTGTTTAGACACAGCTGTGCATGCAAAGCGATGATAGGACCAGCTGCTTTACCCGCAGGTCCAAGTGATAAAGATGTTTGTAACCAGCACCTCGACACTCTTACAGGCCACTCTGAAAACAACTGGCATCATATTATAATGATGTCCCCTGGTGTATAGACAAGAAAAGATGATGAGTCCTTGAGTTGAAGTAAAGCAGTGAGTGGCGTCCTTGTTCCGTGTGTCTTTGGGGAGCCTGTTTTCCTGACGGTCCGCAAACAAGCTCCGTCCCTATGTTGCAGAGAAACTTCACTGCATCTTTCTCTTTCTTTCCCTTGATTTTTAATCCATATGGCATGATCTTTCAAAGGAGTAGAGTAACCTTGCCTACCTTCCAGGAAGAGGAGAACCCACCCAGTCACCCTGGTAACGGCAGTCTGTTCTTTGTCTCTCAGTTAGCCGAAAGGGGGCGCCCATGTAGGAAAAGTAAAGACCTGTGTGATTTCCCTGAGTTCTGCAATGGATACTCCGAATACTGCGTTCCCGACACAATGGCTGCTGACCTAGAGCCCTGCAACAACAAGACCGCCTATTGCTTTGGTGGGATCTGCCGCGACCTGGATAGGCAGTGCATGGATTTATTTGGGAAACGTATGAGATGTTCCTTTGTTTGTTTTTGAATTGCTGTTATTTTAAAGCCACTAATCTATCCTGTAGCCTTATTTTAAAATATTGATCTACACCCATATTTAAAAATCAAACCAAAGCAAATCCTTTCCATGTCAAAAAGGAAACGACTGTAACATTGAAACCACACAGGATGTGAGAGTCAGGGTTGAGGTCACTGGTGGGAGAAGTGTAGAGTTTTAGCATGTGGCTTTGGTGAGAGAGTGTTTTTTTTCAACAGTTTTTCTTAACACAATACAGTTCTTTTCCTGAGTAGTTTTTGGTACATTCTTGCCCACTGCTCCCATTTACACTTCAAGACATTGAGATGATGTAGGGATAAGTCCCGCCCCTTAGGGGGCGTGTTTGCCTCGGGCTAATGTTTACCTATAAAGCTCGCAACACTTGCTTCTGCTTTCCTGGTCTCCATGGGAACGGTGGTTCTGTAAGTCTATTTCTCCATTAAAGCTATATATATATATTTTTACAATCTGTCTGCATTCGTTTACGCCGTTACAAGATCTCAGTATAAATATCCTACACTTTTAAGTATTGTAAATTACTTTTTGGCTTTTAGCATGAGAAACTTGAAATTCTTTTTATTTTTTTTTCAGATGCAAAGGGTCCTAATTATTTGTGCATGCAAGAAGTGAACAGTCAAAATGACAAATTCGGAAACTGCCATGGACGCTGTAGATATAGGTATGCACTCAACAAATTGTACCTTTTCCATGTGTGATTTGTGCAGTGCAAAGAGGTGCGCCTAGTGTTTGCGGGCAGGTCGTGTGTTGCCTGTCCTTACAGGGACGCGTTCTCAACGACTCACTATTATAGTCTGCCTGAAGGTTTTGCATTATCCGTACATATTGAATTATTATTGGACTAATAGATAAGACAGTTAAGTGATAATATGCCAATTTTCTGCCTTATACACCAGTGCTTTATTTTGTGGGAAAGTGGCTTGTTACTGGAACCACGAAGAAATTGTGCCAACACAAAAGTATGATCTCCAGTATACTTACATTGGGGGCCAAGTGTGCATATCCGCACACTCAAGGCATTCTGGGCCTGACGACACCTACGTCTTTGATGGCACCATTTGTGGTGGTGGCAAGGTAAACACACGTTTACTTGGCATTTACACAGTCTATGTTTATAATGGATTTATGAGTGTGAACATACATATGCATGAGTGTGTAATAGACATTATGCATTTTAATAGAGTAGTGTTAAACTGATTTTTAGATGTTAAGAAAAATAAAGTGGGGGCTGGAGTAATGGCTCAGCAGTTAAGAGCACTGGCTACTCTTCCAGAGGTCCTGAGTTCAATTCCCAGCAACCACATGGTGGCTCACAGCCATCTGTAAGAAGGTCTGGTGCTGTCTTCTGTCCCTGCAGGCAGACATGCAGGCAGAACACTGTATATATAATAAATAAATAAATCTTAAAAAGAAATAAAAAGTGGTATAGAAAAAATCAAGACACAATAAATGCCCATTATAGATTGGTCAAATAACTTAGAGCATTGTAGTAGGAGGAGCCGGCTGTGTCCCACCACCTGGCTAGCTTAATCCCCCAAATAATCACACAGAAATTGTATTAATGAAGTTACTGCTTGGCCCATAAGCTCTAGCCTCTTATTGGCTAACTCTCACATCTTGATTCAACCCATTTCTTATAATCTGTCTGTCAGCACGAGGTCGTAGCTTACGGGGAAAGATTCAGCATGTCTGACTTGGCAGCTTCATGGCGGCTCAGCTCTATCTGCTACTTTCTTCCTCCCAGAATACAGTTCTGTCTTCACCTATCTAAGTTCTGCCCTTGTTTATTGATTAACCAATGAAAGCAACACAATACAGAAGGACCTCCTACACCAGAGCACACGCAAAATATAAAATAATTTTCCTTTCTAAGCTTCATTTGGAAATTAATGAGAAAGAATTATGAATAAGGACAATAGGAATTTTAGGATGATAAATTAAAATGGACATAGGGTCTGGAGATTTCTGACCAAGGGCTGGAGAGATATCTCAGCTGCTGTTAATGGTGCTTGCTGTTCTTGCTAGTTCCCTTCTGGCCTCTGCAGACATTACACTTAAATGCGCACGAAGGAAGAAAGAGAGAATTCCAGAGGGTCCAAAGCCAGTTAAGGCTTCTAAGTGACATTAAGCTTGTTTGATTTGCAAAAATAAGCAAGATATAACTTTGAGGTATTCTTTTAGATAAGTGCCTATAATAGAAACGTTAAGCTAAAGCAAGCAGAAGTAGTTAACTAACTTGCCATCATCTGACTAAGGAAAGGCATAAAACCAGTAACAGAACTAGACACCTTCAGCCTATCAAATCTGGTGTTTCTTTTCCTTTCCTTCCGTGTCCACCTAGAAAAGCTTCCCCCTGTCCTTCTTCCCTGCAGCTTCCAAGTCACTTCTGGTTCACAAATTTCACCTTTTACTAACATTAAACTTTTCGTGTAATTGTGCCTCAGTTTATCTGTTTAAAAAAGACCACTCATCCCACATGAAACATTCCAACAGATCATCTGAGTGTAGTCAGCCGCTCCCCTTAGAAAATGCACAAAAGACATTCAAATTCAGTTCGGCTTTGGGTAGTCCACACTGATGTCGACTGAGTATCCACTGTGGGAAGCTGTAAGATAGGTCTATACAGTCCTGAATGCATTGATGGTTTAAACAGATCTCTGGAGGAATTCTACAGCACTCCAGGTTAGAACAGAAGGTGAGAGAGTGTCTTCAGCAGTGGGAAGAATACGAGCAATGAGCTCTGCTCTTAGCACAAGTTGGCTGCGTTCATTTTCATGCCAAGTCATTGTTGTGTGCGTGGATAGCTCTGTTGCTTCAAGGAAAAGAAGCTGCATCTCGTTTTCAAAATGCAAACCGCACGAAGTCTGTGGGCACACCCTTTCCTTAGAACGACTAGACGTTGTCAAACGCAAATCCACCCTTATGCAAATGCTATCCCTGTACAGAATTTTGTAGCAAATACAATTTTTTCAGCCAGACTTTGTATTTGAAGTTCCTGCTGTTGCTTAATTTAAGCATTTTCCGCTTTGATATTCTCTTCAGGCTTGCATCCAAGGGCAATGCTTGCGTGTGCATGCCTACAGAGGACAATTGAAGTGTGACTCAGAGGTGAAGTGCCAAGGACAAGGGGTCTGTAGCCATTTTGTGTTTTCATTTAATGCGATCATTTCAGTTCACATGAAATAAACCTTTCCCAGAATAGTCAGGTTCGGAATCCTTTGAGGTGGAAATTCCCTTTGGAAAACTGCAGCTCAATAAGGAGTGCAGGCTGTATTATTTACGCAGATGTACGTGATTTGTGCGCACCACGTGACCGTGACAGGCGCACTGAGCAGAGAAGGTTTGAACGGTGTGAAACATTGTCCCAAGGTTGGATTATTAACATGTAAGTGTGTTATCAAGCACCATACGTATGGGATACCCCCATGCATCCGTGAGCTTTCTGGGAATGTCGGTGCTCACACACTTTGTTTATTTTAATATACACGTGACTTCTCATCTGGCATTTAAAAAACCAGAGTTTCCGATCTACTCGGATTAGGTTTATCTTTCAATAACCTCAGTTAATTTCCTCACCTGTGTCGTCTGTGTGGCCCTTGCTGATTCACACTGACGGCCTTTCAGATAACATGTAACCAGAAGGAATACTGTTAAAAATAAAAACCAGCTGCCATTGTACATTCAAATCATTCCATTTCCCCAAATTATAAGCAATGAAATGCAAGGGGCAGAACATAGGTAATATTTTCTCTTTAAGAACTACTGGGACTTTCGTACCCCCACAGCGTGTGCGAGAGCGTGAGAGCTGATGTCTCCTCCTATTCTGGCGAGGCTGTCATCTCTTCCAACGTGCTGAATGCGTTGTTAAGGGAACAGCTTCAGTCGTTAGTGGTTCTGTTCCGCCAGTCACACCTACCCCTGGTAGTTCAACCTCCCCAGCTGCTGGGAAATCATATGGCGAGCTATGGGAGGTCGGAAGGTTTCGCAGCTTGCATTTGCTTAAAATGTGCCAGCACGGTGTCTTCCTCAAAACCTGGGCTTTTTGTAGCAACAGAATTGGAATTCACCTAGGTTAACTCATTTTTCTCTGGGGCTGACGCTGGAGTCGCTCCTGGGCACTTGACGCTCCTTTTATTTCCACAAGAGTCTTTCTAGCTTTGTGGATGAACTAATATTTGCCTTTGGTCCACTGTCTCCTTCAAGGGGTTTTCTTTCATTTTCCATAGAAGTTTCTTTTTTCCCATCATAGCTGTTTTTTGAGTCTAAATTAGTAATAAATTGTAATTGCCACCAATTTATATTTTCTAACTTCATAGCCGCTCTATCTAACTAGTCATTTCAATTACATCAAAAACATTATAACTTCTATTTAGAAACACGACGAACAAAAGATAGGATTTAAAAAGCATAATGCAAGCATATTTATTGGATCATTACTATTTTTACTTTCATATTAAAACTGCTTAACTTAAACCACAGTAGTTGATTAATTTACGCATCCTATTTATGCATAATAAATTACAGGCCTATGTATATAAACCCTTGGGTTGCTCAGTTTTCATTTGGATCTGGTTTTAGGTTTGCAACAATATGAACAACTGCCATTGCGAAGCTGGCTTTTCACCTCCAGAGTGTGACATGACACCTTCATCTCCCGGAGGGAGCTTAGACGACGGATTCTGGCTGCCCATTGGTAAGTGTCCAGAGTAGGGTCCGCATGTATGTAAGTACACACCATCTCTTCTGGTCTTTGTGGCCACTGAGGATTTGACTTTTAACAAGTACAACCAAGAAGGTGGTATATCTCCTTTGCTTGACTTCATTTAGATTTACAGAACTGTGTGAGGCTATTTCCAGTCTAAACTAGAAGTGTGAATATCTAATAAACCTCATTCCCCTGGTTTCACTGTCACCTGCGGAACATTTCCATGCCATGCAGCACAGATTTTTCTGCAGAAATGTGAGTTTCAGAAACAACAAGAACTTACTGCAGTCTGCATTTCCTCAGAGAGATATATAGGAAAATGTTCAAGTTTACAACAGAGTTGCATGTTTAAAAACTAGGTGCGTGTGCGTTTGTGTGCATGTGTATGTTTGTATGTGTGTGTGCACGCATGCATGAGAGAGGTGGCAAAGAGAAGAGTGAGTTTGGGGGGTGCTTGAGATAACTAGAAGAAGAAATCAGATTCCCTGGAGCTCGAGTTACAGGCCTAACGTGAGTGTCCCAGTGTTCATGCTGAGAAGCAAATTCAGGTCCTCTAGAAGAGCAGTTAAGGACTTGACCGCTGAACCGTCTCTTCAGTTGTGGCAAGTTTAAATAAAATTAATTTTTCTATTGAATGTGGAAAGTACCCAAATCTTCTATATCCTCAGATCATGAATATCGTAAGCCACCAAAACATTTTAAAGTACATTTAGTGGAAAGTCATGAACAATCACTGCCCATTTAATTTTATCTGATCTGTTTTGTACAGTTAGAATTCTTTTTTATTTTATATATTTTTTAAATTTTATTGAGCTCTACATTTTTCTCTTTGTCCCCCTCCACACTTTTCCCCTCCCCTTCAACCCTCTCCCAAGGTCCTGTTGTTCCCAATTTACTCAGGAGAGCTTGTCTTTTTCTACTACCCATGTAGATTAGATCTATGTATGTCTCTCATTATTGTGTAGGTTCTCTGGGATTGTGATTTGTGTGCTGGTTTTCTTTGCTTTATGTTTAAAAACCACCTATGAGTGAGTACATGTGATAATTGTCTTTCTGGGTCTGGGTTACCTCACTCATGAGTGAGTACATGTGATAATTGTCTTTCTGGGTCTGGGTTACCTCACTCAAAATGATATCTTCTAGCTCCATCCATGTTGCTGAAAAATTCAAGCTGTCGTTATTTTTTTTTTGCTGTTGTAGTACTCCATTGTGTAAATGTACCACATTTTCCTTATCCATTCTTTGGTCGAGGGGTATTTAGGTTGTTTACAGGTTCTGGCTATGACAAACAATGCTGCTATGAACATAGTTGAACACATGTCCTTGTTGCATGATTGAGCATCCTTTGGGTATATACCCCAAAGTGGTATTGCTGGGTCTTGAGAAAGGTTGTTCCCTAGTTTTCTGAGAGATTGCCATAGTGATATCCAAAGAGGTTGTACCAGTTTGCACTCCCACCAGTAATGCAGGAGTGTTCCCTACCCCACATCCTCTCCAGCATAGATTGTAACCAGTGATTAAAATTGTCAGTGGCAGATTTTCAGTAGCCAGGGATTCAAAACTTATCAAAAACAGCATGGCACTGGCATAAAAACAGAATCATTGATTGATGGAATAGAATTGAGGCCCTGCATTTAAATCCATATTTTTTACAGCTACATGATTTTTGACAAAGAAGTTGTCTTAGTGACAAAATACCATGATTTGAGACAACTTATAAAACATTATTTAATTTGGGGCTCATGATTCCAGCAGCATAACCGTTATGGGGGAGGGGCAGAGCATGAGACCAGTCAATCAAGGCATGGTCCTGAAACAGACTCATTGATTGGAATTTTTTAATCACCCACATTATTTTAGTTGCCACTTTTGCAATGTTCCTGAGGTATAGCTCTATAACTAAGCCTTCAGGGTCCCAGGCAAGATTTCTAATACTACTAGGAGCAGATTTTTTTAAAAAGATTTATTTATTATGTATATACAGTGTTCTGCCTGTATATGTACCTGCACATCATAAGACCAGATTTCTTTACAGATGGTTGCGAGTCATCATGTGATTTCCAGGAATCAAACTCAGGTCTCTCCAGCCCCATCAGAGTAGAATATTAACTACAGAAGTAGCCACAATTGATAGTCATGCCTAGTAATAAAGATACAGTAAAAGTCAGTTAAATATAAACAATCTCCTATTCATCTCCACTAACTTGGGGGGGAATAAAAGTACAAAGATAATATAGTACACACTAAGATGCGAGTAAGTAAGGGAAAGATTTTGAAGAAATGAATCGACTATGGGTTATTATTTAAACAAAGAAAAAATAGAGGAAGGAAAAGTAAATAAGAGGGAGTGAGTTATTGTTAGAGTAACTGGAGCTCTGGAATCATTAGAGCCACAGAAGAATGCAACTAGGGGAAGAGATGGAGAGAAGAGTGTGAAGTCTGTGAAAGAGAGAAGGAGTCTGAGCTGTGGGCAAGAGTGTAGCTGCACGAAGGTAGTTGAAAAGGCTCAGAAACGGGCCATGTGTGGCACAACAGACTGATTTTAAAACTACAGATAATTTAACTCAAGGATGAAGATTTTTGAAGCAACAAAATAAAACAAAAGTAAAGTAAAAACAAATTCAGCTCCAGGCAGCATCCTTTTCTGGCCCAGTGTTGTTAGTCTTTCTGCTTTAAGAGACCGAACAGTTCCATGCTAAAGATTGTTCCTATCCATATACCGCACATAAAAATTAATTCAAAACGAACTAACAGTATATAAAAGTACAACTGAGAAGTCCTAGAGAACCAAACAAAGTAATCCAAATCTCTCCCTGGTCTGCGCCAGTGATTGTTTTTGAGAAACCTAAATGAGACTTTCCCATTTTCAGATAAGAGCACACCTTTGATTGTCAAGCGGCGTGATGGCCGATATAAGAAGGGACTTTTGATCAGTTTCTATGTTTTCCTGCCTTTCCTCATCATGTTTGCCATCATGGTTGTTAGGCAGAACATCTCAAAGGGATTCTGGCACAAGGAAGAGGCTGTAATTGGAGGGTAAGTAAGCGTGCTGGTATTGAAAATGCAGTATTTGAACTGAGCTATGTAATGTCTGTACGGCTTGTGGGATGAGTGGTTGATTGCACGAATCACTAGAATGGCTGAGCAAGGGGTTTTCAGGATATAGCAAAGTCTATTTCTGTCTTCTGATGGGCACTTTCGCATGTCCTGTTGTGCCAAAGACAATGGGAGCAACCCAGTCAATCTTCAGGAACTTTCAAATAAAAAATCTTCTGGAGCTGTAATTGATTTAGAAGGTTCTATTGATTTCCCAGGCAACCCAAGTGTCCTCACACTGCAAGCCATTTTTGCACATAGTGGGATCGGTAGAGAAAAATCGGGAGCAGATCTGCGAATAGAATATGCAGAAGGCAAGAAAAGCCAGAGCGCAGAGCAAGGCTGCTCCAGAGTGTGCAAGCGATTCATACCACTCGTGTGTTTCTAGGCTGCAATTAAGGTGTTGTCTCAGCCATAATTTCAGTGCAAACCACACTTGGTTTAGTGGGCTTTCAGGGAAGGCGGGATGACGAAACAAGGGTAAACAGCCAGTCTTGGAGTCCGCGCTGTAAGCGAACACTGATGCTTAATCCCCAATACCATCTCTAGTTCTCAGATCAGGCAGGAGGTGGCAGCAACTAGTTATATTCAGGGCAGTGTTCCTGATGGTTTATGTAAGACGTCTATCAAGCAATCAAATTGCTTCCAAGTCACCAAATTACATGACAATTGACATAAAGATTCCTGTACTGTTGGAACATTTTGGGAAAACCTGGATAATTGCTGAAAATTTTGATTGTTGGAAGAAGTACCACAGAAAGGAATCATGGTTTTCAAAACAACATAGCAAAACCATGTTGAAGCAGATAAGATTTACAAATACAGGTGGCTTCCTGGTTAGCAAGAGGCCAAATTGAAATGGGGCCGCGGCACAGAAGTGGGGCCCTCAGTACTCCATGGATGGTGATTGTTGTGTCCACCCCTGACCGGCACGTTGGTGCCAGTCTTTCTCTTTTCCTTCCCAAACAGATTACCAAACATATATCCACACTCACAACCATACAGGTCATATTCTTGGCACGTAGCGGCAAAGAATTATGCAGAAATCACTTAAAGTCACCTACATTCTACTTGAGCTGATGATCTCTAGTTTGTTGCTCAAACCGAAAGCCACCATAGATGGCCCAGGAGAACCTTGACCACTGTAATGGCATGCCTAGCTTATTATCCTAGTGTGTTATAAGGGACCAGGACGCTCTCTAGTACCACTAATGTTGTTACATGTGCCTGAAAGATCTTAGAAGCCTCATTAGTGAGCGTAAATCCATCTAAATAATTATGTATAGTTATTTGGTAGAAACAAAACTGAAGAAGAGTAAGAATTTGTTTATATATATAACTGCTTTGATGATGAGTATTTTAATATCTCATCAATTTCCATGTAGACAAGATAGAGGGGAGCAATAGTTTAGACTGTTAGTCCAAATCCAAAACTGTATAAAGCAAAACCATCCAATGTAAAGAGACAAATAAGTAACAACCCAGAATTTGAAAGTCAGGATTTGGAAGAACCAAACACTGGACCATCTCATCATTGGCTATCACCTGCTATGAGGGTATTGATACACAGCAATTGGTCATTTAATACAAATCTGGCTTGTGACACTTTTTTGTGATTTTTTTCTTAATGACAGTGTTATATAATCCTGAAAACAATCCTTTCTCTTTTGTACAGATCGATTTCTGAAGGCAGTAACCAGTCATAGAGCCAAAGGTGATTGCAGGCGTCAAGTTGCCAAGAAAATGTTGTAACTATACTCTGTGAACAAGGCCTCAGCATGGGTCCACAGCTGCTTTTGGATTTCCTCACGCAGGTTCCTACTTGCTAGTGTCACAGGCTGGAACAAGGCCAGCAGAAAGTGTTTGCTCTTTGTATTGTTTTACATTGGAAAGCTTCAATGTAAACCGCCAGTAATCCGATTTTTAAAAGAAATCTCTTTAAAGGAATTTTCCACATTTTCTTAAAAAGTATTTACAAACAAGTACACCCCTTCGTTCAGGGGTCTAGTTTGCAAAGGTGCGGGAGGTTGTCCCCAACATTTCCGTATTTTTCTTCATCACCGAGGCTCAATGGGAACCGCTATCTAGCTTTAGAGATGAGGAAGTAGATGCAGGAAGTTGTAACACTGCCCCATGCCTACAGAATGTCAGCAAATTGTGTAGCTGTAGCTCTAGTTTAAGGCATGCCTCTCAAGTTCAAACTGTCAGAACCAACTTGACAGGTATACCTCACAATCTACTGGAAACAAGGGGTGGAATTGTGTTGATGGAGGACCAGGAAAGAGGATAAGTGCACACCTTGCCAACCAGAAAGACAATTCTTTATCACAAGACAAGTCAAAAGAGAGATCCATATATATTTTACAAAATTTTTACTCATTTATGTAAAATTAATGACATTTTATATACTACACCTGAACAAGTAGAAAAATTCCAAAGCTCAACAAAGCATCACCTCAAACATCCATCCAGTTTCTTATCTTCCATTCCTTTGCATCTGATTCTGACAGCTAAGTTAATGGGTTGCTGTATCCTCATCTGTCACTAAACATTGGGGTGAGAGAGTGGGGGACACACCAAGACTGAAAAATTCTTATTTAAAATTGTAAACATCTCAGCACAATCTCATTGCCTGTATTTTGGCAACATGTTTGCCAGGTGACAAGCAAACCCAGGTGACATTAGAGGTAGTGGTAGAGGCACCAACTGGCAACCACCAGTGCGTACTCTGCAGGCACACAGCTGGCAGAATTACCTGGGTGCACGTTTTCAAGGGTAGCTTTTAACACATGAATACCCCAGATGAGAGCCTGAGCCAGGTTGCTTGGTTACTGGCAAGGATGACAGTGTGGCTGGCAGAACTGGAAGTCAGGCAGCAGGAGGATTACTAAAACCAAGAGAAGGAAAACTCAGCAGCGTCCTTGGAGGCCATGTCCCTCTCACTCTGAATAAAAGGCCAGACTTACTGTACCACTGAGAATCCAAACTTCTGCTTTAAATGCTCGAAGCTGCTTGTCTCACCTTATTTTGTGAATAGCATAGCGGCAGAAGTGTAGATGCTACCCTAGCGTTTCAGACTAGGGGTGGTAAGGATAGCGCACAGAGAAATTTTGAAGGTGAATGTATTTCCTTAAGAAGCACTGATAAACTAGGTGGTGGACACTTTTAATCCTAGCACTCCAGGGAGGCAGAGGCAGGTGGATCTTTATGAGTTCGAGGCCAGCCTGGTCTACAGAACAAGTTACAGGACAGCCAGGACTACACAGAGAAACCCAGAAACCCTGCCTTGAAAACAAAACAAAACAAAATAAAAAACAGAAAAGAAAGAAAAAGAAAAGAAACACTGTTAAAAAAAATAATGTTTGTGGGCATACATCGGGAAGCCAGCACCACTACCACCACCAAAAGACAAGCCAAAATCAACAAGCAAGAGCCAACAAAGTAGAATGAATAACGTAAATAAGATAGAAAATTGTTTAAGTATTGAAATTTATAGCCCCTCTCTGTATCCAAAGTTTGCTGTCTCATTACTCCTCTAGAAGTGGGTTTCTGAGTTTATGAATACCGAGAGAGAAAATATCCTATGACAAATCCCAAGCTAATCATAAGTTTGAGGGGGCCATGATAAGAGCCTTCATTTAGCCACATGTGAATGGGGGGGTAGTCAAACTATTGCTGAAGTGGTAAGAGCAGGATTTGACCAGACATGGTATTTATTTTACACATTTCTTGGCGTAAAATAGCCTGTTGTCCACACAGTAAAAGTATGAAAAAGGTAAGTCTGGATCACAGGAAAAAAGAAAAGAAAAGCTTTGGGTGGTGACGGGTGGGATAGAGTGAGGATGTGCGACAGTGACCAAGTACTACATACGATCAGAGTCATGTATGTGTGTGGGGGCGCGTGAGTTTGACCTTTGATCCCTGTAGGGGAGGCAGCTGCTGGCGATGCGCACGGACATAGTGATATTTTGTGATCTAACAAATAAAGCTTGCCTGGAGATCAGGGTGCAGAGCTAAGCCACTGGTTAGCCACAGAGACCTGGCGGTGGTGGCTCACACCTTTAATTCCAGCACTCGGGAAACAGAGGCAGAGGGATCTCTGTAAGTTCAAGGCCACCCTTGGCTACACAAGACTGAATATCTGTCTAAAAGAGAATCAGAAATCATACAAAGCTGATCCCAGGATTTGGAATTCCATGGCTTTGATCCCAGCACTAGGGAGTTTTCATTATTAAGACATACTGAATTCGCACTACATTTGTTCTTTTTAAATTTTTTTTATGTTATAATACAGCTACATCACATCCCCCTTTCCCTTTCTCCCTCTAATTCCTCCCATAAGCCCTCCTTGTTCTCTTTCAAAGTCACAGTCTCTTTCTTCATCAATTGTTACAGGCTCTGTCTGTGCATGGTTCCTTGTACATACGGTTCCAGGGCCGGCCATTCAGTACTGACAGTCCCTTGATGTGTTCTTTCCTGGGAAAGACTGTTTTTCCTGCTCCCAGCTTTCCTTAGTTACCTACCATTCTTTGTGTGGGGCTAAGGCATCCTGAGATTTTCCTCTCCTACTTCAGCATGTCTGTTGTCCTCTTTCAGCTCAGGTTTAGGCAGTCATGCTCGTGAGATGTTCCTGGGTGTAGCTTCTAACACCACTAGGAGACACCATCTCACAGCAAACTCCTGGGTCCTTTGTTTCTTTGTTTCCATCCCCGCTTCCACAGTGTTTCCTGAGCAAGGCAGTTGTGTTGTAGATGTATTCATCAGGACTGGGCTCCTCGACTCTGCATTTTGATAGGCTGTGGTTTTCTGTCATGGTCTTTGTTGTAAGGAGAAGTTTCCTTGCTGAGGGGTAAGGACTATGCTTACCTGTGAATATAAGGACAAATATTTAGAATACTTAAAATGTAGTTAGGGGTAAGGCTGGTTTAGGAGAGTGTTGATTCTAGGTTCTTTTTCAGGACCCATTTCTTAACCAGCCCTGGGCAGCTGGCAAGGTTTCCAGTACCAGGTGTGACTTCCCTCTGGTTGAGTGAGCCTTGTAGGGAACTGTTTAGCATCAAGGTATGCGTGCCCCTCCTTCACCCTTAGGGTTATTGTGCCATGCTGATTTTTCTTGTAGTTCATGGGCATCACAGCTGCCTAGGGGTGTTGGTGGCTTCCCTCCTTTGGAAGTTTGCATGGTGCCTTTTGCTACGATGAAAGCTAGGCTCAGGAAGGGGATATTCAGGTCAGCACGAGCTCAGGGGGGTCTCTGGGCCCTGTGTCTGAAGGGCATGGCATCTTCAGCACTGGGGACTTGCCTTCTGGGTAGTTTTCTGTTCCTCACATTAAGTTTAGAAAATGCTGCTTAAACAGATAAAGTACACCTGACAACATACTCTTTCCATACGGCCATTGCAAACTAGTTACATACAAAACAAAACAAACTTGGAATAAAAAAAACCTTGGCTTTACAAATTTTGTGGATATCAAACAGAGAAGGTCAGAGTACAGTCATGGGCTTATCTTGTTAATTCATCGTTAGTTAATTAAGTTTCTATACCTATAATTGCATAGTATAAACTGGGTAGCTTTTTAATAATGATGAGAATTTCCTAATGAGAATAATGGTGAGAATTAAGCTTGTCTACCTCTCGTGTGTGTGTTTTTCTTACAATAGCTGTTATGCAACATCAAAGACACACTGGAAGAAGGACACCACCAAGAAACTCACTGTTACGAGGTCTGGTCGGAGAACAAGAGCTAGCCTGTCTCTCTTTCTTTGGCTTACAGATTTCAGTTCTACATTCCTCCAAATAAAACCTATGGCTGAAAGTATACAGACTTGTGTCTGTGGCTTCTTCCCTCTGAGCCAGAGCGATCAGCACTCAGCATTCCACTATCTACTGCTATTCCCTGCCAAGTGCCCAAAGCCAAGAGCCAGCAAGTGCGACAACCTATTTCTCTCCTTCATTCCCCTGCTCTGTCATGTCAAGTTTCAGGATGCAGAGAGAGAGAGACAGAGAGAGAGAGAGAGAGAGAGAGAGAGAGAGAGAGAGAGAGAGAGAGGAGAAAACTCCTGGGTGGAAGCTCTTCCTGTGGATCCCAAATAGTCACTATTTTCATTTTTTTAAAGGAATGTCCTAGACTGAGTTCCTGATCAGAGGTATTGATAATGACCCTATGGCCCCTTGGAAATTGGAATTAGGAGATTTCTTGTTATTTGCTGCTGTGGGGCTATTTCTGAATTGAAGCATTCCTCCTAATGGGAAGGAACCAGGGCCATAAAACTCACGAGAAGCAGATGACACAGGGAGCTCCCTTTGGGTAGCTGTTAAGGCTCAGAGGACCCTCCCTGTAGTTCTTTTCAGCTGCCTGTAAGCCTGGCTAGTAATTCTAGGGATGTATCTTTTCATGAGAGTCACGGCCAAGCTCACACAGCCTTCTGGTTGATGCATCTGCCTTGGTCCTGTGAGTAACCCCAATAAACTAGTCTTGGGTTGAGTTGTGTGTGAGTTGAAATTTTGTTCCCAAGATGTGGTAAGCCTGAACTCTGCCACATCCTTGCTGAAGCTGAGCTTTCTGGGTGATTTTCAGCCTTCACGGCCCTAACTCCCCTCCTGGTTTAGGCTGAGGGTACATCCGCACACCTTGAACCTTATACCCGAGTTAGTGTGCTCTTCATCACCATCAAGCTCGGTCATGACCCAGAGTCTTTGCCTAAAGCAAAGATGATCCAAGCTTCATTGCAGAGACCCAAATGCTCATTTTTTTTTCAAATGCCTTCAACTGTAATGGATAAATGGCGAACATCCACCCAACTCAGTATTAGTCCGCCTTTAAAAGAACAGACCACAAATATCACTATAAAATGGTGATTATATAAAAATGGTCATATATAAAATAGTCATTATGCTAAAATCACTCAGAAAGACCAGGACACACATGTGTAAAGGCAAGAATTAGTTTACAATTAGTAAACTGTTTCAGGGCTCCCTATCAGACTCAGTGTTTAGCTGGTGGTTTGTTGCAGCAGTAGAAGCCCTGAGATAGTCACCATTAACAGAACACACCTAAGCTGCATTATAAGATAGCCTTCCCTTCCCTCTACCAATCATAAGTGAGCACAGTAAGAAAGGAAGACAGGAGAGGAGCGCTTTATGCTTTATGATTGCCTTGCCAAGATAGATCAAGTTCTGTTTACTCATTTGTCACATTGATAATTAATAAGTGGCATTTCTAGCTTGCTTTCTGTCTTCCATCACAAAACAAGAAAAAAAAATGCCAGACAACTGTGGAGAGAACAAAATAACCAAGCAAGACAAGTTCGGCTTTGCGAGGGCCTGGGCTAGAGGCTGGCGTCTGTTCTGTGCCAGGTGGAGGCCCTGAGAGCCTCAGGCGAGCCCTTGGTGGGCGTCTCCCACGCCGCCCACGTGCCCCTCGGCTGCCAACGGTCTTGGGCTCCGCTGTGCTTTCTGCACTCCAATTCGGCCATGCCTCTGCTCTTCATGCTTGCCGAGTTTGCCATGCTGTTAACCGGCGTCGGTAAGGCCCTGCGAGCCTCGCACTCCTTCTGTTTCGCTTTCCCATAACTGAGAGAGGATCACCGTGCTCCTGGATTCCTAGAGATGTCCTTCCTCCATCTTGCCCCACCTCATCCCCAGCCCAGCCAGGTGAACCCAGGATAATCATGGTGGCTTCTGCTCTGTCTTTATGTCTGGACCAACAAGAGGAAATCCGACTAGTCTCCGAGATCCCCGAATTCTGGGAAGGGAGGCCAGAGGTGCCTGTGCACCACCATCCCCGTCTAATTGCTCCCCAGACCCCTGAGAGACACCCGCCTCAGCATGATACTGAGGAGGAGCAGGGAGGCACGGTTGAAAGTTGTCTATATTTTGTCTATATCTACATCATTTTTAATGGGTAGTTAGAACGTCACCGGAAGTTGTGCATTGAGGAAGAGAGTGGGTTTAGAGCAAGCAAGTTTATTGACCATGCTAGGGCTCAGGCACTGAGCAACACTGGCTGGAGTGGTACTATTGTGAATTGGGGAAATAAACCAAAGCAACCAAAATTAAAAGCCCCAAACAACAAGATCCATGTTCTTGCTGCAGATTCGGAAGGAATATGGCTGCAAGTCACCGTGCCAAGGAAGATAGACCTGCCCGAGGGCGGAGTTCCGGGGGAGAAGGTCAGTCCAGGTTTTCTGCTCCTGCCTCAAGCCTGAGGGTGGCCTTTCATTGACGTATGCATCGGTCCTAAGCACCCTCATCCTCTCCTCTCCTGTGCCACTTCCCTTTTCCCATCTCCTTTTAAAGTCTCCTTTTATTTTTAAATTTCAAAAAATAGTGAACATTTTAAATTTCAAGAAATAGTGAAATCAATATAAAATAATTTCATGTAAAATGTGCATGAGAATGACCCAACGTGCAAATCCAAAGCTCTGTTAGTAGCTTCTACATAATAAATTGGTTTGCAGTAAAATTGGACAAATGTTAGCACAAGCTGAATTAAGTTAGAGAAAGAAATATGTATAATATCTAGTATATATTCATACACGTGTGTGTTATATACAGATAAGTTGGAGGATAGTTTGCCTTTCTAGTTCTAGATAATGAAGGTCCTCATAGCCATTTTGTAGATAGAAAATAATTTTCCTCACTAAGTACAGGGAGGGTTTAATATTTCATACAGTTTGGCATACTTTTTTAAATTTTGAATTACCCTTGTTTTGATTTTTAAAAATTTAGTCCTTGGGGCTGGAAAGATGGCTTGGGGGTTAAGGAGTACTAAGCACTCTTCCACGTGGCGGCTCACCACTGTCTGTGGTTCTACTTCCAGGAGATCTGACACCTTCTTCTGGCCTTCCGAGGTACTGTACGTGTGTCCTGCACAGACTTACATCCAGAAAGACACCCATATACAGAAAATAAATAAACAAAATAATTCAAAATTGACTTACCCCCCCCCACACACATACGTATCTGATTGGATGCATGTGTACCACAGTCCCTGTGTGAGGGTTAGAGGACAGTCTGAGGGAGCCCCTCTCTCCTTCTGCCCTGTCAGCTCTAAAGACAGAGCTTAAACAGTCAAGGGATATTGAACAGTGGCAGATAAGTTTGTATCAACCTTCTTTCTGTTTTAGATATATAGGTATATTGAATTGAAGGGCTATGTGATACTTTATGTCTGAGTATTCTTGAGGAACCTTTCCTCCATTTTTCCATAGTGGATGAACCATTAACATTGCCACTCCTGGTGTATGAGAATTCTAATTTCATCACATCTTCACCAACACTTATTATCTGCTGTCTTTTTGGTACTAATAGCACTTTCAAGACCATAATGACTCATTGTGGTTTTGCTCTTTTCCCATAAACAACGATGCTGAATATCTTCATTTATACTGAGTCTACTTTCACTCTTTATGTGTATATACAATTTTCCAGTGCCATTTATTGAAAAGTTTGTCCCTCTTCCAATGATTTTTCCTAAAAAAAAAAAAATCAGATGGTTTCAAATGTGAGTTTACATCTAAATTTTCCACACTATTCTATTGGCCTATATTTTTTTTATATCTCAACACCATGTTATTTTGATTACTGTGGTTTTGTTGTATATTTCTGAAGTCAGTTTTGTTTCTTTCTTCTTTGTTCTTTTTGTTTAAAATTGCTTCTACTCCGGAAATTTTAGGTTGCACGCTCATCTTAGAGTTTTTCCCTAGTTTTGTGAGGGGTGTCATTGACATTTGGAAAAGGCTTGCAATGAGGTCTGAAGATCATTTTTGCAGACTAGACTACTTTATTGCACAAAAAGTTTTATATGTCAAACTTGAACTTGTAAACAATTTTACTGTTTTCACGTAAGTTGAAAAGTATAGGTTTTTTTCCTATGATATTATCAAAATAATAACAGTCAAGACTTTCAAAGCTTTAAAAATAACCAAAGCAAAACAATGCTTTTGTACAGTTAGTATATCACTAGAGTAGTCAAGTATTTAAAATTATTATCAATCTTGTGAAATCATGTGTTCAGTTACACTGTTACAGGAATTGTCAATGTCACGGACTGCCCCAAATGTTGGTGATCGCTATCTCTTTCGTTTTGCAGCTTTTAAATTAATTTTATTTTCTGAGCGTTGGTGTGTTGCCTGCACGTATGTTTGTATGAGGGTCTCAGAGTCCCTGCACCTGGAGCTAGAGACAGTTATGAGCTAGCATGTGGGTACTGGGAATTGAACCCGAGTCCTCTGGAAGGCTAGCCAGTGCTCTTACCCGCTGAGTCCTCTTTCCAGCCTTGGTGGTCAGTGTCTTGAATTTTAATCTCAAACTCAGGTTCCTCTTGGATATGGAAACCCTCAGTCCATCCAGAGCATGAGTACTTCCCACAGTTTCACACTTTGCACATTTTTTTAAAACATCATGTTTATCAATTCTTTGAGAATTTCTTACACATCCACCACCCCAACTCCTCCCATAGCCATTTTCCCATCGCTTCCCAACCAACACTGAGGTTTCTTCTTTATTTTGTCCCCCTCTCCCTACTGAATCCAGTTCGTGTTGCCCAGGGGTCACAGCATTAAAATAAAATGGCTCTTTCTTTCATAGTAGCTAACAAAAATCAATTGTCATCTAGTGGTAAAATTTCTTTTAACTGAAGTACAGGTCTTGTGTGTGTTGTTACAATAACTGTGAGATCATGTTTGCAACTGCCTGTTGTATCTGAAAAGCACTGCTTCCTGGAATCTACTCCCTGTGGCTCTTGTATATTTTCCAGTCCATCTTATGTGTCTTTCCCTGCACCTTGGCAGAGGGATGTAATTGCTATGCTCTGTTTAGGGCTGAGGACTCCACAATTTCTTATTGTCTGCGTACTGACTATCGAGGGTCTCTATGTTAATGTCATCTACTGCAGGTAGAAGCTTCTCTGATGAGGCTCGAGAGATGTTCTGTCCTATAGGCACAGTGAGACATCACCAGAATCATTTTAATTTTATCCATTTTGCACAACACTGCTTCTTCTACTCCACAGACAGGGGACGCCTTGCCATCATCCGCCCTCTTCAAATATTTCACCAAAGTGTCACAGTGTCCACTCTTTCATCCCATTGGTTAGATCTTCCTGGGACATTTTATTTTTTGTAGCTATCATAAATAGGATTGCTTCTTTGAGTGTTACTTAAGATAATCATTCTATGTACAGTAGCACTTTAGAATTTTCTCTGTTGATTTCTGTATCCTTAAAAACATTTAAATTCATGTGTTTCTCCTACCAGATATTTTTTTATTGACTCTTTCTCTCTCTATATGCTTTCTCTATATGCAATCATGTCATCTGCACTTAGTGGCAATTTGCTTTTTTTTCCAATTTGGATAATCTGCATTTTTTTGTCTTGTTTGATTTATTTGGCTAGTGCTCCAAATACTTAATAAAAATGATGACGAAAGTGGCCATCTTCATCTTGTTCCAGTCCTTACAGAGAAAGCTTTCAAAGTTTCCACAGCTAATACACTGTTCTCTGTTGGATTATCACACGTACCCCTTTTTATGCCCTAAATGTGTTGATGTGCACTCCTTCCAGATTCTGCTGGTTCTGTTTTACTGTGAAGGATATAGAATTTTGGCTCATGCCTTTTCTATACTTATTGGTGTGGTGAAGCATTTTCATCTGACATTTATGCTTTGTCCCATTTATTGATTTCTTGATGTTGACTTATTCCTGCATCACTGGGATAAATCACATTTGATTATAGTGGATAAATCTTTCTTAATGTGTGGCTGGATGGGCCTTGCTAGCATATTTTAGGATTTCTGCACATATGTTTATTCAGAGTTTTGGCTGGTAGTGCCTTTATCCATATTTCTGTTTCTCTCTGTCTGTTGTCCAGCTTGATTACCATGGTTATTCTCAGCTTGACAGTGCCTTTGGAAACATTCTCTCCTCTTCAGTTTCTGCTATAATTTAAGAAGAATTTCTATTAATGTTGCAGATCTATGTAGAATGAAACAGTGGGGCATCGGGTCTGGTGCTTTTTTCAAAAGAGAAGAACATTATGATTTGGAAGTGAAATCTTCACCATAGGCATCATGAGGGAAAAAGAAATAATTCTTCCCTTTAAATTTTTTTTAGATATTTTCAGAACAAAGGAAAAATCTGACTAATGAAATAATTTGAAATATTTTATTTTAGTGTGTGTGTGTGTATTCCATGTGAGTTCAATTTACAGGAGTTGGTTCCCTCTTTCCACTGTATAGGGCTAGGAAACTGAACTCTGGTTCCCAGGTACCATAACCTGCCGAGTCTTACTCCCTAATATAGATGGCCACATCTCCTTTTAGTTTTAGTGATTTTGCCTTTTCTCGAATGTGTTATGATCACATTGGTGTTGTATGTAGACTGTGTATACATGCTTTCTTCCTCTTAAGAATGTGTATTCAAGATTCTATCCTGCCCTTTAAGCGTAATTGCTGCTTTCTTTCTATTGCTAAGTAATGTTGCATTGTTTACATGGACCACAGTTTGCTAATCAGTTAAATTTCTGAAGTACACGCTGGTTGCTTACAAGTTTTGGTTTTTGCAAATAAAGCAGCAAGCAGTGTTCCTGGGCTGGTATAAAATGTTTGTTCTCATAGATAAATAGCAAAGGTAGTGTGATGGTCTGAAAGAAAATGGCCCCCAAAGGGAGTGACCCTATTAAGAGGTGTGGCCTTGTTGGAGGAAGTGTGCCACTGTGGGGGTGGGCTTTGAGGTCTCTTTGCTCAAGTTTCCCTCAATGTGACAGTCAGTTGACTTCCTGTTGCCTACAAGATGTAGCACTCTCAGCTCCAGCACCATGTCTACCTGCACGCTGCCATGCTCCCTGCCATGAACCTCTGAAACTGTAAGCAAGCCATCCGATTCAAATGCTTTCTTTATAAAAGTTGCCATGGTTGTGGTGTCTCTTCAAAGCAGTAAAAACCCTAAGACAGAAGTTGGTACTAGAAGTGAGATATTGCTGTGATAGGTCTGACCATACTTTTGTTTGAAGTGATACAGACTTTGGGGACTTTGGGTTAGGAAAGCAGCAGAAAATTTTAAGCACTGCTTAGTGGGCCATACTAATAGGAACATGGAAGATGGTGCTGATGTAATTTCATGAGCTGTGGGGCAGGGGAGGGAGGCTACTTCAAGAGGTTTCAGAAGAGGAGAATTTTAGCATGTTGCTTAAGATTATTCTTGTGATATTTTGATGCAGGAAATGCCCTTGTCCAAACAATTTGTCCAAGACAAAAGTGAAGAATTTTGATGATTCCGTCAAAACAGCCTAATAAGACTGTCATGCAGTTTTTGGTAGCAGCTCTAATGGAGATTTATCATGAGGAGGAACTAAAGGAAAGCTTTGCACACCTTTAACGCCAGCACTTGGGAGGCAGAGGCAGGTCTACAGAGCAAGTTCTAGAACATCCAAACTTAGGCAGTGAAGGAAGCAATCACAGAAAGCTGGTGAAGATGTAGTTGACCAAGGGGGCCATGTTCCAGCTCGAGCAAACAGCATAACTTGGCAGCTTCAGCCATGTTCTTCTGGCTTTAGAGTTCAGGATAGAAGAAACAGGTTAGGGAAATTGCCTCTGCATCAAAGGAAACCTGCTGGGGCCAGGCTTGAGTTGGGGGTGTCCCTGAGTGGAGGCCTAGAGGAGACTACATTGCATAAGGTTGTGAAGTTGAAGCCTGGGTTGCCTTGGAGACCCCAAGATGCTGGAGATGCCAGAGTCATGGGATACCTGCTGAGGAAAGCTGTTAACTGAGGGTGAAGGCAGCCTAAAATGTGAAAATGTTGCTTATATTCTAAGAGACTAGAACTTTCGCTGGACCCAGAAGCTAAATTAATCATATACCCTGAGGTCTTAGTAAGGAATTAGCTTACTCTGTACTCAGCCTGTTTATTTATTTAACCTGTCTGTAAGAGAACAGAGTAACAATTAACCTTAATTGCCTGGTATTTCCCATGAAATCAGCTTTTACATCCTTAATTAATGCATGGCCATGGTTGTAATCTCTCCCATGTCCCTGACTAAGAACAGTGTGTGTGAGAGTGTGTGTGAGTGCGTGTGTGTGTGTGTGTGTGTGTGTGTGTGTGTGTGTACAACCAACGGGTCTAAAGCATTCTTACAACAAATATCCACCAGCATAAGGACGTTGCTTACTGATGGTGTTTGCAGTACTGTTTGGTACCTGAGTTAGGTGGACCAGTCAGGGTGTGTAACTTAATCCCTTGCAAAACCTTACAGATTTCTGTAAAATAACCCTCATTCCTTCCTTGTGGTCGGTTTTCTGTGTTGTCTAATGAATGTTATTTCCAGCATGAATGCAGATTATAAAGACATTATTGTTCTATTTGCTGTTTTCAAAAAAATGAGTGTCAAAACACACAGGCATACTAAAGCATTCTTCTGTGGACAGGAGTATAATACAACCCCACAACCCTCCCACACCTAAGGCTGAGGGAACACTGCAGAAGAGGGGGCGGAGAGAGTGTAAGAGCCTGAGGCTCGGAGACCAAGGGACTCTTACCTGGTATATTATTAACTCAGTTGTGAGGTATAGCAAAAGTTCCAGACTCTTCCAACATAAGAAATAGTTTTATAAGCTAGATCACCGCAGTCTTGATTCTTCATTTATTCTAGAACAGTGTGTTGGATCTGATATACTGCTTAGCATGGGTCATAAGGGGGTGCTGGCATCAGCTTTGCCCCAGGTCTGGGTTATGAGCCTCCTATAACTGTGTGTTCTTGAATTTCCTGGGTGTGTCTGGTCATGAGCAACACTGCCCGTGTCTCCTGCAAAGTTCACAGGTTCTGGTAGTTTAACTTACAAGTGAGTCGCTGGGTTGGTGTGATCTCCATCTGTAGACATGAACAACGGCTCTTCAATCCCCTCCCATTTTGCTTGGTTTTGTGTAACACGGAGGAGGGTGATTGTTACTCAGTTCCCAATATTTGGGAACCCTGACCCTGGGCTGTGAGATTGCTCTTGGCTTCTTGTCTGCTTAGTCTTTTAGGCTTTTTTTTTAACCCCTCTGAAGTTTTGCATGTTGAGAGTTGAGATGTGTATACTATAATATGCCTGTATTTATAAATTGTTATTTGTTCACTGGTTGATGTAGAGCATAACCCTCAATCATTGGTTATTTATCTTTATTAGAAATATATATTTTCTAATAAAAGAAATTAATAAAATATCAGTAATTCTAAAATTATAGTTTTCAAAATATTTTCCTTTTTAAACATTTCAAGCAACACACTAAATCACACTTTTCCAGAAAAGTCAACCAACTCTAAAATCTTACTAATTAATACAATATATTCTAAAGAATATGGTCATTTTTAACCTGCTGAGATAGTTTTATTGAGTGAAAAATAGTGTCTTATGTTGCATATGTCTGCATTACTAAATTATCTTTCAATTTGTTCTATTTTAGGTGGCTTATGTCATTTCAATTGATGGGAAATCCCACTCTCTGCATCTCAGGAACTAGTAAGATGTATTTTTTCTTTTGGGAAAAGTAAATATCTATACTTAGTTTTTACTCTTTTAAGTTTATATGCAGTATTTAAATCCAGTAGTATGATGGCCAATCAACTTTTCAATTTAGGATTTGTTAGGTCCTGAATATTAGGCCTATGAGGCTCTTGTATTTAATTTTTCAGGTTTATATTTTAAATTGAGAAATGAATTATGTATTTGGAAATCTTCAATTGGACCCAAGCATGGTAAATTGCATGGATTTCTGAAGTCAAATAGTTAGCACTCAACTGCCTATTGTTGAGAAAGTCAGGTAGGGCCAATTTTATGGTGCACTAATTACTTATATGACTTAAAACAGTCTTCCTTAGTATGTTTTGTATATTAAAAAATCTCCTGTGTCAGATACAGCTTCTCAGTGCTTTGCAGTGATGCTTCTGTCCTTAAAAAACAGTTAGCTTGAAATTTTCATCCATCTCTGTTCCCACCCACAGTTCAAAGCACCAATCAGTCTTTTTTATGTCATCCTTGCATCTTCTCAGCCTTTCTTACGAGAGGAATCAGGTGGCCTCTTTGCAGCCGCAGGGACAACAAAGATGAGTCACTTGTCTTCCTTTGTGCTTTGTGGCTGAAAAAGTTGTCTTCATCCATGGTGTCTGCCAACTTTACAGGGACCTTTCCTTCTACAATGTATTCCATTAAAACGGGATCAGAAATTTTGATAAGATTATCACTGCCCTTCAGGGTTCTTAAAAATATTATGTGTTTTAGTCTTCACTTAGTCATTTATTCTCTACCATTTGAGGACATTTGGCACAACTGGCCAATGCCCTTTCCATAAATGGACTCCATTGGACTCCAGAATGTCATCAAACCCTGGCCCTGGTTTGACTCTTACTTGTATTCCTAATCTTGTTATTCTCTCTGCATCAGCCCTTTGCAGATTCGTCTTCACCTTTCCAAGCTGGGGACACAAAATGAAGCTCGTGTCCAATGTGTATTCGGTCAGCTAGTGTTTCAGTTCAATCTTGTGGCTGTAAGTGTATTCTCTGACTATTGGTTGCTTGTAGTTTATATCCATACATTACTCCATTGCAACGAAAGCTGTGCTCAGTCACTATTTCTTTTTCATAGTCAAATGTTTGCTCCAAGTCATGTTACTAACCTGCTAAAAGTGGACCCCGGATGCTTTTCCCAAATCTGCATTACTCATGAGCATCTTAGTAAATGGCAAGTCATCTCTTCCACTTTTCCAATTAAAAAAAAAAGAAAGAAAAGGAAAAGAAGAAAAAGACAAGAAAGAAATAAAATATATCCTTAGCATCTCTCTTACATTTGCCTTGCCCAAGGTTCAGTGGGTTTTTCAGGTCTATGTGGGCTTCTACCGTGATTTCCATCACCATTCCAGACTCCATCAGGATGACCTCGGTGGCCATACTAGTCTTCTAACTAGCTTTGGCTTCTGTGTATTTGCCATGCAGATTGTTCTCAACATAGCCTTGCATGTGACTCTCTTAGAACGTTGATTGGCTGCTATCTACATATACCCCATCCCTCTGTGACTTGATCTCACTCTGTCACTCCACACTCTAGGCCCGACCCAGTACTCATTACTACTCTTTGTACATGCACAGCTATGTCTGGCTCAAGACCCTTTCATTTTGTCCCAGTTTGTCTTGAAGGTCCCATTGGCCTGTCCTTTGTGTCTGGTCATCTATTCTCAAGTGCTGTCTGACCATATCCTCTGTGTAATCACTCCACAATAACCAGGCCTTGTTCTCTGTCATATAACCACATGTGACTCTGATTGTCTTGTTAGGACTGTATTCCAAGTCCCAGACATGGGACTGTCAGGTGATATACATACCAGTGAGTGTTTGTTCAATGAAGACATACACAGAAATACCTGACAGTGCTGTCCCAGGGTTGAATTCTCCTGGCTCTGCCCATATATCGGTTTTTTAAAAAATAGTATCAACAATGATACCACACTAAAATTACTGTTATAAAATCATGCTATTATATAAATCCAAATTGCACTAAACATTATTTTATTATTGTGTTTATGCATTTTAAATGATGACTGAAATCCTATCTGTTGGTTTCCTTCTAGCTCATTCTTATCCCAGGATTTTTTGGTTTATACATATGATGAAAATGGATCGTTGTATACTGACTTTTCACACATTATGGTAAGAATTAGATGTCTTAATATTTGTTATATTATGTGTTGTTGCTGAAAAGGATGTACAGTATAATTAGACCACATCTCCCTTTCAGACATTGTTTTTGGTTGCTAGGACTGAACCCGGGCCGTTACACATCCTAGGAAAACTCTATCATGGTGCTACTTCCCAAGACCCATGTTGACACCAATTCAAATGTTTAACTCCTTGGGACTGTTATACGGATGACTTCTACACATAGAAATATCCTGGGAAAAAGATAGAAAAATGGAGAAAACCCACAAGTAAAGAGAGGGCCCCAAATCTTACTTCCTGAGAGTTTACACTAAAAATTCTACACAATTCATGATTTAATATTATCAAATCTTTTGCTATCACGAGCCTTCTAAAATATTTGACAACACAGTTTTTTTTTTGTTATAAAAAGAATTTGTGTCTTCACCCGTGTGATCCGTTTTGCAGACGCATTGCCATTACCGAGGGTATGTTGATGAATTTCCAGATTCCACCGTGACCCTCAACATCTGCTCTGGCCTCAGGTAATAGCCTCCTCGAGAACGATTACGTAAAAGACAGAAGGATGCACTTTAAAGCGAAGCCGTGACGAGCAGATACAAATCAAGAGGAGCCACCAGCGGGACTCTGAAAGTTTCTTTACCAATGACCTTTTATCTGTGCTAACACATGGACCTCAGCTGTCACTCACACTAACTCAGCTGAGGCCACCTGAGTGGAGGTGTTTCTGGGATGCTGGGCAGGAAGGGATGGTTTGAGAAATGAGGACTTTAAAACGCTTTAACTCAGTACTTCTCGCCTATGGGTTGCAACCCCTTTGGCAACCCTCTATTCCCCAAAATATTTACATTATGATTCATAACACTAGCAAAATTAGTGTTATGAAGTAGCAACACGATAATTTTATGGTTGGGGGTCACCACAACATGAAGAACTGTCTCAAAGGGTCGAAGCAATCGGGAGGCTGAGAACCACTGCTCTAAAGGCTAGCGCTTCTCTTTTTATGTGATTATCTCACTATGGAAAATGCCCTTAGTTGATCATTCAGTCTCATAGGCCCATTCATTACTGTGTCAGTTTCGTGCCGTGGCTGAGGCAGCTGACAAAGAAGACCCCTCAGTGGACAAGGACAGCAATAAGCGATTTCTTCGTTACTGTGGGAAACATGAAAAGTTTATCCAGGGAAGATGACTTGAGAACAGAGCAAGGATGTGCACAGCCACCTTTCCCTGTTAGTGCCTTTTGGGATGCTTGCGCTGCATCCTATTTTCCTTTAGTTTTACCTTATAGCCACGAGAAAGTTCCCTGTGGACTTCTCATCAGTTTCTAGGACATTGCTTTTCTTAACACACGGTTTTGATTATAAATATATGAGCACATATTAGCTGTATGTCTCAATCGATCTGCTGGCGACATTTCCATACAGCTCTGCACTGTGGTTTGTTTCTAACCTCCAGCTCTCTTGCTCATACATTCCTTTCTCTTGCAGACTCTCTACTAGTTTCAGTCACCCTAAAAAATTGTTTTCCAGCTCACATTGAAACAGAAATTTATACTTAACTTTCTGCATCCCCCATTGTTGGCTTTGATGTGATATCACCTAATTCCATCCATTTCCTGCAGAGGGCATGCTATTTTATGACCAGATAATACTCAGTTCTGTATAGATCTCATATTTTCATTGTGCAGTCATCTGTTGGAGACACATAGGCTAATCCCATTTCCTTCCATGCCTTGGCTACTGTAAATAATGCTGCAGTCATAAAGTGCTCTTTTCTTTAGGCGCCCTGACCTTGTGCCCTTCTGTATGTTGTGGTTTGCTTCTGCCAACTCATACGATTGTGAGTTGAAAGCTCGCTCCCAGGTGGTGTCACAATGAGTAGATGATTAGACCACAAAGACGGTAACCTTGTTGAAGGATTAATCCATGATGAGTTCATGATGGAATGGCCTATGAGGAGGAGGGCCTTAGGTGGGGGAAGCAGGTCCTGAAGTGGGTCTTTGAAGTGTCTGTCTCGTTTCCCTCCCCTTGGCTTCTGCCTGAAATGAACTGGGCAACTGTTCGTTTGTGCTTCCTTTCGCCACGAAGGTATGCCTGGTCACAGACTCAGACCCACCAGTCCCCCTTGCAGCTTTGATTTGTATTTATCTGACAGCTAGTGAACCCGAACACTTTTTCATGTCTTCACTGGTCCCTTGAACGTATTTTGAGAAGTGACTTCTATTTCTTTTTATCCATTTATTGACTCAGTTGCTGCTTTTCCTTCTTAATTTTTGAGTTTTTTTGGCAACTGTCTGATGTGGGACAAATGACATTCATTGTTCTGTTGATTCTTTGCTGTGCAGATACTTTTACTTTAATTCTGTCTCACTTGATAATGCTCCAAGTCCTTGTCAACACATATTCTTGAAGTGTTTCCTTTATTTTTTTCTTCTAGTGCTTTTAAAGTTTCAGGTCTTGTTCTAAGTTCTCTGATCAATTTTTGTTGAATTCTATATAAGTTAAAAGATCTACATTACTCTTCTACTTGTGAATATCTAGTTTTCCTAACAATGTTCATAAGGAGGTCAGACCTCCAACCTAAGATGTTGGCCTGTTTGTCAGAAATCAGTTTGCAGTAGATGTGTGGGCGGGCTTACTTCTGGCTTCTTGGTCCTACCCTATTGGTCTGTACTTCTATCAATAACACGCCATTCTGGTACTATAGATAGCTTTGTAGTGTAACTTGAACTTCAGTGTTTGGATACATTCAGATTTCTGAATTTGCTCACAATTACTTGAATGAAGTCTTTTGTCCTCCCACAAGAATCTCAGGATTCCCCCTCACCACCAAGATTTAATTTTTTTTGTTTTGTTTTTAAATAGAGATTGCACCGAATCTGTACATTTCTGTTGGCAATGTGTTAGAATCGCTCCTGTCTGTGACTGTCTCTTAAATTTGTGTTTCACTCAGTCACTGTGGCAAGGAATCCTCAGGGGCCCTAAACTGTACCCTTTCTGACCCAAAGAGTGGTGTGGTCCCCAACAATAATGCCTCTTCTAGATACTTCCTGGTTACGCCCCCCCCTACCCCGCACCCCCCCCCCCCCCCGTGATGCTGAGAGACGGAGTGAATTTGTTATCTGAACAAGTCATCCCTGGCAGGCCTTGTTTCATGTTGGGTTTGAAGCTCATAAAGAGGAGGGGTTTCTCCTGCACTGGGCCTGCTAGTCTGTTGCACGTGTGTGCTCGCCGTGTCTTAGCTTCAGCTCTGCCCACTGCCAAGGAGCCAAACTTGAAGTTGCCTGAGATTTTGTACTTTGCTCTAAGTTGCCTTTCTGATTCCATTTTCTCTCTGTTCCCACAACACTTCCCCTCTCCTCTCACCAGAACAGAACTTCCCTTGTGCTGCTCTGACGGCTCTTATTCCCAGGAACACATGAAGTAGACTTTAATTTTGTCCCACTGTTCCTGCGCCTCAGTAGACCTTGGATTCTACTACTGTCTGTTAAAAGGAGTGCAGTGCTGCCTAGGGTGATGTATGCATACCATAGTCTCAGCACTTGGTAGCAGGGGCAAGAGGATCCACGGTTTGAGGCTACCCTGAGCTATACTTAAGACCAGTCGTGATGATTTTAAATAATGCTGCCTGCAAACACAAATAGGAAAAATGCACGAAACCATTTATTTCACGGTGGTTTCTTATTTTTTACATTTAGGACGGTAGCTTGGGGGGCATTGCACATGGTTTTGGTAATGATTGTCTTTCTGAATTCAGGGGATTCCTACAGTTTGAAAATATCACCTATGGAATTGAACCACTGGAATCTTCAGCAAGATTTGAGCACATAGTTTATCAAGTGAAAAATGGCAATTCAACGTTAGCAAAAAATTACAGTCGTATTTGGCAAACAGACCAGCTCGATAAAGGTCATTTCAATGCACAGGTAACCATAGGAGTTCTGGTGGTAAGGAACACTGTGGAATCCCTCCCATTGCTCATCAGTCACGAAGAGAGACTAGACTGATGAGTATAAAGAGTACATTCCATAGCTTTGTTCTCTGCCTTGACATGAAACATTCAGGTTGCACATAGCCTGGAAGGTCACCTGGAATCCTACTTCACATTTCCTGCTATATGATCTAGCTGTAACATCTTCACATCGGTATTTTTCAAAAGAAACATTTGTTATTAAAATCTTTTGAACAATGAAAGGATACCACTAACTTCAGTAGTCTGCTCAAAATGCTTTTAGTGTTTCTTATGTAGCTTTCTATGCTAATTGGACATATTTTCTAATAGGCAATTATTGCTATGTTACCAGAGGTGGAAAGAAATATTAGCAAGCTTTTGAGCCAATTAAACTATGACTTAAATGAGGTTCACTAATAAGTTGACCTTGGAAATACTAAGTTACATAGAAATAAGAAATGTAGTTGAGGGGTTCTGCCTCATTCATCACTCAAGTGTGACTGTAAGATGGGTACATACTGAACAGTTTCTCTAGGCCAATATAGAAAGATAAAGAGAATAGAGAGACACTTCTGACTTAATTAGAATTTTAAATTTGCTGGAGTGTTGTGCCTTTTGAAACCTCTTTATTAGAGCCGCTTGCCAATGCAAAGCCCTTTCCTCCCATCAGAAGAAACACGTTTATCATGTTGCCTTGGGAGAATGGTTTTGGCTGTCAGCTGTCCAGAGGATGGGTGTCTTATTTGTTTTTATGACAATTGCATCTGTACTTCTCTGCCCCTGTGAACTCATTTAGTTGCTCAGAAAGCGTAACTTGGGGCTGGATCCTACAACCTAGCTGCAGATGGAACTATCTATAAGATTACAACACTGTAATCTGCCTGATATAAACTGTGTTTAAAGACTTCCGGGTGTGACAGGACCCCCTAAAGTAGGCACTGAGCCCAGGCCATGTGCTATTACAGAGTTCCCTTTCTCTCGGTGCCTGGGTGGAGGCCTCCCTGGATAGGGTAAATTCTCAAAATGTTACTCCTGATGCCTAGCTTTAATTGCCAAGTTGACACAGTCTCCAGTCACCTGGGGAAGGAGTCTCGGTAAGAGATTGAGGCCAGACAGGCTCCAAAGCTACACGTGAAAACCTGTCTTGAAAAGACAAGAGAGAAAGCGAAAGGGAGGGAGGGAGGGAGGGAGGGAGGGGGGGAGGGAGGGAGGGAGGGAGAGAGAGAGATTGTCTAGATTTCAGTCAGCATTTAAGCATGTCTATGGGGGATGATCTTTATTAGTGGGAAGACCCACCTACTTTACTATCATATGACACTGTTTCTGGGGAGATATGAGCACTCCAGATAGGATTACAAAGACAGATCCGAGTATGGATACTGATGAGATCCAATTGAGTGAAACGATGTTTTATTGGGGTTCCCTACAGGGCTGTGGGTGGGAGGCTATTTACAGAAACGGAAATGATGACTCAAAGACAGCTGTGCCACCTTAAAATAGCACCACAGCATGAGGAGTGGCTAGCAATAACTAACCTGAGCGCACTGCTCCTGCAAGGAGCTCGGCAGAATAGAGGGTGTCTCTTCTAGGCAGCTCAGGCTGTCTGCGCCTCTTCCAAGCAGTGCACACTTGCAGCCATGCTGCATTGAGGAAGAAGGACTAACTCTCGGGGCCCTTTGCCCAAGAGAGGGCCTGATTTATTCAGAAGAGGTTCAGCTGGTCTCATTCTACGCAGTAGTGAAAAGGAGGGAGAAACTTCTGTCTTAATTAATCTTCTACAAGAGTTTCATAAGGGAGACGATTGCTTCTCTGGCTTTATTGACTCAGAACACACAAAGGCACAATCAGCTCTTACCACCTGCATGTGGCTTCCACCCCATGGGGACTGGGGAGGGGCATTGCTTTCAAGGCTTCACTGCTTCTACCAAATGGTCTTACTCTCCCACACATAGGCATTGATGAGTCAGAACCATGAAAGGCTCACAAAGGAAAAACAGGGAACAAGGTACATTGAGTTATCCAAAACATAGCAGTCAGAATTAAAATGGTTTTCTCTGAGATCCGTTAATTCCAAATAGATTTAGCATATACTCTATAGGCAGAAGGAATATGTAGTTGTAAATGACTTTGAAGTATTTGGGTAACAGTTGGAATTTAAAGGCAAAGATTAAACAATATTCCTCAGAAATACCATTCCCACATAGGCTGGACTGAGAGTGTCTCTCAGCTAGCCTTATGACATATAAATCTTGGGAAGTGAGAGATTTAATGAATCTGGTCAGTTTCGGGGACTTCCTAAACCTTTTGAGTTTTCTATTTCCTGAACGTAAGAAACTTTCCATGGAATGAATTGTTTTACCTCCATTTGTTTCAACCACATTTTATCCACTGTGTAGTAAAAGAGGATAATAAAATTCAATGTTTGTTTGATGTAGACACTCAGCAACCTTGTAATAGAGTGGGATTTGCCCCTGATAAATACTATCCTTGAAAACCTAATCAAATATGATGCTCAGTGACACAATACCAATTGCTCTTTTGTTAAAGTTTGATAAACTCAGGGATATTCCCCTTTATCACTCTACCCATCATGATAAAGGATTCCTTGGTGGATTATGTGGTACTCCTAAATCCAATGATGGAAATACACCTGTATTGAGTGTTATATGAAATATAAAAATCCACCACACTCCTATAAACAGCAGGGGGAGTGTAGAAATGCTGTACACACAAACTGCAAAGTGCTGATTTAATAAAGAACTAATTAAATGGAAATATTATTTATTTATGGTACTGTAAGATTTGCCATAGGAAGGACTATGTTTGCTCTGAAAGTGACATATGAATGTCTCATAACTGTTAAAAAAACTAGCAAGAAGATAAGTAGATACATGGGTACTATATATCATTATAAGGTAATATGAACTTACACAATAAAATGACCCATAGACAAAATCTTACACCATAAGCAGCCATGACTGCACCATTATTGACAATAAAGAAACTTGAAAATGTTTTAGAATCCAAGGCATAAATCAAAGGCACAACCCCTAGAAAAAAGAAAAGATCAACTGGCCTCTGTTGTTCATTTCCCAGCTACTAAGACTCCCGAAATAATCACACAGAAAACTATATTATTTAAGTCACTGCTTGGCTAATCACTTAAGCATATTGCTAGCTAGCTCTTACATCTTAATTTAACCCATTTCCACTATTTTATATTTTACCATGAGGCTCGTGGCCTACTGGCAAGGTTCCAACTGGCAGCTTGCATCTTTCCCCTCTCACAGCTACATGGTGTCTCACCTGTGACTCTGCCTTCTTTCTCTCTGCATTCAGTTTAGTTTTCCCCACCTAGCTCTACTCTATCCTATCACAGGCCAAGGCAGTTTCTTTATCCATTAACCAATAAAAGCAACACATAGACAGAAGGATTTCCCACACCAGGCCTCTCTTAAAGTGTTTTAATCTGCAGAAGGTCATGTGACAGTAACAAATATGCAAGATACACACAGGGAGAATGTGATGAAGACTCTTCTGTGAGTTTCTTTGAATTCATGACTTCTTTTTTAATTGTAGTTGTTACACACACACACACACATACACACGGGGGGTGAGAGAGAGGGAGGAAGGGAGGGAGAGAGAGAGAGAGAGAGAGAGAGAGAGAGAGAGAGGGAGGGAGAGAGAGAGCGAGAGAGGGAGGGAGGGAGGGAGAGAGAGAGAGAGAGAGAGAGAGAGAGAGAGAGAGAGAGAGAGAATGAGAAAGAGATTCATAACCACAGCCCACTGAGATCATCCAGTGTTGCACATATGTGGTTAAGCAGACTCTTGTGTTGGCTAACCTATCAGGGGCTCATGGCAACCACCGGTGCTTAAAGTTCTCCTTCTGAAGGTGAAACCCTCACAGGGAACCTCTCATGTCAAGGACATTTTGAAGCAAAAGTTATGTTTTGCAATAGTTTTTTTTTTATATTTAGGTCTTGATGATAGTTTTATATATGTCTTCCCTAACTTCTTTGCATGTTAACTTTGCTTTTAGAAAGTTCGGTACACATTAACAGTTAATATTTTTGGTTGTTTTCCAGGATAAAAATGATTCACAACTATTACCTCAAAGTCTAAAACTGCACATGATAGTGGGAAAATCTTTGGTAAGTCAATGTTCCTTCTTTCCTCCTTCCTGTTCCCTTCTATCACATTTCCTTCTCTTCCCTCCTTTCCTCTCCCTCTCCTATTTCCTCTTCTTTTCTGTTCACCTCCTCATTTCTCCTACCCTCCTCCATTTCTTCTCCATTTTTCTCTTCATTCCTTTTAATAAAAAATTTAGAGACAGAAATGATTTGCTTTCTTTGAGCTCACAGGTCTTTTAGTTTGTTATTCATTCCATATTGTCTGCTTTATAAAATTTAGTTTTGAAAAGAGCTGAACAGTAAGAGAATTGCACCGTGATGCAGTGTATGTTAATATAACCTGTGAAATGGTGAAACACTGGGAGGTGCAGTAGCTGTGCAATGCTCACAGGAAAGATTTTTAAGATAAGAAGCAAAGAATTTAGCAGATGCTCACAGTTGTAGGAGCCAAAATCAGGAGTCTCTGAAATAAGCTACTCTGTTTGTTGAGTGATAGGCGAGTTGATGTAACTGGAATGGATATAGCCATCATCCCAGGCGTGTGGGTTTGTGGGAGGACCCAACAGGGTGGCTGACTCTCAGCCTAAGGCTGAGGCTTGTGTTTCACCCCATATGTAGCTGGGGGACGCTGAAGAATGTGTGCAGTATGAGAAGTGGAATCAGCTAAGACTGAGGATTCAGTGATGTGGAGAGAAGTTAAAGTGGGTAGAGAGATGGGCATGTGGGGCAGAGGAGGGCATGATGGGAGAGATAACTAAAATCCCATACAGAAGCTGCTGTTTTGTTTTATAATTGCACATTCATCTAAAGGGGTTTAACTGAAATTACCTGTTGGAGACCAGTTTCTACAAAGATACCACTTACCAGGGTAGGGGCTTGGGGATTAGAAAAATAAGTAAAGATTATGAAGACACAAGTGAAAATAATAAAACAGAAACAGGATAGTATCGGGACAGAATTTCAGTGGATACTGAAATCGCCCACATTTAATATCCATTTGCTTAAATACCCCACACCCAAAAGGTAGGAGTAAGATTTTAAAAAAAAACTACATTCACATGATACAAGGAATGAACTGACCAAGTTGTAGGATTACAGGCTACATTCTTAGTTAAACATTCTGTTGCTAGAACAAATAATACTCATACCCTAGACCAAATCATTCTGTAGGCAAACCACTCCCTGGGTGGAATCCATTGTTATCTCCTTAAGGGAGTCGGAACTTAGTTAGATCCTTAGACTTTTGTTTGATGTAGAAACAGATCTACTTCTCTATACCTGAAATATAAGGTCTGGATATTAGCCACACCTGTTGACAATAACTTTGAGAGAGCAGAACTCCCTGCCCTGTTATTTGAACTATTGACAATAACCTTGAAGAAACAGAAGTTTAGGCTCCAACTCTCTGACAAGGTGGAAATAGGCTCACAGTTTTGGGCCTCCACAATTACCCCACATAGGAGATGATGCTCCTCCCAGAATTCACAGATTGTCATATAAATTTCTCAGTGCTATGTATGAGATATGTCCTTTTGAGTTGTTGGTCAGAGATGTCCTGAAGACCCCAAGATAATATAGACTATTGCCATTACTCTTGGTTGCCCACCAGAAGTTGACAATGAGACCTTATTACTGAAGATAGCACGCATATTGGGTATAGAACATGGAGCAATAGAGTCAGTATTGACTGGAAAGCTGCTTCCTGCTGGTTAGCTTTCATGGTAATGGAAGATGCAGGGGGAAATGTCATCACTAGTACTGCTAAACTGTGTTCTCTCTGAACTACATAATGACCAGGGTGGCAAAATATGCCCAGGGGTGCAACAGTGGCATGAATGTTATAGAAGCAACCAATCACTATTTTTCAAATTGGTTTTTTTTTTTTACAGCATTAGGAATCTTTTACTTCTAGAAAAAAAATATAGCCACTTTTAGTTTTTCCTCCAGACATTCAACTTAGAGAGAGAAATACAGTTCTGACATTGAGCGATCAAGAACGAACAGTTAGGTTGTATGATGGCAGTGGTGGGGAAGAGGGAACCGCTAGAATTTGAAGAGCACCTCTCATCTTATGAATCCACTGTTGTTAGAAATGTCATTTATGCTTCCACTCCTGGCTAGTGTACCATATGTTTGGCCATGACAACTCTTTCCCTGGACACTGATTCCTTTAACATTTGTTCATGTTCTCTTCTATGAGAACAGTATTCTATGCAATGGCTGCTTGGGACTAGGCCCTTGGTTTTATTTCTGCAGATACATTCTCTTGGACATTTCAGTTCTTTGATTATTTCTCATCTGTTGTTCATGTTCTGATATTGTTTAAGCAATTCCCACTTCTTGGAACATAAATACAAAGCTCTTTGCAGTAGGTGCTTTTTTTTTATCATCTTTACATCTTACTTAAAAGAAATTTTCATCTAAAGAAGTCTTCTCCTACTACTTTAAGTAATCACCCATTTTAATTTGATCTATCATTTCATTTTTGCCGGTTGGCATTCCATGTGCACTACTTCATGTGCACTAAAATAAAAATACCAGGATAGTAAGAGAGAAAGGATGCGATGGCAATCTTGTGCTGGTAGAAGCTAATGCATATCTCTCATTAGGAGATGACTAAATGAGCGAATGGATACCAAATACTTAGAACGCTGATACTGTTATCAGAAGCCAATAGACTATTGTAAATGAGTTCACAGAATAGATGAACTGATCTCATTTCTGCATGGGAGATTCACGAGAACTCCCGGCATTGATGTAGAAGTCTTCTGTTTTGTGTTGATTTCATTGGTTAAATAAAGAAACTGCCTTAGCCCTTTGATAGGACAGAAAATTAGGTAGGCAGAGTAAACAGAACAGAATGCTCGGAGAAAGAAGCCGAGTCAGGCAGTCGCCATGATTCTCCCACTCCAGACAGATGCAGGTTAAGATCTTCCCTGGTAAGCCACCTTGTGGTGTTACACAGATTATTAGAAATGGGTTAGATCAATATGTAAGAGCTAGCCAATAAGAGGCTGGAACTAATGAGCCAGGCAGTGTTTAAAAGAATACAGTTTCTGTGTAATTATTTCGGGTATAAAGCTAGCCGTGCGGCGACTGGGTGCCAGGAACATATCCCACCGTTCTTATAACAACAACGAGAACCCCAAGCATGGTTTCAGAATGCACATGTGGGAGGACAGAGGTCAGGGTACTAGTATAACCTCAAGAAGCTGAGCCTGGCCAATATTTTAAGCAGCAGATGACTAAGAGACAATACCATACTTTAGTTAAATGCTAATAGTTTTAACATGAACTAAATTGTGTTCCTGAAATTAAAGTATAGAAGTCATAGCTCCAGTGTACCTATAGCTGGATATTGAGCCTTTGAGGGTACAACTAAGGTGAAATGAGTTGGAGGGGAGTCACCACAATTGATAAATATTAGTCAACTTTTAAGAAGAAGAAACAACATCAGAGATCTCTTTCCCTTATTTCAAAACATAGAAAGAAGTGACTATGGGCACATTAGGGACTATGCCTTGATGGAACTTTTGTGGCACTCCAACCTCTAGAATCTTAACAAAGCAAATTTGTTCTTTTTTTTTTTTTACGCTGTAACCTAGTCCTTTATTTTTTTTTATTTTTAAATCTTTTTTTATTGAGAAAATGAGGAAAAAAAAACAAGTTTCCACCTCCTCCCAGCCTCCCATTTCCCTCCCCCTCCTCCCACTCCTCTTCCCCTCCTCCCACCCTTCTCCCCCTCCCTCCACTCCTTTCCCCCTCCCTCTCCAGTCCAAAGAGCAGTCAGGGTTCCCTGCCCTGTGGTAAGTCCTAGGTCCTCCCCCTCCGTCCATATCTAGGAAGGTGAACATCCAAACTGGGTAGGCTCCCACAAAGCCAGCACATTACATTGGTTTTAAGGCCTGCTCCACAGGAGAAAACACAGCCCTAGTACTACAAGTCTGGCTAAGGACCCATGTTTGGGGCATTCACAGGCCCCAGAGACAAACCTGTTGTTGCTGTTCTGCTGAATGGACTGTGCATCAAATCGCTTTTCCATATCTCTATATCCATAGATGGCTGCAGCGTTCAAATCTCATCAGAGAAGTTTCTTTGTGCAGTGGATGGTATTAAACACAGAAACTCACAATTGATCAAAGTGCAGATAAGGGTTAGTGTAACGCTCATGATGCCATAAATAGGATATCATATAACACACACACACACACACACACACACACACACACACACACACGACTCAGGACTTACTCTGAATTTTAGTTCCTCCCCCCATTCCTTCTTGTATTTGCTTTTCCTCATTTGCCAAGCAGGCGCAGAGAGGCAGTGGATCCCTGTGTCCAGCTGCGGAGGTCCAGTTACAACGAGGTGGAATTCGCAGAGCTTGCTGGTGCCTCTCATTTAGTCCCTTTTCTGCTTGAGAGTCTTAGAAGTTTACGTTGAGTCTGTTCTAAATGCCAGTGTGTTCTTGGGTCTTTGTTTTTAATAAAGATTACTATTTAAAAATTATTATATAATTGTATTTATATAACTATAGTGCTTATTATATGTTTATGTAATATAGCTTATATATGATTGTATTATAATTAGTATAACATTTTACATGTCATTGACAAAATGAAACTTTAATAAAAAATATTAACATGTAGAAATACTTGATAAACCTATACTTGTCCCAAATTTCCAAAATAATTTGGCTGTTGAAAATTTACTGTCATATTATATTAATAAAGTCTCAAAAACTTAAATTTGTGTTTCAGTACGATTATATGGGATCTGACATTATGGCCGTAACACATAAAATTTTCCAGATTATTGAGCTTGTCAACACAGTAAGTTTTTGACTTCTAATTTCATGAAAAAAACATTGACTATAATTTGCATTTTGTAAGTATGGAAAATTAATGACTTGAATATATTTTATTAGATCAATGTTCTCAATACTCTAGTGAACGTCCTTCTATATTTTTTATATACTAGCTGATGCATTTTAAGCATACACTGTAAATCCTGTTCATAGATGGTTACTCAGCTGGAACTGATGGTTGTGTTAGCCTCCTTGGAACTGTGGTCAGATAAAAATCAAATTTCTACTGATGGAGATGCTAATGACATTTTACAAAGACTTTTGGACTGGAAACGAGACTATCTTACCCTACAGTCCCATGAGATAACACACTTACTCATGTAAGTAGACGGTGCTCTGCATGATAAACAGATTAATAATTCCACGAAGGTCAGTTTTTGCATTTATTATACTCTTCAGTTTTCTGTAGGACACGTTGAAGACATATATAGCTTCATGTATGAAGACAATAGTTTAAACAATGATGACCATATTGACATATTTTATATTTAAAGTAGAATTAATGTGAACAAATCCTGAATTGCATTAATTTATATATCACTTTTATTACAGATTATGTCAGCCTAATCTAATTCATAATATAAAAATTGTTTATTTAATTTTACCTATACAAATTGATGTATTTCATGTCACTTTTTCATAGGAATAGATTTGTGTAGGTTGCTTTGTGATAATTTATTATTAAATAAGTGCTTATGTTTAAGATGTTAGCAAAATGGCTTTTTCTACGAGTTAAACATTAGTTCCCTTACTTTTCAACTTTTAGTGGCTGAAGGAGTTACGGCACAATACGGAAAACTTGGTAGCATTTAAGGTCATAGAATAATATCAAATCTGGGAACTAAGTGAAGAAAAAAGTTTGATATCAAATAATTACAATAATTTGAACATTGTGCAAACTTTATTAGATATCCAGATTGGACTTTTATATGTTTCTCAAGTTTTTTTAACTTCATGAGGAGGTAAACAAATGCTTATATGTTATGCTATGTGATTACATGAATACAAAGTCAAATCATCATGGTGTAGTTACAGGAAGCATCCAAAAAATATTGGAGCAACATCACCGGGTGAAATATGCAATAAAAGCTACTTTGCGGGTATTGTCATGGTATGTAGTTTTCATCTTCTTTATATTACTACTTTTCAACAACCTTATTATTATATAAGTGTTTATGCAGTCGTTAAATGGTTTTCAACAGCTTATTCTATCCTATGTATGTCTATTCATTATTAGTCTGTTGGGACAAAGTTGTTCAAGCCTAAGAACATCCCATTGTATTACACATTTCAAGCATAATCAACATAATACAAATACTAGTATATTCTGTCACTAACTAGTTGTGACATTTGCTAAAGTTGCCTAGGATTTTTAAGTAGCACAAGCATTAGCTCAAAAGCAGAGACGCCTCCGTGTGCCCAAGCTCAGGCAGTAGCAAAAGCCATCAACTTGAGTTTGCCATTTCATAACCCTTCATGCTATCTACACAAATTTCATTTTATTCTCTTATGAGCCAAATAATGGACTAATATTAAATTGCTTTGATTACACAAGTGGCTCTTCCCGGATTTAATAATTACATCACATTGGTTTGTCCAAATTCTTTAATAAAATATGTCTGCCTTCCTCTGTGTTTGAGGAAGTCTTCTTTCTCTATGCTAGAGACATTCTGGGGAGTGTGTCTTCTCTTCTTGACACTGCACATAGGACACGGCGCACAGCTGTGATGTGACAGTTCTTGCTTTGTCTCCTTTGGAACATGCACATTTCTGTTTCACATTCCACCAACTTACGTCTCTAAAAATGACTGAGGAAAAAAAGAAGCCAGGCATCATGGGAGCTGGGTGAAGGAGAAGGGATTTGATTCTTTTAAATTTCTGGTTAGCTGTAGTATTTAGAATATGTATATAATATCTAATATAATAATATATGTATATATATGTACACACATACATACACCTTGGAATTTACTGGTCTCTATTAATCCCCTTGGGAACTTTTGTGTGTTGCTTGCTTGCAGCGTCTATAGTAGCAGTTCTCAACCTGTGGGTTGCGACCTCTTTGAAGCAGGTTGAATGATCCTTTCACAGGGGTGGCATGTTAGATAATCCTGCATATCGGACATTTACATTATGATTCAGAACAGTAGTCTTTATTAATTATATGCACACATATAAAATCATTTTACTTCATCTTTTCTCTGCTTTTAGTATTCTGCTTCATTCTGCAGTGTTTCAAGGCCCTTCCTTTGGCCTCAGTCCCTCACCCACACGCTGTTAGGCCCGGTCTCCTCAGTGATGCCCTGAATTGAGAATTAGCTTACTTTTCTGTTTTTTTAAATAATGTTTTTATTAATTCTTTGAAATTTTTGTACAGTGTTTTTTGACTACATTCACCCCCTCAGCATCTCTTCCTTTCCCTGCTCTCTCCTCTTTTATATTTTTGGTTGTGAGCCTAGCCTTTAACGGCTGAGCCATCTCTCCAGCCCATCTTTCTCCTCTTTTAAACCTACCCGTCCAGTTTGTGCTGGAATAGTTTTAAACCTATTCCTAGGTATGGAGCTTGGTCTGTAATGTGCTATACCAGGTTTCACACCACCAAAAATGACTTTCCCTCTCTCAGCAACAATCAAATGTCAATAGCTCCTCATTTAGGAGGTGAGACCTCACGTCCTCCATACTGGGATTTTGTGTGGCTTGAATTTGTGCAAGACTTGGGCATGGTGTCATAATTGCTATGATTTCATATGTATATCTATCTGGCTTGTTGGAAAAGAGTTTCCTTGAAGTCATCTATCACCCCTGACTCTATCTTTCTATCCCCTCTTCCATATAAACTCCTGAACTTTAGGTGGAGAAGTGTGACGTAGATGTCCCACTTAGGGCTGAGCACTCCCGAGTCTCTTGTTCTTTGTGCATTAACCACTTGTGGCTCTCTGTGTTAACTGCCATTCATGGGAAGATGAAGTGATGAAGGCTGAGAGATGCGTTGACCTATATATAGGTATAACAATAAGTCATTAGGCATCGTGTTAATGCTGTAACCATTTAGCAGATACTCTCAAATACTCATGCCACTATTGTGCCAGAGGGCAGATCTTACAATCTGGCCTTTGAATGTATCCCTCAGTGTTCAGAACTGTGTGAAGCTGATGATGACTTTTCTCCCCCAGGAGTGTGCATAGCACCTTCTAGCACTATGCAACCTAGCCATTAGGCATGAAGCTTCCTTTGAGTATGTGTTGTATGACTGAATATGTGATGTCTTCAGCAGTAGTAGCTTACCATCAAGTTGTGGACAGTAACCAACAACATTGGTGATAGCCTGTATTGTTCCAGTTGTGGTGGGGGACGAGTCTATGGTAATCCACTGGTCAACAACTCAGCAAGAGATAACCCTTTCCTAGTGCTGATGGTGATAGCATATGGCATCTAGTTGAAGTATAATTTGGTTTCCTAATCCCAGATTTTTGAGCATCTTCTGTTGTCTTGTCAATGGTTTGTAGCCTGATAACCCAGTGCTTTTCAGATCCCGTGGTAGAAAACTGTTTTTGTCTTGTAAGCAAGAGATACATGTACCCGAGGAGCATGCCTCACCCATATTGTTCGTTAGTTCTTGCGGAGTTTTAATGCAAATTAGTGCACAGCTTCACTAAATCTGTTACTATGAGACTTTAATTGGGATGGACTGAATGCTGGAATGTAAGGCAGTTGTCGATGTTGCAGGAACAAAGATAAGTGAAGCCCCGAGTCCCTCTCTGATGTTTTTGCCAACTAAAGCAGGTTGTGCTCATCTGCCTGGTGGGTGAGTGTTTTACTTTCATTTCCATTACTGACAAAATGCAACTTAATGGAGAAAGGGATTCAGTCGGCTTCCAATTCCAGGATACAGTCCATCGTAATCACCTGAGTCACGGCCTCAGGATGTTAAAGCAGTCACACCCATAGCTAAGAGCAGAGAGAAGTGAATCTTATGTGTTTACTTGCTTACTTGTCCTCAGCTCAATTTCTCCACTTATATACAGGTTAGGACCCTCCTGCTTGGGGAATGGCGCTGCCCACAGTAGGCTGGGTCTCCCCACATCAGTTATCTTAAGTAAGATCACCCACCACAGGCATGCCCACAGGCCAACCAACATGGACAATCTCTCATTGAGGCACTCTCCAGGTGCTTCTAGATTGTGGCAAGCTGACAAAACTAAAATTATAGTCAGGCTTTTTGCTTCTCCTGCTTAAAGGTCCTATAATGATCTCACCTGTACTGTATGTCTTATAGTATCAGAGAGATTCTAGCTCAGAGGTTAACAAGTTACAAGAGCTCAGTGTGGCCATTGCAACTCTAGTCACCTGTGTGCCAATAAATTTTTATTCATGAATAGTCGTATTTGAATGGCATATAGTTTTCATGTACAGAAAAATATTTTTCTCTTGAAATTTTAAAGTATTTTAAAATATAAAAACTTTTCTTAGTTGTAAAGTCCATGAGAGCCGGCAGCGGCTGGATTGGGTCTGATTTGTGTGCCAGCCCTGTAATAGTCCAGTCAGGTCTCATGCTCAGAAACATCATCAAAATAGGAAGGGGTTCTCTAGAAGGGAACAGTTTAGAAAAGACTTTGCTCTTCTAGACTGATGTTTACCAGAGGAACAAATAGAGATGAATACTGAGTACTCAAAACTATGAATAATAAAACAGGTGGGATCTACACTAAAATCAACATACTTCCTGGGCTGGCTGAGGGTCCGTGTTGATTTGCAGTCCGCTTCTCAATGGCTGCGTTTATCTGAGATTGGAGCTGGAGTGGTTGATCAGCGGAGCTTGAGATCCCAAGTTTTCCCTCTCTGTCTACTTGGTTTCTGTGTACAGCTTTTTCAGTTTGGGATTGGTGTACTGGCTTCATAGAAGGTTTTTTTGTTCTTTCTATGTCTATTATTCTGAATAATTTCTCTGAAAGTTAGGTAAAATTCTGCTATGAGTCCATCTGGCCTTGGAGTTATTTTAGATGGAGGCTTTTATTCCTATTTCGGTCTCCGTGGTAGATAATTAAGCTAGACCCCAAAGAAGGATGTGTCTTGGCACTTTTTAAATCTGCAGAAATCATGCTGATTTGTGACTGAAATCATTTTGAGCACTTTAACTTGAAAGGTGTTTTATTTTGAGGAGTCTCTTCATCTGAATGACTTTATCCAATATTCATATAAATTAGATAATTATAAAAGAAGACCATGACTCCTGTATTACTGGGCATTAAGACTCCAGATTCTATATTTTACCTCAAAATCTGGTGTTCCATAATTAGGTGTTTTTACCCATGCCATTTCCCAGCTTTAACATTCATTTGTCAAAACTAAAGTTTCAAACTTAGATACCACATCATCAGGGAAGCATACCTATTAGGTTTTTCTCATACTCATAAAATTTTTCTGTGTTAAGTTACATGCATGTCTGCAATATGTGTAGTTTTGTGGGGTTTGTGTCACATTATTTTAATAAATGTATAAATAAAGACATACAGCTAAATTAAAGTAGCCATGGGTATGCATAGCAAAGAAAATTATTACAAGGTACACTCAATATAAAAAGAATTATAGATTAAATTTTGTGATTGCAAAGACATTTGTCACTTGCCTTTGTTTTATTTTTATATAATATTTTTTCTATTTAATCTTCTCTATTTTAGTATCCAGAAGACATAGGTTTGGAGGGATTATCAGTAGTTATCACTCAGCTGATTGGCCTTCAAATAGGATTGTCATATGATGATGTCAGTAATTGTTCCTGTCCCAGAGCTCCATGCATAATGCAACAGGGAGCCATGTAAGAATTTTTATGATGAATTTTATCTTTAAATTCTTTGTTAGACTTATTTATTTTATTTATGTGAATTTTGCCTGCATGTATGTCTTTATGCCATGTGCATGCATGGTGCCCACTAAGGACAGAAGAGGACATCAGGTCCAGGGCCCCCTAGAACAGAATTTACAGTTGTGAACTACAATGTGAATGCCAGGAATCGAACCCAGGCCCTCTGCTTAGAACTGCTGAGCCATCTCTTTAGCCCCCAGTTGTAACTAATTTTATACATGTTCTTCCAATATTGATCTTATGATTTGATGAACATTGAAATATTTTTATTAATTTCTACATTATAAGTTGAAATGTTACATTATGCTTAATAAGATAGCATATAAAGTATTTTCCATGTGTGTGTCCAACTCATTCCATGTCTAGTGGGTGGAGATTGCTCATTCATTCCTGGCTGACCAGTCTCAAAATAATCACACAGAAACTATATTAAATGCAATACTGTTTGGCTAATAGCTTAAGGAAATTTCTAGCTAGCTCTTACATCTTAAATTAACCTATTTCTACTATTTTATATTTTACTACAAGGCTCGTGGCTAACCATCAAGGTTCTAGAGCATCTGTCTCCTTTGGCAGCTACATGTCTTCTCCCTGATTCTGCTGTCTTTCTCCCAGCATTCAGTTAATTTTCAAGTTTAGTTTGATTCTGCCCTGCCACAGGCCCAACACAGCTTCTTTATTAACCAATAGTTAAAAAAAAAAAACCCAACATATTCACAGTATACAGAGAGAAATACCACATCAGTGCCTGGCTGGTTTCTCCACCCTTCTTCTTTCCAGCATCTTCTGTGCCTGGCAATCCTGCCTAGCTATTGGCCACTCATCTTTTTATTAAACCGATCACAGTGACATATCTAACTCCACAACGTTTACCCTCTGCTGAGGTATATATTTCTATTTGTTTCATCTTTGTGGGCTCTATGATTTACTAATGGAGCATTGTCTAAATGTGTTTTAGTAGCTAAGTTTATTTCTCTGAGACTATTATTTTGCTTTAGGAGTTCCAGTGGGGTGAAGACTTTTAGCAACTGTAGCATGCATGACTACAAGCACTACGCCTCAAAATTTTTTGAGGGATGTCTTGGCAACCTTTCAGATGTGCAGAAATCACCACAGAGTCAGCCCGTGTGTGGAGACGGAATTGTGGAAGCTAATGAAGAGTGTGACTGTGGAAGTGACGTGGTGAGCACCAGATATTCAAGTTTGACCATAGTTGTTCTAATCCAAAGAGCACAGAGCATGCTGTCAGAGCACATGCTGGGCGTATCGTGGCATCTTTAGTGTAAAACTGATATGTGAGAATGAAGATAAATCAGTTGCTTTCCCACATCTCTTTGCACGACATGGTTCTGTGTAGCCCAGCATGGCCTGGAACTGGCCTGCAGGTTGAGACTGCTGACCCTTCTGGGCTTTACTGCCCGTCATGTGTCTACTGCTGCTCCCAGTGTTCAAGCCTAGTCTATAAACAAAATCTACAACTGATACTTTCAATGTCTTGTGACCTCCTGAGATGGCCCTACTCTGAAGTTTATAGACCTCCCATACTGGTCCCCTATCTCATGGGCAATCAGAGTCATCCAGAGAATAAAGGACAATCAGAAAGATCTGAAATTTCCAGGATAGGAAATAAGAGAGACTGCTATGTCTTAGATGGAGAATTCAAGAGAAGTGGGGGTCATTTTAACCATGTGAAATGAATAACGACAGTATCACGGAAGCATTGCAAACAACCATGGCACCAGAAGCCTCCAACGCCGTCTTAATATACAGACTCTATGCTCTGTTACTTGGCGAGCAAATGGAGGTGTCTTATGTCATAGACAGGCCACTGCCAACACCATTAATGGGAAAAGGGTCCGTGAATAAATACTTAATGTGTCTTGGTTTCCTTTCTGAAGTTTAGCTTCATTCTCAATAGAAATGTGCAGCAAACAAATCATTAATGAGAGTACTGAAGAAAGTTGGTGTTTCTCCTGGGAAGTCACACTCCTCCCAACCCCAGTGTATTCCATATTGGTAAATTCTGAGTCAATCACCGAAATTTTCATGTTCGAGATCAACAACTGATTTAAATGCTATTTCCTTAGTGCTCTCAGTCGCACATACTTTCGGGAATTCTGGAAATAATGAAAGCTGAGGCTAGTGAAGCTTCATTGAATGTAATTAGGAGCACAGCATGCGAATTAAAGTTGAGATAAAAGGGCAAGAGTTACCAAGTTGTGGGTGGTGGTGCTTTTCTAAAATCCCAGAGCCTGGGAGGTGGGGGCTGGAAAGTGAGGGGGGCCACTGGCACCCTCCACTGCACTGTAGAGCAATCTTGGCTACATGATAGCCTGTCTCAGAAAGAAAGGGGAGAAGGGGAGAAGGAAGGAGAGCTGGGGCATCTATCCTAACCGGAATCCATTTTCTTTCGAAAGTGCAGGAATGCCAGTTTAAAGAGTGCTGCAACTCTGAAACATGCAGGCTGAAAGCCTCTGCAAAGTGTGGCTCTGGACGATGTTGCACACCAAGCTGTGAGGTGAGTGGCTGGTACTTAGCAAAGGGAAGTTGAGCCGCAGTAATGCAAGACGAGATTAACTAAAACCGCGTGGAATGATCCACAGAATGTGGGCTCTAGAGATTCCATGATAAACTACCACGAGCTACATAAAACACTCCCGTAGTCATCAATGCTGTTGCCACCTTTGAATCCTTTAGTTCCCATACAAGGAGAAAGACGATAACGCCATGAATTCCATTTTCTACTCTGTTCATTTCCCTTTGCAAATATCTGTGGATTATCATATTTCTTATATTTTAGTTGCACTTCCCTTATTTAATGGTTTGTTTCTTTATTCTGTGAAGGATTAAACTCAGGTCTGTGTGCATGCTAGGCATATAGTGAGCCACACCCCCATCCTGTGTGTATGCTAGGCATATACCAAACCACACCCCTGCCTTGTGTGCATGCCAGGCAAGTGCTCTACCAGAGCCACACCCCTGCCTTGTGTGCATGCCAGGCAAATGCTCTACCACAGAGCCACACCCCTGCCCTGTGTGCATGCTAGGCATATACTGAGCCACACCCCCATCCTGTGTCCATGCTAGGCCAGTGCTCTATCACTGAGCCACACTCCCCCCCTTATGCTGCATGTCTTATATCTGAAAGCCTCCCTTGACTATTTTGTATCATCTGGGTCTGCTGAGAGTGGGTTCTCTCAGCTATTGTTTGCCTAGGAAAGGCTTTATTTCCCATTAGTTTTTAAAAAGTATTTTGAGTGTGTATGAATTGTCATGTGTACACCACAGCACAAGTGGAAGTTAGAGAGCCAATTGTCAGAGCCAGTTCTCTGTTTCCACCATGAGTTCTCCAGGTATTGGGCCCTTGTCCTCATCCTGTTTGGCAGCGGACACGTTTGTCCATTGAAGCATCCTGCTGGCCCTCTCATTCATCTCGATGTATATCTCCAGGGTACGAAACTCCTACTTGTGACTTTTCTCTTTCATTTCTTTAAAGATACTTCTTTATTTATTAATTATCTTTTCATTATTAAACATTAGTTCAATTACAGATGCTATAGTCTGTGTATGTGTGTGCATGTGTGTGTGTGTGTGTGTGTGTGTGTGTGTGTGTGTGTGTGTGTGTATCTGTGTTTTCAACACATAGGGTAGTTCAACATTTGGAAAGTATAAATTTTGTTATGGATGGCAACAGATGAGAAATGTGTTCAACCAGACATAAAAATGCATCTGAACTATGCAGAGAGACCCTTTTGTTCTCAGGATAATAAATGGTGGTGGTATGTGCTGATCATGCAGTATTCTAAGCATGTGCTCCATTAAATGAGAATGTGATCTTCATTACGGATTTGCAAATATTAAAGAGACGCATCGTCTCTCCCATACAAATAAGCTAGTAAGAGTCAAAGCTGGACCTGGCTTCCGGGTCTTGCCAGCATCAGAGGTGGAACCAAGTGTTCTGTGCTTCTCCATGCACATGCTGCTCATGTCAGAGTTCGCAAGGCTGTGGGCAGCTGCCAGCCTGCTGTCCGTGGGGATCTGTGTCTATCACAAAGACAGTTGCCCTTCTCTGCGCTTCCCAGTGGGTATTTTACCTGGATTTCCCTTTCTAGAATTCTTAGTCTGGGGAGGTGTCAGTCCCTCAGCCACAACCACACATGTTTAGCTGACTCCTTTGACCAATAATTATAGAGTCATTCGCAGCTCCTGATCTTTTTTTTTTCTCCTGTCCCTAGCTGTCACCAGCAGGCACTCCCTGTAGGAAGGCTGTTGACTCAGAATGTGACTTCACAGAATATTGCAATGGATCCTCTAACCACTGTGTTCCCGACACCTTTGCGCTGAATGGTTATTTGTGCAGGCTGGGATCTGCGTACTGCTACAACGGACAATGCCAAGCTCTCAACGACCAGTGTGTCGGTTTATTCGGAAAAGGTACTGCTTTCTTTTGTATTTGTGGTGCACTTGGACTGCTCTGTAGAGTATATATTATATGCCACAGGGCCTCAATGAGGAAGAGCCTGGGTCACAGTTTTAAGGAGGGATAAACTGAAATTAAAGAAAAAAATTAAAAGCATGATTGAAAATTTCCAAGAAAAATGCCATGTAGGGTTTGGTTTGAAAAAAAAAATATGTTGCCCATTCCTCCTAAATTATATTGAAATATGAGTAGCAAATAAGCTGATAGTGATGGCTTAATTTTCTATTATCTACCACATTCATAATCAAGCATTGAAAACATGAGCCTTACAAAGCTGAGAGTGAATGCCATTCACATGTAACCTCTTTTCTGACCAAGGAACTGGTAATGCAACAGCAGCCACAGGCTACCTGGCCAGAACTCCTGCTTCTGATTTGTGACAGATTTTGTTTGTTTGAGACAGTCTCAGTACATAGTCCAGGCTGACTTTGAACTCACCATCCTCCTGTTTTGACCTTATTCATATTTTTTTTTCAAATAACATTTTAGAGAAATCCAGATAAGACTCCTGCATGCCTGCTGGTGTTTTTAGTGTGCCCCAATATGATTATCTATATGTTGAATGATTAAAATATTTGAATACATATTAGATTTACAAGGCAATGTTAGACACCAGAGCAATGGGTTTGGGAAATAACAGGAAATACGTTTCAGGATGAACAGAGAACCCCATGGGCATGTAGGCTATGACTGGAAAACAGGATGGACAGAGTTTCCTGTCTGAGATAACATGACTGGGCTTTAAAGGAAAAGATTGGCTTTCAATTAAAACTTGGAGAGGAACTTCATTAAGACAGAGCTTAGAAGAAGAGAGTAAGAAAAATCTGCCACAGTCAGCATGAAGGGTGGCCTGATGTGGGGAGGGAGCCTTCAGAAAAATGCTCCAGACAGAGTGGGTATGGGTATATTCATAAGTCATTAGGAATCTAGTTAATGTTGTGAGAATAATAGACTTTCCCCTAGGCAATATGAGCTGTCTAGCCACATGTTCTTATCCCAAATTACAGTACCAGCTATTTGTTCCAGCTTATGGGATTGGTCTTGCATCCAAACAGAAAGTGGGTGGTTACTCCCAGGACATTTGTACCACTAGTGTACCAGTGTACACATCTCGCCAGGCCTTTGTAATTGTAGTGTACAAGATGGCAGATGGATAAGTAGGATAATGACTTTTTTTGTTCTGGTAACATGCGTATCATGTACCAGCACCATTAAAGCTAGCCAGTAAGGATGAAACTTCCAGGTCGTACCAGCTTGGTAGCCTCTTCAGCTACAGGATCTTCCTGTTAAGTTCTGGAAAGTAGCCAAGAGCAATGGCAATAATCTATAATGTTTGGGGAGCTATAGGACCTTGCTAAGAGGCAACCTGTTCCTGACACTGGACTTGTTACCTTATAAAAACTAATTGGGGCTAAGTTGCCTTATTGTGAGTTAACTCTGTTTAAACTCTTTTTAAGTGTAATTTTTAAATAATCTCAGACATGAGCACTATATTTACATGATTTCCATACTCCCTTGCTCCTCTAACTCCTCACATGCCCCCCCATCTCTCAAGTTCATGACCTCTTCTTTATTGTTTCAAACATATGCACGTGTGTAGTGTAAGTACAGCCAATTGAGCCCATTTGGTGTTGCGCCTATGCGCATGTGTTTAAGATTACTTGGGATTGAGTAACATTACCTGAGAGCTTGATACAGGAGAAACTGGTTTTCCCTCTTTCATCCGCCATTGGTGCCTGTACGTCTTCATCTAGGGAGAGAGAGCCTTCTAACCACTCTTGTAATTTGTTCAGGCCAGATTTGGTTATTTATCTGATCACCAATTGAGAGGATTGAATATATAGGCATGTGTACACATAAATAAAATAATCAAAAAATCAAAAAGCAAGGTGGATTATGTCTGAGGAGCAATACATAATCTTTCACTCTGATCTCTACATATAGAGACATGTACACACACAGGTACAAGGCACATGTATATGCACATACGCAGGCACACACACAGTACATATTTTTAGAAAAAAATGTAAGGGGGCAAAGATGGACATGCATCTAATGCTCACCCTCAGGAGGCTGAGGCAGGAGATTTTTGAGGCCAAGACCAGTCTGAGATGTATAGTACACCTTGTTTCAGAACAATGAAGAAATACGTAAATATATCAATGTAACTATTAGCATTGGATATGATCCCTTTGGTTTTGTGTTATGACATTGGCACATTGCCCATGAAAATCAAGCTCGCATGCCTATTTTCAAAGGACAGTTTTATTAGTCCGTGACTAAAGAGCGCGCAATCTGCATTAAGGATAATAACCTAAGCGACATGTTTCCCATTGTAGGTTCGAAAGGCGCCTCCTATGCCTGTTTTGAAAAAGTTAATTCACCACGTGGAAAACTGGCAAGCTGTGATTTTAGAAATTCATCCCAATGTGCACAAAAGTATGTATGTAAAGTGTGGTTGTTTTTCTGAGTCCTGTTGCTTGACAAGTGACAAATACTAAATCAAAACAACTATCAAATTGTATGATAGGAAAATATTCTCATGCATGCATGAACATACTCATGTGCGCATGGGCCATGAACACCATGCACACGTGTATGTGTGTGTAATCTCATAGAAATTCAGAGTTTTCACTTTCCTCCAGTTTTTCCCCTTTACCCCCCCCCCCCCAAGAATTGGACTGGATGAGGAATAGGATGAAATGTATTAAGAGGAATTGCCCACTTTTCAGAAAATAGGGTGTTCTGTTCTAAATTAAGTATTAAAGTTGGCTCATGTTTTAAGTCTGTCTGTCATTGTAGGTATCCTAAAACAGGTATTTTGATTTTTTTTTAAACAGATGATTTTTGAGAGAAAAGAAATTTTCACCTTGTTTGTTATCTCCAAATGACTGATATGTAAAACCACAGAGCATGTCTCAATGGTGCGACTGGACTATTGTAACGTGGTTTATTATAGCATAAAACAGCTCCTGGGTCTGCACTGGGAGTGATGGCCCTGTAGCAAATGCTGCCAGAATTTTACTTGGGTATTTTTTTAAAAAGTCACAAGGGGCTGGGAAAATTCTAGCTCCTGTAAAGTCTTGCTAGAGTTGGAGCCACAGAACTCATGGGAAGAGAGCTAAGATGTGGTGGTCGACACTGTGATCTCAGTGCTGGGGAGAGAGAGAGAGAAAGGCAGCTCTCAGGGACTCACTAGTCTCCCAGCCTAACTTACTCAGTGAGCCCGAGGCCAGCGAAAGACAAAAAAGTAAAGGTGACTGGCACTTGACGCCTAACCCCCATTGCTGTCTTCTGGCCTCCATGTACACGCCCACATACATGTATGGGCACCTATGTACGGTTTTGAGTGACAAATGTATTGTTAAATTCTATGGGATATAATAATATACATATAATAATAATGGCACATAATCAAAAGATACTGAAAGAATACGTGGTTTGCCACTGCTGGGCAACTCCAGGTGATAGATCCAGCCTGACTGAGCTTTATTAAAGTCAGCCTAAGTGTCCCTGAAGATCTGCACTAGAAAACAGAGTCATGTGTAGATGTGTAAACTAAGTAGATAGACCTCAGTTCTGCCACAGTGCTAATTAATCTGCTTGCATTTAGCCGTTTATGTTTTTTAAAAATCTTATAACGTCATAAAACAATGTTGCTGCTGTGTCATTTTTCCCGTTTTACAACACGAGCCAAGCATTCAGGCCACTATCCATGCAATACTTAAGGAAGCTGGGATCACTGAAAAGTAAAATGATGAATTTTGTCCTTTCCATTTCCAGGGATGTTCTCTGTGGGAAATTAGCTTGCTTTCAGCCACACAAGAATCAAAAAAGCGCAGCCCGGTCTGTGGTATATTCATACGTCCATAACAGGGTGTGCCTGTCCACGCCTCCTGGGTTATCTATGAGGTCAGATGGCAGAGATTATGCGTTTGTGGCTGATGGCACTGTGTGTGGACCCCAGATGGTAAGAGGCTGAGGATTACGTTTCGCTGTGTAATTACCACAGCCATGTTCCAGGACGGTGATCACAGTTTGACCCTGAAGCTTGTGTTCCTTTCCGACTTGGTGTGAAATAAACCTTAGTAAGCGGGTTGCATTGCTTCTTCTCAGTCCCTATGTGAAAAAACTGTGGGCTTGGGCTTGGTTTGTTTGCTTGTTTGTTTTGAGACAGGGTTTCTCTGTGTAGTCCTGGCTGTCCTGCAACTCACTCCATAGACCAAACTGACTTTGAACTCAGAGATCCGCCTGCCTCTATCTCCCAGTGCTGGGATTAAAGGTGTGCGCCACCACTGCCCAGCTAAAACGTACAAGTTTTTGACACGAGTCTACTAACCACCAAGTGCTATTATTTTTAGACCTAATCATTTCCAATAGTAAATTCTGAGTTTTCACTTCACCTCGCTTCGCTGCAAGCCATATCCATATTGAATAAATTATGTGCTATGTATCTGATCAGAATGTAAGTGTGAGCAGTTTGGAAGAGCCAAAGCCGACCTAGGAAAGCGTGGCTAACGGCTATCGCACAGAGACAGGCTCCTATGTGTTAGCATAGCTGTGTACACGCATGCGCACATTACACTCACATAGTCATTATACACAGACAGAGCCAAAGTTCAGAGTTTATCAGTCTAGGGGATGAGGGGACCCAGCTCAGAAAGCACACAAATAGCCCTTTAAGGTTAAAAGGAGTGATTATAAACACTTTAGCGCACTTTACTTGGCGGTTACAGAGCCAACTCAAAACTCCAAAAGCAAAGGTTCCTGAACCCCAGAGATGCTTATTTGTTCTGAGTACCCCAGTTCCTGGGTCTGCCTGCCTTGTGCGGCCAATTTCCTCATGAGCTACATCTATGAGCTCACTTCTCACAAATAGAGTAAAGAGAAGGTTTAGAATATCAGGTTAGGGAAGTGTCATACATGGTGGACCTGGCCTGTTTCCCTTGTCTTAGAATATTTTGGTGTTGTGAGCTGGAGGCATGGAGAAACCCACAGTTCTGAGCCTGAGATGTACGTAGGCCCTACTCTGATGACCAGGAAAGAATAGAACTCCACCCCCAAATAAATGAGCAAGCCATTAGCAAAGGTGTATCTTTCAACTCAGATCTTCCAATAGGATAGTAGCCCCAGATACCTTGATCAGAATTCCACACAGGACTATGAGGTAGGAGATCCAAGCACTGGGACCTAGTCCACCCCAGATAGTGTGCCCAGACTCCACGGCTGCCAGGACAGCTTGCCAGATTTTCTCATCATCTAAGTGGGAACAGACAAACTTCCAAGAGTGCCAAGCATGATTGCCTTGTGAATGGAGAATCAGACAAAAAAAAAAAAATTCCTTAAAGCGATAGTTGTTAGTTTGTAGAAGATAGTGTCTTGCTCCTGGTCAGGGACACAGGTTACTGCCTGGCAGGGGGGAATTAGCTTTTCAAGTCTATGGCCCAAACCTGTCTCTTTCTTCCAGCTAGGCTAAATTTATTTCTAAGCAAATATTGTGTTATTATTATAAAAGACAAAAACTTTAAATATCTTTATTGAATTGTCCATTGTTAATTGGTAGAAATGTACCTGATTTTTTTTCAACTTGATATGTTATCCTGAAACTGCTGAATTCATTGATGTATCAAGTTTGTGTGTGTGTTTGTCTGTGTATCTCTATGTAATCTGTAAGTCTGTGTGTTTGCACAGGCATCTGTGTGTGGTTTGCCCTTCATCCATCTGTGTGCATTCTGTCACTTCCTGTGTGTTCCCATGCTCATCTATGTGTAGTGTGTTAGCGCGAGTGTTTATATACACACATCTGTGTGTGTTTGCGCGTTCATCGGTGTATAATGAGTCAGTGTGCGTTTTCATGGGCATCTGTGAGGAGTCTACCGATCTGTGTGTGCTTGCACTACCTCCACGTGCAGTCTGTAAGTTGTCATGTGTTTGCAAAGGCGTCACTGTGCAGCATGAGACTATGGCAGATGAATCTGGGGACAGTCTGTCACCCTGGGTGTGTTTGCCTGATCATGACTTTACAGTCTGTCAGCCAATCTATGTGTATGTTTTCTTGGACATCTATGTGTAGTGTGTCAGCCTGTGTTTGCAAAGCCATCTGTATGTAATCTGTCAGCCTGTGTGTATTTAAATAGATATCTTTGTGCCGTCTACAAGCCTGTGTGTGATTACATAGCCATCTGTCCACAGTCTGTCTGCGTACATTGGAGGTCTACATATATGATCATGTCATCTACAAACAAATAATTTTATTACTTCCTTTGTGATTTGAATATCTTTTCTTTCTCTTTAATATCTAAATTGCTCCAGCTAGAATACTTAATATTACATTGAATATTGAATGTAAGGATCAAAGAAAGGCTAGTATATACAAGTTATGATTTATTTATTGATTACATGTTAATTTTGAATAAATACAAAGATCTCATTTTCATCCACATTTGATGTATTCATTTTGTGAATTACTTAATTACATCTTGTGTCAACAATTGAAAAACATAAGCCACAAAGCCCAACAAAATAGAAAAAGTTAAAAGAGACCAAAATAATTACATACCCAGATTACCGATTACCATTTGATTGCTACTTTGACAGGACAAGATTTGATAATTGCCAAAAAAAAAAACAAAGTTAAACTATTTCTCTTACCTTATAATTCTGATATATGCCACCGCAAAGAGTCAAAACAACCTATGAATTGTATTTGAGACATAAGAAAAATTATTCTCCAACCTTAAGGGGGCAATTTTGACTTTTATCCAACAATCCATTAACAAATATTGACAGTGTAGGAAATGCAGTGCGGATTTCAGTCAGTTCAAACTGTAGGGATCAAAATTCAAACCACACATAGTCCCTGTCTAGCTCCCAGTAGAGAGGCTCCTCCTGCTTTGATACCATTGCTGTTGAGGGGCTTATTTTAGAAAGCTAGAACATTGGTATTGGAATCAAAGCAAAATGGATAAGCAGACTTTGGACATCTTTTATGCAACAAATATGTCCCTTTTATGTTACAAATAGTGGTTTATTTTATGTGACATTTGTGACCGTGAAATATCCTATGTTTAATTTTAGTATTGCATAAACAGAACTTGCCAAGAAGTTGATCTAACAAGAAATGACTGTAATGCCACTAAGAAGTGCAAAGGGAATGGGGTAAGTGACTCCACCCATGCAGGCGACTGTGACCACGCAGGTGACTGTGGGTGGTTCCAATCTCCTGCTTTGGAGAACTGATGGCTGCACCACCCTTAAATGACATGACTATGACCAGGAACCTGGAGGCAGGAATTTCAGCAGAGCCATGGAGGAGTGATGCTTACTGGCTTGCTTCACATGGCTGTGTTGGGCGTGGTGTTGTCCCCAGTGAGCTGGGCTCTCCACATCAATCATCAAAAAAATAATGCGTTACAGACTTGCCCACAGGCCTGTTTTACAAAGGCATCTGTCTCAGTTGAGAGTCTCTCTTTCTGAATGACTGTAGCTTGTGTCAAGTTGATGTAAAAACAGCCAGTGCTGCCATCTTGAATGTGTGCCTGGAATTCTGCCCAAGTTTTCAAGTTCAAGTGCACTTCCCACTTTCTCTTCTATGAGGTTCAATGTGATTGGTTTTATGTTAAGGTCTTTGATCCATTTGGACTTGAGTTTTGTGCATGGCAATATAGAAGGACTTATTTTCATTCTTCTACATGCTGATATCCAGTTATGCCAGCACTATTTGTTGAATATTCTGTCTTTTGTCCATTTGATATCTTTTGCTTCTTTGTCAAAGATCAGATGTTCATAGGTGTGTGGATTGATACCTGTGTCTTGATTCAGTTCCATTGGTCCCTCTGTCTGTTTTTATGCCAATACCAGGCTGTTTTCAGTACTATAGCTTTGTAGTAGAGTTTGAAGTCGGAGATTGTGATGCCTCCAGAAGTTTCTTTACTGTACAGGATTGCTTTGGCTATCCTGGGTTTTTTTTTTTCCATATGAAGTTGAGTATTGTTCTTTCTAGGTCTGTGAAGAATTTTGCTGTGATTTTGATGGGCATTGCATTGAATCTGTAGATTGCTTTTGATAAGATTGCCATTTTTACTATGTTAATTCTACCTACCCAAAACCATGAGAGATCTTTCCATTTTCTGGTGTCTTCTTCAGTTTCATTTTTCAAAGATTTAAAGTTCTTGTCATACAGGTGTTTTACTTGTTTGGTTAGAATTACTCCAAGATATTTTATGTTATTTGTGGCTATTGTGAAGAGTGATGTTTCTCTTATTTCTTTCTCAGCCCATTTACCATCTGTTTAAAGGAAGGCTACTGATTTTTTTTTTTTTTTGGTTTTTCGAGATAGGGTTTCTTTGTGGCTACTGATTTTTTTGAGTTAATCTTTTATCCTATTACATTAACGAAGGTGTTTATGAGTTCTAGAAGTTTCTTGGTAGAATTTTTAGGGTCACTTACATAAACTATCATATTATCAGCAAATAGTGAGAATTTGACTTGTTCTTTTCTGATTTGTATCTCCTTGATCTCCTTTTGTTGTCTTACTGTTCTATCTAGAACTTCAAGTACTATATCGAATAGATATGGAGAGAGTGGCCAACCTGGTTTTGTTCCTGATTTCAGTGGAATTGCTTCGAGTTTTTCTCTATTTAGTTTGATGTTGGCTGTTGGCTTGCTGTTTATTGCCTTTATTATGTCTTGTATCCCTGCTCTCTCCAAGACCTTTATCATGAAGGGATGTTGTACTTTGTTGAAGTCCTTTTCAGCATCTAATGAGATGATCATGTGGCTTTTTTTCCAGAATGTTTATATGGTGGATTGCATTGACTGATTTTCATACATTGAACCATCCCTCCATCTCTGGGAAGAAGCCAACTTGACCATGGTGGATGATTTTTCTTATGCATTCTTGGGTTTGGTTTGCCAATATTTTATTGAGTATTTTTGCAACAATGTTCATGAGTGAGATTGGTCTGTAATTCTCTTTCTTAGTAATGTCTTTGTGTCGTTTGGGTATCAGATAATTGTAGCCTCTTAAAAAAAGTTTAGAATGTTTCTCTGTTTCTATTGTGTAGAACAATTTGAGGAGTATTGGTCTTAATTCTTCTCTGAAAATCTTGTAGAATTCTGCACTGAAACCACCTGCCCCTGGGATGCTTTTTGGTTGGGAGACTTTTGATGACTGTTTCTATTTCTTTAGCAGTTATAGGTCTATTTAATTTGCTTATCTAGTCTTGATTTAATTTTGGTAAGTGATTTTTATCCAGAAACTTGTCCACTTCTTTTACGTTTTCCAATTTTGTGGAGTACAGGTTTTTGAAATATAACCTAATGATTCTCTGGAATTCATCTACATCTGTTGTCATGTCCCCTTTTCTTTTCTGATTTTGTTAATTTGGATATTCTTTCTCTTCCTTTTGGTTAGTTTTGATAAAGATTTGCCTATTTTATTGGTTTACCGAAGAGCAAACTCTTTGTCTCATTGATTCTTTGTATTGCTTTCTTTGTTTCTATTTCATTGATTGCAGCTCTCAATTTGATTATTTCCTGCTGTTTAGTCCTCCTGGGTGAGCTTGCTTCTTTTCATTCTAGAGTTTTCAGGTGTTCTGTTAACTTACTAGTGTGGTATTTATCCAGCTTCTTTATATAAGCATTTAGTGCTATGAACTTTCCTCTTAACACTGCTTTGTGTCCCATAAATTTGGGTATGCTGTGAGGTCATTTTCATGGAATTTTAGGAGGTCATTCATTTCTTCCTTTATTTCTTCCTTGACCCATTGATGATTCAGGTAAGCGTTGTTTAAATTTTTTGTGTTTGTGGGCTTTCTGAAATTGCTGTTGAATTCTAATTTTAAGTCATGGTGATCCGATAAGATACATGAAATTATTCCAATGTTTTTGTATCTGTTGAGGTTTGCTTTGTTAGCTAGTATGTGGTCAATTTTTGAGAACGTTCCATGAGGTGCTGAGAAGATGTTTGAATGGAATGTTCTATAGATGTCTGTTAAGTCCATTTGATTCATAACATCTCTTAGTTTCCTAATTTCTCTGTTAATTTTCTGTCTGACAGACCTATCCAGTGGTGAGAGTAGAGTCCAATAAAATATTTTTAAAGGAAAACTAACTTATGTGATCTAAATTGAACTTCCTTTACTATTCTTTGGGTTTGTTTCTCTATTTCTTTATCAGTGTCACATTTTTATGATTTCCATAGTTTATGGTTCATAAAATGATCATAAAATGAAGCTATTCATCTTAGCTCTTTGTCAACAGTGAAAAGCATTGCTGTTCTAGACCTTTTTTCTTTAAACACATAATTTAGCTTGACAGATCTCTGTAGTCTGTATCATGAGATAACTTGCCTAGGACTTGGTTTAGGGTCATGGTGAATCTATGGATCATTTTGGTAAGATCAAACATCCTAAAAGCATTCCATTAGCGTGGACTATCTCTCTATTTCTAAACTTTAAAAAAATTTTTTGAGACAGGGTTTCTCTGTGTAGCCCTGGTTGTTCTGGAACTCTGTAGACCAGGCTGGCCTCAAACTCACAGAGATCCACTTGCCACTGTCTCCCAAGTTCTGGTATGAAAGGCATGCATCACCACTGACCTATTAAAAATTTAGTTTAGTACAATTTTTGCAGTTTTCTTAACATAAATCATATTTATAAGTAATTATGTTCATAAATAAGTATGCCACTTCACCCGTGTAAATGGGGAATATACTTAAAAATTATATTTTTAATTCCAAATTCCTATTTTCCATTGCTGTAAACAATTGGCATATGTCTGAGACGCTATAAAACCTTTAAAGTAGTCTACATATTTTAGTCACATACATCAGATTTACCTGCTAAGACGATTCAAAATGACTACATATTTTTCTGCTTTAGGTATGTAATAACTTTGGTAATTGCCAATGCTTTCCTGACTACCTGCCTCCAGACTGTAAATTACAGATTGGGTCACCAGGGGGCAGCATCGACGATGGAAACGTTCTCAAATCAGGTCAGTACAAACAAACCTCCAAAACAACTAGTCTGTTGTTTTCTGTGGTATTAATTGAAGAAAGACATCTTTGTCAAATCTTTCCCAGCCCAGTTAAAGGTAAATTAGCTGGGTGCCATATTTGTAATGAGTTTCCTCTGACCAACTCTAACCAACTTAGTGATGTAAACTAAAATAGAATTGCACTCCTTAGGTTTCAGAAATGTCGTTAAGTAAAATTTTTTAAAAAGTCATATATAGAATAATGAAAACTATATGCAAGGTTCGTATTTCATATTATTAAAACAGAAAATTATTGAAAAGCAACCCTGGAATACACTGTTCCTTCTGACTGAGACTTAGAAAAACGTACAGCAAAATGTAAATGTATTCCCTACCAGGCTATAATGGCAAGTCACATTCTGAGTACGTGCTCATATTTTCCCTTGTTCCTATGGTGAATGAAAGCCAGGTCACAAGCCATTCGCTGGTACAATCATTTATTCCTTCATATATCTCCTCCACGAGCATGTCAGCAGGCATTTGGAGAAGGAATAATACGGAGATCAGAAAGTCTAAATTATCAATAACATGGAAGTTTAATAGTGAAAGTGGGTTACCTGACAACCAATGGCGTTAGCTAGGTTGGCCTGAAGTATGTATAAGTGGACAATGAATAAATTGTCTCATATGTCAAGTATTTGAAAATAGCGATGACTAAAACATGGTTGTGAATTAATAACGCCTGGCACCTGAAACAGGAGGTTCAAGGATGCTGGACACATTCCCTTGAGAGTCAAGCGTTGAAGGGAGCATGAACACAATCTGTTTCAGTTTGTACAGCGAGAGTGGTACACCACTATAATCTCAACACACAGGCATCTGGAGCAGGAGGAGTGCTGCGAGTTTGAGGCTAGCCTGGGCTAAAGTGGAAGACCCTATCTGTGTTATTTAGGTCTTTATTGCTGTGATAAAACACCGCGACTCACAGCAACTTGGGGAAGAAAAGATTTATTTCACCTTGTAGTCCTCAGACCACACTCTGTCCCTGAAGGAAGTCTGGACAGGAACTCAAACAGGGCAAGAACCTGGAGGCAGGAGCTGCTGCCGGGGCGGTGGGGTTGTTATTTGCTGGCTTGATCTTCTTGGCCTGCTCAGTTTCCTTTCCGATAAACCCCAGGACTACCACCTGCCCGGGGTTGCACCACCCACGGTGGGCTAGGCCCCCCCACATCAGTCACTGATTAACAAAATGCCCTGCAGAGTCATTTCGGAGTCCTTTTCTCAGCTGAGAGTTCCTCTTTCAAAACAACTCTCACTTGAGCCAAGCTGAGAGGAAACTAGCCAGACGCTATCTCAAAGGAAAAGAAATTGAATAGCAAGCAGTTTGGCTCTCTGTGGAATTCATGCAAAGGCGTTTTTTAAAATAATGCTGTTTATAATTCACTAAGGACACGAAGAGCTCATAATCCATAGTTCATACTTACGTTAGGTGGCCTCGGCAATTAGTACGGAAAGGACACTGTGTAATTTCAGGGCGCCGTGGCACTTTAGAAACAGTGTCTGAGACAAGCGCCTGTGCTAAAAACATATACTAAAAAAAGGAGTGGTTGAAGCCGGCCATGGTAGCTCCTGCCTGAGATCCCAGCACTTGAGAGACTGGAGCAGACCGATTGCTCCAAGTCTGAGGCCAACCTGGGTTTCAGTGTGAAATGTGGTCTGAAAAACAAAAGCAGAAAATAAAACAGAAAATTAGATTCTTGTTTCGAGTCAGGACAGAATAATATCAGAAAACTGCATGAACTATTTGTCAAAAAGAGTATAGACCTATGGGTAACTGGAGGAGAACGTAGGCCTATGGGTAACTAGAGAGGAGTATAGGCTTAAGGGTAATTGGTGAGACAGCTTCGACATTCCTGTCAATGCGATGGAAGAACGGAGGAAAGGAAGGAAGGGGGAGAGAACGGCTGGAATCATTAAATGACTCGTCAACCAAAGAGACCCAGTCTTCTAGTCATGGGAAGTATTTGGAATAATGAGTGTGAGAGACAGATTCCCCCCTTGACGGACGTCATCTCCCCTCAGCCAGTTCTGTCAGCACCGTAGTCCAATCAGGAAGGAGCAGTAGAGGAAACATTAGGTTTTTGGCTACGGACTAAGGGAAGGGAGAGAGGACAAGGAGAAGGACTCAAATGTTTGGCATCCTGCCCACTGCACTGCAACTATGTCACCAGGAGAACACAGAAGAAAAGAAGAAACTCTGTGGTTACTGAAATGAAAAGGATTTTGTAGTTGAAAATTCCCAGAACTGAATTTTTATTTCATATTTTTCAATGGTTCCTTGAAGATTTTGAATAACTTATATTGTGATCATATTTACCACCCTCCCTTGGTTCTTTCTGAATCCACGCTCTCTTCCTAATTTACCCAACTTCGGGTCCTCTCTCTTTTTTGCAACCCATGAAGTACGGTTTTTACTGGTCATATACTCTTGGCTGTGTGCCCTTCCACTAGAACATGGTCTATGTACCGGGGCTTACGTGACGGAAGAAGCTCAACTCTCCCTCTCCCTGCAGCCATCAACTGACTCTGTCACGGGTGGGACTTTGTGCCCCCTCCCTCCATGTCACGTGTTTGTCTGGCTGAGTGTTGCACAGGTCTGGGGCATTCAGTCAAAGCTTCTTGAGTGCCTATTTGTCCTGCTGTGTCTGGAAAGCGACAGTCTCTGTAGTCATCCCCCACCTCCAAGTCTGCCAATCATTCTGTCCTCGTCTGCAGGGAATCTTGGGCCTTGCTGGGGGAGGGGTGTGGTGTGGCTGTCTCATTTACGGCTGGGCATTCTGCAGTTTTATAATTTGCATCTTGACCATGCATGGATCTCTGTTAACTTTCACCTACTGCAAAAAGAAGCTTCTCCAATGAGGATGGGAGGATGTGCCAAATCTACAGGAATAATGATTCCGGGTCAGTTTAATATTATCTACACTTAGCAGAATAATAAAATATATTTCATAAAACATAAAAATATTTAAGATTTTTCTCAGTTTTTAGTTCCTCGAGGATTTCGAACAAAGCACTTTGGCCATATGCACTACCCTCCCTCAGCTCTCCGCAGAACCTCGGCTGCTTCCCTATCCAACCAATTTCGGGTCCTCCCTTTTTTTTTTTTTTTTACTCCAAGTAGTGGTGACATTTCTAGCCACAGTTCCCTGTTAGGCCAGTCACTGTTGTAGCTCTCGTGGTTCACAGCTGGGGAAAGACCTGGGCTTACTTTTCCCTCCGGTTGTCTACACAGCACTCGCCAGCATTGCGCAAGCCACCCAGTAGACACCAAACCTCTAGGTGGTGACAGACTGCTATTTTTATGTCCTATGATTCAAGCGTGTGGTGTCTTCGACAGTAGGGACTCACCTTCTCATTCTAGGAGTAGCCAAGAGTATTGGCCTGTAGTGTTTGCTGGAACTATGAGACATCATGGGTCCAATACTCCAAAAGAGGTGGTAACCCATTCCAGATACTGGTCACTTGCTGGGCCCTGGTGTCTAGGAGAGGCTTTGTCACCCCATTAGTGCATAAGTCCATTGCAGCTTTGTTCTGTGTATGTATATGTTTTAGGAAGCTGCTACAGTGTAAATTTGCATATGACTTTTAAAAATGTCCTTAGTCTTAATTGTCCCCGCCCGTATTCCCCCACTCTGCCCTCCCATTCCCTCCTTCTGGTTGTATCACTCCCCTTTCACCCTTATGCCACTGTTTCCTCTCCCCCTCCTCTAAAAGACCCCCATGTCCCTTTATTAATTTTCTGACCTCTGTGGCTATTCCAAATAAAACACACATATCTGAAGACCCAAAGCCAATACCCGGAAATAGGAAAAAACTGTAATGTTTGCCTTTCTGGGTCTGGGTTGTCTCACTCAGAATGCTCTGTCCCAGTTCTGTCCACTCACCTGTGGACTTCATCTTTCTTAACTTCTGGATAGTCTTCCATTGTGTAAATCCCCTACATTTTCATTATCCATGCACCAGCCAGTGGGCATTTGGGCCGTGTCCATTCCTAGTTATTATGAGCAGAATAATACTGAACATGGGCAATCAGGTATCTCTCTAACAGGCTGCAGCGCCCATTGGGTAGATGCCCAAGATGGTGGAGCTGTTTGAGAAGCCTCCACACTGGTTTCCACAGTGGCCGGACAACTTTGCCCTCACACCGGTAGAGAATAACTGTTTCCCCTACATCCACATCAGCATCTGTCATCATCTGCTTGGGGGATTATGCTTTCGTTTTCTTGGCCCTTTTGACTGAGATAATATGAGTTTTAATTTACATTTCCCCAACAGCTAAGGATGTCAGACATTTAGAAAAAAAAATGTTTCTCAGCCACTTGTTTCTTCTTTTGAGAACTCTGTTTGGTTCAACACACTAGTTTTTAATTTGGTTGTTGTTGCTTTCTCTTGATGTTCAGGTGTTTGGGGGAGTTGTTTTTTTTTTGTTTTTTGTTTTTTTTTGTCCTCTGTATATTTGAGGCACTAACCCTCTATTTGACATGTGTCTAATAAAGATTGTCCCATTCTGTAGGCTGCCTATAGCTGACCACGCCCCTTGCTGTATATCTGTATATTGGCTTCTTAGTTTCATGAGGCCCCACCTGTTAACTGTTGGTCTTAACGTTTACACCCCTGGGCTCCAGCTCAGGAAATCCTTTCTTGTGCCACTGAGTTCAAACCTTATTCCCTGTTTTCTCTTCTATCAGATCCATGGTATAAGGTCTCATGTTGAAGTTTTTGATCCATTCGGAATTTAGTTTTCTTGCAGAGTGAGAGATAAGGATCTAGCTTCATTCTTGTACTTGGAGTTGCCAATTTGACTAGCACCATTTATTGAAGATTTTATCTTTTACCCAATGTGTATTTCTGGTCTCTTTGTCAAAACTCAGGTGCCTGTTACAGTTCAGGCTTGTATGTAGGTTTTCAGTTCTTTTCCATGGGTTAATGTTTTATGCCAGTACTATGCTGACTTTTATTACTATAGCTCTGTAGCATAACTTGAAATCTAGGATGGTCATATGATCAGCAGATTGTTTTATTGTTTAGGATTATTTTGGCTCTACTGGGTCTTTTGTGTTTCCATATGAGATTTATTTTTTTTCAAGTTCTATGAAGGATTGCATTGGGATTTTGGTACGGATCACACTGAATCTATAGATTTCTTTTGTTAAGTTGGCCATTTTCACAGTATTAATCCTACCAATTCACGAGCATAGATGATCTATCTTTCAGGGTTTTTTTTTTCAGTGTCTTAAATCTTCCATTGTCTAAATCTCTCACTTGGTTGTATTTATTCCAAGATCTTCAGCACATGCACGCAGATGTGGTGAAGGTGGAAAGAGGAGGCTTTGTTTGCCTAAAGCGTTAGTACTGCATGGAAAGATGGAGTTTTATAAGAATGTATGCATCTAAGGAGAGGAACTTACTTAGCAAGGCAGTGGACAAAAGTTTTTATAACAAAATTTTCTTGCATTTCCACTTAAACTCTGTTAACGTAGTGACTTTTAAAATATTTAAATGAAAATAACTATTAAGTTATAGATAAACTAAGAATTTGAGTCAGGTTGAGCAGACCTGACTCTCCAGCATTTGTGGCTTAGTGGGGAAGCCCTCAGCATCTTTCCTTGCCGCATTCCATTTGAAATACCCAGCAGGTGGTCATCTGCAGATCTCTGCTGTGGACACGGTGATCTTGTCCCCCATTCTAGAACAACTTAGAGCCCTGGGATGTGGAGAGGTCGTTCAATGGCACCTTTTGAATTATTGATGTAACCAATGAACCACACGAAACCAACATCCCTCCAAACAAGTAGGAGGGCACCAGAATATTAAATAAATATGCAGAAAAAGACATATGGTAAACATGTCATGTAGTTTTGAAGTGTTCTCTTATTTCCCCAAAGATAGTTGCTTGCAGTTTGCCAAAGTATGAAGCACATTATGCATACATGAGATTAAAGTGGAAAAAAGGAGTCTGAGCTTCAGATGAACCTGTCCTCTCTGGCGTTTCCTTTCCAGACATAATTTTGATGGCAAAGCGCTTCAGCAAGCATCAGGACAGCTGGATGATCCTGGGCTTCTTCATCTTTCTGCCTTTTGTCCTAAGTCTCATCATTGGGATCATGAAGAGAAACGAGAGGAAAATCCTGCCTCAGAGAGAATGCCAAAAATGAGGGTAAATACAATCCATAGTATCAGCCTGTTGGGTTAAGTGGAACTGCGTTTTGGTGGTTTATGTTCTATTAGGTTATTTGACTCCTTAAATATGAACTATTCTTGGCCCCATAGAAGTTGGATTCTTTTAACGTTCTTTTTCAGTACTTCAGCTCCCTGGATCTTTTTCTAGTTGTGTTCCACACTGCACTGGGAACTTAGTTTCTGAAATGTCAGTCAGAACACTCCTCTCTCTCCCCGAGGAAGAGAGAAAATGATTATTTGCAGTCAGAGTGCAGAGGCCCTGGTAAGTCACGGAGGCTGCTCCATTTCTGAGTATGGCTCCCTGGCTCCAGGAGGATGAAGGTTTCAGGCTGTTCTGATGTAAGATTAAACAGTGTGTGGGGGAGAGGGGGACATGGGTCCGTGGTTAGGGGCACATACTGTCTTGGCAGAGGAGCCACGTTTGGATTCCAGCATGCATTGAGTGTGGCTCACAACTGCCTGTGATTCCAGCTCCAGGGACTTAATGCTTCTGGTCTCTGTGGACACCTGCACCCAAAAACACATACCTAAACACCCACGTGCGCGCACACACACACACACAACACACATGCACATACACACGCACACATGAGCGTGCGCACACACACATGCACCTGCACTTAAAAAATAATAAAAATAAATCCTTTAAAAGCATAGGAAGGGGGAACGGGCCTTTCCAGATGAGTTCAGAATCCAATTCGAGCTTTAGGCTGCCTGCCCTGAGAATCTGCCCTATCATTTACCGTTGGGACGGGGAAGTAAGTGATGATGTGGACATAGTGTGGTCTGGAGAAATCCAGGCTCAAGGACTCAGTAACTTAGATCCCTAACTCATGGTTGGCCAAGCTGCAGTTTCTCTTGAAAAGCCTTGTGGCAGGCCTTGTGTGACCAACGGAGGTGTGTGCTGCCTGCCACAGAAGCGAGTCTGCCACACCTGGCTGTGTGGAGCTGGTCTCAGAGAGGTTACACATTTGGGCTCAGTTGGTGAACTGCATTGTTAGTGCCTCCTGAAGGTTTTGCTGTCTGGTAATTGCCAACCTTTCCAGATGATGGCACCACACAAATCAACCCCAGAAAAAAAACCTGGTCTCCCTCCGGAAGGAGGATGCAGATCTGAAACCACAGGTTGTCAGTAGTGACGCTGGCGATGTTACTGGCTGCCCTGGTAGGGGCACGGGTTAGGGGCTCCTGACCTAGAAGGATGGGTTCATTGTGTGGTATGGACAAAGGATAATTAACACTCTATTTGCTGAAGGAATTCTTTAACATCAGGCTGAATTCCCTGTATAGCTCGGGGGAGTTCAAGAATGATCGTACATTAAGGGAAGAAATTTTTCAGGTCAGTTTGTGTTAGAGACGCAGAATGAATACAACGGATAGCCACTGATTTTTATGGCTGGAGGGACCAGAGCGTGGGAGGGGAGCGTGCAGAATTGTCCTCTCCGTTCGAGAACAATATACAGGCAAATAACTAAGACAATCCCCAAGCTAGCCCACACAGGCTTACCTCACGCTGCCCATGAGCCTATTGTTAACAGATACCCGCAAGATACAGGCTCTTAAAGTCTGGCACACAAAGAGCAGGCCGGTGGTACGGCGGTCGTCAGTATCGCTTATGGAAAGGCAGGTGCCCCTTGTGAGTTTAGGCTGTAGATTAAATTTAGTGGAAAAGGCGTTTGGGGTCATAAAAATGCTCTCCTTTTTGAGGTTGCTTCTCAAAAAGCCACCAGTGAGATCAGTTGTCACCCTTTCACATGTCCCTGGAACCCTGCCTACACACTCTGTAAACCGCTTGTGGTGCTGGGGTTGGATGTGTTTACCTGCAGAACCCTGTGAAGCTGCCACACGTCACGGACTACACATCATACAGTTCCAGGAGGTTCCCGACCACCTGTTAGTCCCCTGAGGATTTGGAAGGAGCAGTGGCCTCCTATCTTCACAGTGAAATTATTCTTCATACAGCTTGTGTTGATCAACTTTACTTAAAATGTTCAATTGCAATTTTTGGAATGACCACAAGATGTCACTATACATTCATTGTAACAAAAGGATCCAACCACCGTTAGGGCTCAGCCTGGCAGAGCTGGCCTACCAGTCCTTGATAGATCTGAATTCAAAATTTTGCCAAATGCACGCCTAGACATCTGCCAAAGCTTCTCTTACTACATTTTTGTTTCTAATTAAGGCTAATGTGTTTTATATTTATTTTTTCTATGGAGATATTGCTTATATGTATTCAAGCATTGATGGACAACTTAATTATGTAGCAAGAAGTACTCTCCAAGTTGAAAATTCAAATTCTACTATTAAATATGTATGTGATGGTATTCATGTATGTCTGTGTATCTCTGTGTGTCTATGTGTGCATGTGATAAAACAACATAACTATAAGCAACTTGGGAAGGAAAGGATTTAATTCTATACTGTGGACACTTTATCACAGCAAAATGTGTTATCTGAAAATGAGTAAATAAGAACTTGCAGCTTTCATTGGAACTCCAATCTGAATATTAATGCTATTAATACTGGTGTGCAGCCTGGACTCCCAGACCAATGGGAACCATGCCTGGTACCCTTGCTAGGAGTGCCCTGGAGTCTGTATCCTTGGGTGCCCAGGGGTACCTATTGTTGAGGTCTCCATGTATCAGGTCAGTATGAGGGTATTGACCACCCAGGGTCTAGGGCAGTGGTTCTCAACCTTCCTAATTCTGTGACCCTTGAATACAGTCTCACTTGTTAAAGTGACCCCCCCCAACCATAAAATTATCTTGTTACTGCTCCATAACTGTAATTTTGCTACTGTCATTAATCGTAATGTGAATATCTAGGATGCAGGATATCTGATATTCAATCCTGTGACAAGGTCGTTCGACCCCTGAAGGGGTTTCCACCCACAGGTTGAGAACCATTGCTCTACTTCTTTCTCACAAGTGAACTCCACATAAATACAGACAAGAGAAGTCTAATCTTCCACTTAGTTTCCCTAAGCCATGACTTTCCCTCTAGGAATTAAAGCGTGTTAAGCTGAGCAAACCAGGAGGCACACACCTGTAACCCCGGGATTTGGGCAGGACAAAAGCAAGCCGATGGAGCTTCATAAAATCTACCAGTCTTTAAAACAAACAAAAGGAAGGCAATAGAAAAAGTTCAAACTTAGAAAAAGAAATGTGCCCTGTTTTATAGTTGTTTCATGGCTGTAATCTGTTTGTCCAAAATGTAGATTATAAATACTAACTAAGCATCCATGCCGTCTCCCTTTCACACTTCTTAGACAGATCGCTAACGATTAGGCATGTCTGCCATGGGTTGATTTTTCATGTTTGTGTATTTGAAAGTCACTTTAGGTGGAAACCCAGAAGCAGGTCTGGTTCTCGACCCAACTGTGAATTTCTCTTTTCTTCTTCGTTACAGCATGCTATTCATCACATCAGAAAGCTGCCAAGGAGTTTAGCAGTGAATAGACCAAAGGAGATAATGTGTGTTCTAATCCCTCTGTTACCCCCACCCCCGGATACAGTTTAAACCTCAGACTTTTGTAAAATAAAATGGATCCACGCACAAGTGGAGGCTTCTCTGCATCTCTCCAGAGTCTGTGGGTGACAGGTGACAAACGGCGGGCCGAAGGTGGCTAGTGGCAAATCCTGGGAGGGCTGTCCAAAGTCCTCACCCTGGAAACTTCTGGCTCCACAGACCTGAGGCCTGGACAGAGTAACAGATTTAAGGAAGACAAAGTGGGGAAAGGATCAAGAATGAAAACCAATTAGTTTTTACTCTAAAAATACATAAAAGGCACGGATGAGCCCAAGATGTGGGGCTTGATCATGGATCTGATGAACCTTTCATGGGATTTGCTTGAATAAGACAACAGACCGAAGCCACCAGAGCAGCTAGTGAAGGATAATGGCACGGGACTCCGGTGACTCCGCAGCAGACAGGAGGGGAGGACAAATGGTGCTGGTTATGTGTGTTACAGGCAACATGGATCTCACACGCAATAGAAAATACCACCCGACCACAGTCCCACAACCAATTTAGAACAAGTTACTTCAGTAGCCCTCTACTCGATACAGAAATACAATCAATTCAAAACATTTCCAGAAAGAGATCGCTGTAGACCCAGACAGTATCAAAGACGAATTCTAACCAACCCTGAAGGAGAAGTTGATAGTAATTCTGCAAAAAAAAAAATCTTCCAGGAAACTAAGATCATTATGCCTGCCCTCATGTATAATAAACAGCATCATATGGTAACCAAAAGTGCTCTGCTGAAACTTCTGAAACGAGAAAAAAATCCAAGGACCCATGAACAGCAAATCCAGCCGGCCACACCTAGAATAGACCTGGCTTTATTCCACTCTAAGAGCAGGGCAGTTGGGGAGCTTGTGAGCGTCAGTATAATCAAGAACTTCCAGGAGGCACACCTGAGCTCTCTTCAAAGGCCAAATGACCCTTCCAACTGGTATACCTACCTTTACTTTGTTTTGTTTGAGTCAGGGTTTCCCTGTGTAGCCCTGGCTGTCCTGGAGCTCATTTTGTAGACCAGGCTGGCCTCAAACTCACAGAGATCCGCCTGCCTTTGCCTCCTGAGTGCTGGGATTAAAGGAGTTCACCACCACTGCCCGGCCTAATTTATTATTAGTACTTTTAGCATTTTCTAAGTTATTTGTTTTACTCAGAATTTTATGTTATATACAGTTGTGTGGAGGTGGCTGTCATTTTCTCTCCCTTGCACCTAACCCCTGAGCACTTTTTTCTCATTCAATATCATCCTTTGCTACACAGAGAATTCAAGACTAATTTTGGATAGAACATTGTTCCAAAAATAGCAAAAGCATATGCTCCTATATCTGTTTGTTGACATGGCTGAGGATACAAACATCGAGCGTATATAGCTCTAATTCCACATTCCTAACAGATGTTGTCTCTCATCATAGTTCTTGATCACAGTCAATATTCATATTCTCCACCATGGCATTTCATGTGGTCCTGTCCATTGCAGAAACACAAAATATAAAACAAAATTTAAAACCTCACTTGCTGGAGACCCGGGGAGATTGCTTTCTGAATAAAATGTTTGCCATCACAAAAGTGAGAACCAGAGTTTAGACCCTCAACACAGGGGGTTGTGTTGAGTGACCCTCAACTCACTGTGTTGCCAAGGCTGGCCTTGAACTTGCGGCAATCTTCTTTTCTCCCAGCCTCCCCAGCGCTGGGATTAAGGCATGCACCATTGCAACCAGAGACTCTTGATTACACTAAGTTCATGGGATCCGTTTCATACTGAAACCATGTAATTTCTCCACTGATCACAGTTGATTTGTGGGCAATGTAAGACATATTTGTGACCAGCAATGGTGACCTGTGCCCCATGACCTGTGCCCCATTTGTGTTAAATACCTGTGAGCAGCCTGATCCCTCAAGTTCACAGACAATTCAGAATAATTACTGGGCTTTCTGATTCAATGAATGAACTAAGGAAAAAATGAGTGAAAAAAATGAATGAACATGTTTAGCATGTTTATTTTTACTTAAATTTGCTGCCCTCCTGCCTCAGTCTCCCAAGCGTTAGAATTATAAACATCCCCAGTCGTACTTGGGTTAATTAATTTTTTTGAAGGGGAAATATTGGAAGGAAAAATTATGTTGCTCACATGGTCACAAAATCTTTTGAACTGCTAAAATCTAATACAGTTCAGATCTAACTAATATCCTAACAAGTTAGGAGTAAAATATCCTTCCTCTAAACTGCTGGCCAGCAAGATTGTGACCCACCAGTGCAGTTCCCACATCCAGTTCCTGAGCTGCATGGTAGAAGCCTCAGGGGATACCAGGTGTTTGGCCAAAAATGACCTTTGTTTCCATGCTCACTCCCCACGATGGTTAATGTCAACTGCCAAATGGACAGAATCTAGAATCATGTAGGAACCAAGCCTCCGGGCACACCAGGAGGGGTTATCTGGGTCAAGGTCAGCCTCTGCAGAGGGCTGTAAGGGGTTATCTTGGTCAAGGTCAGCCTCTGCAGGTGTCCGTTGCACAACCCCTGTACCTAAGGCTCAGAGAATATTAGTGGGAAAGCTGGCAGAAAAATTACAAGAGCCAGAGGACTGAGCGAGCCGCTGTGAGACAGTGTCTTCTGGGAACAACACCGAGGAACGGTCAGCAATGTGGTTGCCCCACAAGACTACTCCATTAACACACCAGCATGGATTGGGGGTCCTATGGCCCCTCCCCTGGATGAAGAGCTACAGGCAGTCAAAGGAAGGCTGCTGAGGAAGAGAGACTGTTTTCCCCGGGATGAGCTCCGGCTGGTTTACCCCGTCCTAAATACATACAGCACCAGCACACAACACTAATGAGACTCAGCAAGCTTTGTAGATGCATAGAGGTAAGCACTCTACTGCCAAGCTAAATTCTCAACATGTAACCTAATCTAATATTCACGTAACAGCCGCTGTTCCCTGCGTTTGAGGATGCTTGCCCATTGTGTATGCCTTCATGCTTGATGCATATCTTTAACTTTTCTTATATTCCTTCTTTTGTTATATTTCAGATTTTTATATGTTAAACAATATATTTATATAATGGTTATATTAATACATCATGTATATATGACATACGATATACAATGTTATTGTTATATAATATATACTATATGACATATATACAATGATATATAACAATATGTGTATATATGGCAGTAATATATGCACATTATTGTTATATATTGTATATAATATACAATTATATTACATATAATATATAATTGTATCACGTTTAATATATAATGTATATGCTGTTTCTATATATTAAACCATTCAGGGCTGGAGAGAAGGCTCAGTGGTTAAAAGTTCATAGTGCTCTGTGGAAGAACCAGGCTAGGTTCCCAGCATTCATACTGAGCGCTCACAGCGGCCTGTAACTCCAGCTCCAATCTGACACCCTCTTCTGGCCTCTTCGGACTTATACCCACACACAGACAGAGACATAGGATTTAATATTATTTTTTAGCTCAATCCGAAATCATACTTTTAAACATTTTTTTCCTTGCACAGTTTATACAGCAGTGGACGATTCATTGCCTTCATTGTCTCTCCTTTCTTCTTTGTAAATGTCTTCTCTTGTGTTGATGTTTGTTTACAAACAAGTGTTTCCCATTCTACTGGTTTGATGCTTAAAATTTAAATACAGGCAGGCATGAATGCACAAGCACACACACACACAAGCACACACAGAATGCTAAGTCTGGAGGTTAAAACAAACCTCTATATATTTTCATGAATTGGTTTTCATCTATTTCCAGAGCATGTAAGAATCTTTTAACATTTATTTTTAGTCCTCTTCACACTTATGAGATATGAATTGTTGATATATATTTAAATTCACTTTACACATATGCCTATCCACCATGTATCTAAGTAAATCTGAGTACTACTATTGCTGCAATAGTTTTTTTCGTGTGTGTGTGTGTGTGTGTGTGTGTGTGTGTTAGGGACTCACTATGCAGATCAGGCTGGCCTCCAACCTACAGCAGTTCACCTGTCTCTGCTTCCTGAATGCTGGGATTAAGGGCATGCATCACCAAGTTTGGCTTTCATTGTTTTATAGGCATTCATTTAGTCATATCTCTGCATCTTCTCCTGGACTGTTTTCTCTCTGAATAGTCACAAATCCTGTCTTAAGTGCAGGCTTGCTGGTAATCAACATCTACTCTGCTTTATAGTAGTCTCATTTTATTTGCGTTCTAGAGTCATCCTTTCTTGTTTTATTGGACTTACTCTTGACCATGAGGTCTTTTACGATATCACGTTCATTGCCAACAGAATTCAATCATTTTTTATTCAGCTGTCAGTTACATTGTTGATCATTTAAAGGTCTTTGGTTTATCTAGAATAATCTGTAAATGGGTTTTGGTTTTGATTTTGAGCAGCGTTAATATGATTGGCTGCGTTTGCCATTAATCTCTGTGAAGTACATACTCTGCACGTACGTGAGACTTTGTGTCTTTCAAGGTTACAGATTCTCTGCCCCCAATTCTTTAAATACTGCCTCTCTGTTCTTTCGAGTAAGACCAAGATAATACCTATGTGAGATTTCCTCAGCACACCTAACATCTCATAGGGATTCTGTGTGTGCACATTGATAAATACGTACATCCTGTAACCATATTTTTCTATGTATCTTTACCTGTATTTTTCTTCCAACAGATCTGCAAGTTCATGAATTCTCAGTTATGCCATAACTGAGAATAACTATAATACTCATCTTGCTGTTATTCATATTTGCTATATAAAGGACTTCCCAGCCTTGCCCTCTATTTCTTAATGTTAAACAAATCAGTTTACAATCTATTTTCTCACTTAGTCCCACGTCTCTTCCTGTCGTCTTCTGTTTTTCAGTCTTGCATCCTGTGTGAGGCTATGTTAGCATCTGTCCGACCACTACCAGAAGGGCACAGGTGCTCTGAGCTCTAAGGTGGTGTTTTTCTTAAGGAGTAGTGAATTGTGTTTTGTGAAGGCAACTAAAGGAACAGAAACTGCTGAACCACAAGAATCCCCTTCCAGGAATATCCAGAAAATTTCCCAATTAGACATCTATGAAGGTCAAATTTCTTGCTTCCAATAAAGTTTTTAGAAAATCCCTGACACTAATTTTTTTTTTTTGAGACAGGGTTTCTCTGTGGTTTTGGAGCCTGTCCTGGAACTAGCTCTTGTAGACCAGGCTGGTCTCGAACTCACAGAGATCCGCCTGCCTCTGCCTCCTGAGTGCTGAGATTAAAGGCGTGCGCCACCACCGCCCGGCCCTGAGACTAAATTTTCATGGGGAAGAATTGGCCTGCTATAAACTTGTACCAAAAATGTTGTGCCAAATAATCTTTCAAATATTAGAATATCAGCAGATTTTGGTGTTTCAATTATTTTAAATTCTTCTTGCAGATGTATCCTAGATTATTCTGTTTTTTTTAAACTTAGAATCACTTTATTTAAAAAATAAACATATTTTAAGGATAATAACAATGCTAGGAAGGAAGCAGGATGTATTTCAGAGCCTCGTGTATTAAGAAGGAATAAGTTTAGTCTTGCATAACCTTGGATAACTTTTCCCACAGATTTTTTATTTTGATTTATTAGTTAGCTAATTGCCTTATTATATAGCACCATCTGTCTTTGAACTCTTGATGTACTCTTCATAATCTAGCCTGAGTTCTGAGTATGTGCTGCCAAGCCCAGCGGATTCCCTTTTAGGTCTTTGTATCTGGTGTCAGTGACAGCCACAGTGCACTAGACAATGGGATTTTCCCATGGGGGTGTTGATAAAGAAACTGGAAATGAATTGTATAGCTAAAGGTCTAAACAGAAAATACAATAGCGATGGAGAAACACCCAAGTTATCAAACGGGTGACATTAATAAGGAAGGCAGAGTCATACATGACTCACCTGCAGGAAGCTATAGAGCCAAGGTTCCCAACCTCTCTGGGGAGAACCTCAAGAGGAAGAAGAGAGTCTGTGGGAGAGCATGGAATTGTGGTGCTCTCCAGAAATCAGACATCAGCAGCTCTCAGCAGGGGGACGAGGAGTCAAGGCAAACAGCCGAGGACATGGAAATCAAGAAGACGGGATCGGTACAATACAGTTCAGATGTACGAAATGGGCAGCACCTGGAGGATGTGACACAAAAGAGAAGCGAGCAAATAAGTGTGTGACGTCATAGGCATGCGTGCGACATCACAGGCGTGTGTGACGTCATGGGCACGCATGTCATCATAAGCATTGCGTGACGTCAAAGATGGGGTGGAGGCACCTGGGCAAGCAGGGTAAGAAAGACACTTCACCAGCCGTGGCCCTTTAGAACTACTCCTGAGATATTTTTCTTTTTCCAAGCCAGAATTTCTAGAACTTTGTTCTGGGTTTAGACTAATACATGTTCCAATTGTCAATACTGTATTAGAATCTTTCTTTCTGGTAGAAATGATAGGACTCCATGTCAAAAGCCTTACTTTGTGTCCTACCTTGAAGATATAATATGACTTCATGACCCCACCCTGACCATGGTTCCAAATGAACCACCCTCATGAAGCATTTAGTTTACACCACCATTGTATTCTCTTTGCTGTGTTATTTTTGGTTTCGATTTTCCTGACTCTTTTTTTTTAATGAGAACATATTCTTGTAAAAGCCATCTGTTCAGAGAAAAGCCATCACACGATAACGATGTCAGACTGTTCTAGAATGTTCCAGAGCCACAGCTCATTAACTCATTTCCTAGAGCATCTGATGGCCTGCATGATAAGCCTCCATTGTCTTTAATGTACTGTACAAGGTTTTGCTTTTTTTTTTCCTGATCATCAAAAAGGACAACGCGGTTTCTTCTTTTGGTTCAGTATTTCACAAGAACAAGCAATGACTCTACAGACTGAGGTCCTGCCTTAAAAATTAAAAATAAAATAAAAATAAAAAACACAAATCAAAAAACCATTGCATCAAAGTGGACTTAAGCTTGGGTGTAGTCTGTAAGCCTTTATCACACAGAGTTCTCGGTTTTGTATTATGGGAAACATTTTCCATTATTTGAACCTCTGCTTTAGTTTTGAACTTATGAGAAAAATCCCCAGATGTGCAGAGCTGTTGGCAAATGAAATGACTCACTAGCCATGTGAAGGAGACTGCCCTCCACTAGGCTTGGCACAGAAAGACATCAAGGTAAGATACCCAGAAGGGAGGTCTGTGTGCGGATCTGCTCAGGCCATCAAATGCTCCTGCTCTCTGCAGCTCTGAAGAGGCTGGCTAACCTTTGTCTCCCAGGTTGGCTTTCAGGGCTACTGAGACTTGACACTGACATTTTTAAAGACCTATGGGAGCTTATATAAAAGCCAATAACAGATAACTGTGGTAGTTAGGACCATAGCTGTCATGATATTCTTTATTTTAGACTCAAATTTGGAAAGGTTCTCTAAAGTCAAACGCTCCCTCCTGGTCACCTACCTGTCTCCAGGTTTCCTTTCATTTTAGTTGTGCCATTGTGGCTTGAACTCCCAATTCCCCTACGGGGGTAGCAGTGACTACCTAAGTCCCTGATGGGGTGGAGGTATTTCCAAGGCTGCGGCCTCTGTATGTACTCAGTCACCATACTGTGTACTGGAAACCCAGGGATATCACATAGCCAACTGTTAATGTCCTTGAGGAATAAATCTGATAAGGAATACAAATGTTTAGTTTCTTCATATGATGAATAGAGATGCTTTGTGATTTTATTGTTTACCGAATTGCAAATACATAAAATAGAAAATGAAACTGTCCCAAGGGGAAGCCACTTCTCCCGGCCCTGCCCTGCCTGCGTATCAGCTGTGGGGATTGTCCTAACATTTATAAAGACAAGCTTCCTTCAGTCCCTTCAGTGGCCAAGAGGGTTCAGTGAAGTAGACAGCAATGGCACACAGTGAAACATCTCCTATGGAAGGTTCTAAGAGGACCCTTGAAGAATACCACATAAACGAAGTTGTGGGCTTTGCTCTGCCACATCCACTGGTAAGAGATATAAGTGAAAACTCTGCTTTAGCCTCATTATTTATCTTGACAGACGAATGTCTGAATAAGCAACTATGCCTCACCTTCTCCTGAACGAATGCCGGAGCTAGGGTACAAATAAGCGAGCCTCCTTGCTCTTCATGGTCTGTTCTTCCAAACTCATTCGTGTGTGCTCCTTACTCTCCTAAGGTGGAAATGGGAGGAGAGAAGTCTTTTAGCTTTATAAGGCAACAGCGCTTGCAGAGGGAAGTGGGTTTCTAACAACCACCTTTTCAAAGGCAACAGTCAAATGGCCCGAGTCGCGGGAATTTCCCTCTTTTGAATTATATCAAATGTATAAAGTCTGTGTTCCTCACTAATTTCGATAAACGGGATGACATGTCAAGTAACTTTTATTTGGTATTAATAATGCTTGTCGTTTGCATAATTCAAATGAGGGTCTAAACTGCATTGACTGTGCTTTTGCGCAAGTTTTAGCCTCGAAGTGCAATGTGTGTGGAGTCGGGGAGTGGAGGGGATACTCATCTTAAAACACCACGCATCTCAAGCAGGTACGGTGGTGCACAAAACCAGCACCCAGGAAGCAGAGGCAGGAGAATTGCCTCAAATTCGGGGTCAGGCCATCTCAAATTAACAAACCCAAGAACTTACTGAACAAACAGAAACCATGTCACTAAACTGAATTGTAAAGAATGCCACGCATATCAGTTTATCACCAGCAATTTATGAGAACTTACGGATAATAGGATGGAGGCAATATAGTCCTATAGAGGTGGCCGTTGCTCACCTAGTCCCGCTAAGAACCGGAGTAAGCTGCTGCGGTTTGAGCTTGAGTGACACTGGGTGGGACCCAGCCAGGAAGAGCCCGGAGCCAGGAAGGTACGCGTCTTGGGGTCAGTGGGTTAGAGACTGAGATAAGATATGGAAAACCAAAGCAGTTCCCTGGTTAGCGAAGAATTTGGAACCTTGCAGAGTTAAGGGTGGCCGCGAGCCTGTTCCAGCTTTCCCCGTCTGGGGCTTTCTGGTGTGTGCGCCCAGCGAGCTCAGGAGGAGCATCCCGCAACTCTCATCCAATTCGCTGGCTTGCTGCCTCGAGGGCGGTACTAAGGTCTAGCGCGTATCCCCAGGCTCTCCCTGCCTGTGGGCACCACGCCTGGTACCCATGCCCTGGAGGCTGCATCCTCGGGTACCCTGGCGTACCTAGTGCTGAGGTCTCCGCGTACCGGGTCCCTATGTGAGTATTGGCCACCTCAGGGGCTAGCGCAGTGGTTCTCAACCTTCCTAATGCTGCAACCCTTCAACAGTTCCGCATGTAGTGGCGATTCCCAACCTTAAAATCATTGTCGCTGCTACTTCATAACTGTTACTTTGCTACTGTTAAACCTCTGTGTTTTTTTCGATAGGTTTAGGCAACGCTTGTGAAAGGGTCTATCGACCCCTGAAGGGGTCCCGCGAGAAACTGTGGTGTAGCTGGAAGCTACAGGTTTCCAGGGAAGGAGTAACCAGGTCTGCGTGTGGGTGTGGTTCAGAGTTCCCGAGTTCTTTGGGGACTTTGCCTGTAGAACTCACTTGCGATGAGTGATTGTAAACGAGACTTAGGAGATATCTTCATTTGAATTTCATTTTCATTTGAGGGTGGGGGCGAAAATAGCTTGTGGTGGAGGAAGTAGACAACACGCCTACAGCAGCCCCTCCCCACCATTGGCTTTACTTTCCAGGCTTTCTCCTACTCATGACAGCCTAGGTCCTTCCCCCCCCCCCCCCCCCGCCCCCGCCACCTCACAGTACGTGCACAGCGTGTCTCAGAGGAGTGTGAGTGCCTGTCAATCGTTTCCTTTAAGTGATGAGGTGACCGTTCTGGATTAAATAAAGAAAACAATTATTTGAGGTTGCTGAGATTTATGGTGGGAACAAATCTGTCGGAAATTGTGCCGGGAATTCGTAGGTTAGGAAGATGGTTCACTCGGTGGCATGCATGCACAAGAACATAAATTAAGACAAAACGGAACAAAACACAACAAACAAACCGTTGAGGTGGTGTATTCTTGAAATCCCAATGGGTCCCTAGGGCTTATTGGCCAGCCAGCCTAGCCTAACCTAAAGGGTGTGCTCCAGGACAGAGGCGCCCAGTCTCAAAAGTGAGGTGAATGACACACCTAAGGCTGTCTTCTCACCACACACATACACACACACACACACGCACACACGCACATGCACACATATACAGACATGCACACACATGCATACACACACATGTGCATACACAGACTTTGTCCTAGTTCTGCTGCCCTACCTCAGACTGCAAAAGTTAGAGCCACAGGGTCCTGACTGCTGCCTACTTAGGATGGATCAGGCCCTAAATGCCCGGTAATGCCAGGCCCTGCAAGAGCTAAATTAGAACCACAATGCAGTTTTGATTCTTCTAATTGGAAATGCTTGTTTGAGCTACAAATAAATTATATACAAAACAAATAGCAGATAGATATTTAAATGTGCGAGAGACCACTTCTTGGGCCATTGTGGAATATGGTAATATATAAGTGGAACTGAGTGCGATGCCTAACTTACTGGTGACTTTCATGCCATTTCATTTTCCTTCCATTCAAAGAATATACCTGAGGAGGAAGTATCAGAAAATAAGGGACGCAGTGTGAAATGGTATCACCCGTGGATTCATGGAGAGGAGACTGGTGTAGGATGCAGTAACGAGGAAGGTTTGGGGAGAATCTTGAGCTGGGTATAGAAAAGTGTGAATGGAAGAGAGGAGCATGGGCCTCTGCCTGTGCACCGGTCCAGTGGCAACACCTGCCTGGTGTTTGTTGGGGACACCAGTGGAGCCACGGGCAAGCTAGACCATCCACAGGAGAGCCTGTGCTACTTTAAGTGACCTCCATGAGCAATTGCAACAAGCTGGTCTTGTTTTCCTTTCAAGGAGGAACTGCCCCCTGCGTTCGAGGGCTGGCTCCGCATTGCTAGAAGTCTTCCTAAACTGATCGAGAATGGGCAACTTAGAGAAGAAGTTGAGAAGGTTTGCAAACCCATATAACCGTCTTTCTGTGTAGTTTCTTCACATTTTAACCTTGGTTTTAAAACCCACAGTATTCCCAGGATTGATGTTAGCCAAATTTCTCCATCTGTTCTCAGCTGCCAACACTCAGCATTGACGAGCTGAACGGGCACAGGTTGCAGCGCCTGGCACATTTGACTCTGGGGTACATCACCATGGCATATGTGTGGAACCGAGGAGATGGTGATGTTCGAAAGGTTTGGAGATTTTTTTGGAAGGGGTATTTCTCATATTGGATTTTTTATTAACATGAAAATTAGTTCCAGCTTTTATTAAGTGTAAAAACTTTTGAGAACTTGGAGGGTAACTCAATGGCAGAGATCCTACCTGGCATATGGAAAGCCCTAGGTTTGAAACCTAGGGTTGCAAAAAGTTAAATATTAGAAGTATATTATTATCATTACTATTGGTGATGCCAAGGAGTTGGTGCTTCCCAAGTGAGACGCTAGGGTTGAGCCCGGGGCCTTGTGCGTGTTAGGTTCCATGGGGCTACAATTTAGAAGTTTGCATGAAGAGACCATCATGGTCTTAGCATCATTAAACAACAACAACAAACCCCACAAAACATGTTTATTAGACTCAGTAGGGAAGTCAGAATTATGACAGAAAGATAAAGTGAAGCTCATTTTAATTTATCACAACTTTGTCCAGCTCTTAAATCCTGGCAATAAAACTATACAACAGCTTATTGTAAAGAAGGGGTTTGTTTCAAAGCAAAAATAAGTGAGCAAAATCTAAGTCAGGATTCTGCCTTTCTTCTCATCTGCAAAGCTAGCTGTAATAGCAAAGTGTTAGGACGCTCCCTTTGCTTTCCCAAGTCAGCTCAAATTATTTTACTAAATGCTTCACTGTTTCCCTCTGGTCCTGTGTCTGTAAACCTCTGATTAAGAAAATGAGTTTCTGTTTAAAACATGTATGACTAGTTGCAGCTGACTAGTTCATGTGTATGACTAGTTCACATGTATGACCAGTTCACATATATGACCAGTTCACATGTATGACTAGTTCACATGTATGATGAGTTCACAGCATGTGTAGGTGCTATCTGATAAACAGTGGTTTTGATATTGCTCTCTTGGTTAGATCCACCCCCAAGTATATTGAGCAAATCTGAAGCCATGATTTCTCCAAACCGTGGCATTGGCTGTGTGTTATGACACAGACTTTATACCACTAGAGTGTCTGCACCCCGGTGGCCTTTTGTTCCCTCACCTTCTCCCTTTGTTACATATGTTCACCCTAGCTATGACTCACTCTGACCGTGATTACTTTAATCACTGTATGGGAGCATCTAGTTCTAAATCAAATGACGTTAAGCCAGACAGGTTCAGAACACAGTGCTAGCTGTATAGTTAATAAAACCACTGGGATTACTCAGCTTGGACACCAGGGAATTAAGGGAGATGCACTACTCACCCATAGGGAAAGGAAGATCCCTTCACCAATGATACTTCATAAAGCACCTTCCAGGAGAGAAAAAGTGTCTATTTCAGCTCACAGCTTCAGAGGCTTCAGTCTGGAGTCACTTGGCCTTGTGTGGTGGGAGCACCATCTCATGGTGACCAGAGACTGGAGGCAGAGACTTCTGTGCCGTAGACTTCCTAATGTTCCCCTGATATTCCACCAGGGGCTGCTGCCTAGAAGACCCTTCTACCCACAGTTAGGGCACATCTTCCTGGCTTAGCTAATCTTCGGAAACACCCTCTGAGAGATGTCCAGACTACCATGCTGTAAGAACCTATTCAGCTCTCATCAGCATCAAGTTAAAAATCGAGATTAACAGTCACAACTAGCCAGTTAAAAGGAATGCTAACCGCACAGCTTGCGGGTTGTTGCGTTGTTTTGTGCATGGGGCACAGTCTGACCGGGTAAGCACAGGCATATATGGAACTCATTCTGTATCCTTGGGCCGGCCTCGAACTCTCAATTCTGCATCATCCTTCCAAGTTGTGGGAAAGCATGTCTGCATCAGTATGCCTGGCACCAGTGCCAAGTATAAAGAAGCTTATTGAAAACAGAATAAACATATAATACACACACATACACACACAGAGAGAGAGAGAGACAGAGAGACAGAGAGAGAGAGAGAGAGACAGAGAGAGACAGAGAGAGAGAGGTCTGTCCACAGCCCTTTGCTTATGCTTCTCGCATGAGCCACATCCCTTGTCCTTAACAAAGCCAAGAAATCCAGGGGCAGCTAAATTTTCCTTCTTTTGCTGCCACTAGCCTACGTGGTGTCTCACGGGACAGATGGGTGAAGGACAGAGTGAAAATAACCCAGGGTCATTAGAAAATCAAACCTTTGGGCTCCTTATCTTTTCTTCCTTCCTGTGCCCAAATTACGCCCGCAACAATCTGCATCCCAAACACGAACACCGAACCATTGCCAGGGTTACCTTATGAGATGTGGGAGAGAAAATTACGCACTGGCTTCCAAGTGCTGTCTGCGCTCCGGGACAAGTTTGAACAGTGCGAAGAGAAGAGAAGGTAAAGTGTTTCAGCTGCTAAAGATGAGCAGTGTGTTTCAATCAGGTGCTGCCTAGGAATATCGCTGTTCCCTACTGCCAACTCTCAGACAAGTTGGGGCTGCCTCCGATTCTGTCCTATGCAGACTGCGTCCTGGCAAATTGGAAGAAGAAGGACCCCAATGGGTATGTAACTAGGAACAGAACAGGGCTTGGAATGCATGCCATTAATTCAGGATATTTATTCCTTAATTTGGGGCGGCACAGCTTCTGTTGTTGGTTATGGCGTCTTAGACTGTGGTGTCTGTAACTATGAATGTGTTATATGATCATGAGAGGTATCTGGATACAGTCAGGAAAATCCAGAGAGCCTTCATGTTCAGTGTGACTATTGTGGCCACGCCTCAAACAGTCACCACCCAAAGGCAGCTTCTCTTCATTCGGTTCCTTCCTCTGCACCAAGAGAATACACTCTAAATAGTGCTTATTGATTTGGGGTCTAGCAAGGTGACCCAGCAGGCACAGGTACTTGCACAGCCTTGGCTGTCCAAGTTTAATCTCTGGGACCCAAGTAAAGGAAGCAAAGAATTGACTCCCACAAAAATGTCCTGTGATCATTACATGTGCACCATGACACATGTACTTCCATGTCATAGTTGGGATTCACCACAGCATAAGGAACTGTGTTAAAGGGTCTCAGCATTAGGATAGTTGAGAACCACTGGTAAGTGATCTTGAGAAACATAGAAAATATGTTTTTCCTTCATTAAACCTGTGTCTCAACACTACTGGATCATAGTGGATGAACCAATATTCAAATTCACCTGGTTTTGCTGTTTTCTTTCCCTCTTCCAATTGGCGCATTGTTTTGTGGCTGCTCTGCTAAGGCCCATGACCTATGAGTAAGTATTTGGTTCTTATTTTATTCCAAGAATTACTTGCCATCTCAAGTGAGTGTAGGTTTATGGGGATATTTCACATGATTGTATTTAAGAAGAAAGTAATTAGAATGATTATTTAAAAGGCAAATAATGCAGTCCTTAATTGTATCTTTTAATATGACTCTATCTATTTGATATTGTAGCTACAGATCCTTGCAAAGCTGCTATTTTTAAATCTACATGCATGAAATTAATATGAGCAGATACAAAAAGTAGATGCATCTATGTGCCTTTGACCCCCATGACCTTTGTGACTAGAAGTAGTTAATAATATCACCTAATAACCTATCTCTACGCTTTTTAACCCAATCCTTGCCGATTTTGATCTATGTACTAAACTTGTAAAAATTGGGAAACTAAGCCATATGACACAAGTGTAATCTCACCTAGATGAAGTTAGAAATACATTTATTAAAAGATAAAATGCTATAAGCACTGCTCAACAGAAGACAGAAGGGGGAATCCGGAAGATGGGGCTAGTGTTTATAGCCTAAGACATAGTGACGACGGTCAAGGTCTTTGGAGTCACAAACATTTTGATGCATTATTGGAACAGGAGGCCTCTAGCTTGCACCACCATAAATAATAGCTGGGGGAAAGGGGGGAAAATGAATGGTCCCATAGGCCTTTATTGGTGATGGCCAAGAGTTTAAACAGTATCTTTAAGTTAAGATCTTTTTAAAGCAGGATCTCACAGCAGACAAGCAGTGGTGTGGCCAAGCTCTAGGATCCAGAAATCTAAACACTTCAAAACTCCTAGATACACAGATTCCGAAGCCAGAGTTGCCACAATACCAAAACTTCAGTAGAAAAGAAAACTAGAATCCAGCCAGTCTTCTCTGTGTGTGATGGGGTTGGAGCAGCGGGGGTGGGGGTGGGGTGGTAAGTGGGCAGGGCTTTCTAGAACTTGAACTCAAGGCTTTGGGCATATACTTATGACAATATGCATGCCTGTACAATTTATGGAAACAGACATACTATGGGGTTTCTAAATCCATGTTCTGGAGTTAAATTCCAAGTGTGAGCATGGCCTTAATTCCACATGATCTTTAGGTAGTGCACCCAATGTACCTGACTTTAGGATTCTTAAAGGTGGAGTAGAGAGAGCAGGACATAGCATACAACACTCTGGCACAATTATTTTTGAAATAAAAAAAAACCTTAGAAATAAAGATGTTGGGAAAGTATGTTGCTCTACAAATTTGCCGTTCATTTCCCTGAATGCTTTGCCAACCGTGACTCATTTCCTCAGGAACATGGACATTCTGTTCTCCTTTCCTGGTGGAGACTGTGGCAAGGGCTTTTTCCTCGTCTCTCTATTGGTGGAAATCGCGGCTTCTTCTGCCATCCAAGTATGTCTGCTCTTCCTTAGTCGTTTCCTTCCCTTTCACGTAAGCAGAGCAATCACATAGCAACTACATCCCAGTAGCATGGCTGACTTTACGCTGGTCATAAAATTGGAGGGAAATACATCCTTTGCTAAAGAAGAAATATTTTTGTTTTGTACATCTCCCTGAAATATAAAATCTAGGGGCCATGCGTTTAGAATCAAATTTGAAATTTCATCGAGAAATAAAAATCTCCAAAGGGATTTGTCGTTAGCATACAGTGATGTGAACGCAATTTTTCTGACTGGAAAAAGAAACCCAGAGTCCTGGAGAGATGGCTCAGTGGATTGACATGCTTGCTGTGTAAGCATGTCACCTGAATCTGGTCTCCCGGATCCACATGTAAAAGCTGGGCATGTTGGGATGTGCTTGTGAGGCTCAGAGGTGGTGATAGGAAGACCCCTGGAGCTCTCTGACCAAGCCAGTCAGCCTAATTAGTGAACTCCAAGACAAGGAGCAGTCCTGTCTCTTATGCAGTGGAACAGCTGCTAAGGAATCCTTGGACGTTAACCTCTGGCCTCCACATTCACGCGAGCACACGCACATGCACCCGCAGAAGTCTACAAATTCATATGCATTCAAGTACACACAAGAAGGCGGAACGGAAACTTAATTTACTGAGTTAGACACCATTTGTCCTGTGCCTATGTTTGCCACTAGAGCTTACAGACCTTTAATTGTTAAACACTTTTTTTTTTTTTAGGCAGTCCCCACTGTATGCAGTGCAGTACAGCATCAAGACCAGAAAGCACTGGAAAAGGCATTTAGAGATATAGCTAAGAGTCTGGATGACGCCAAGACATATTTCCAGAGGATGCGCGGTAAGTACCGCCGGCGGTGCATATTCTGAGCTCACAGCCCTATGTGTCTGGTGTTTGGAGCAAAGAGTTTTGAAAAGGAAATGCAAGGTACCCATTACGGAGTGCCTATCCGTCTCCCTGCCTCGGGACACTTCTGTGGAGAAGATCTCGCTGTGTCCTTTTTCAGGAAAGGAAATGTAAAGTCAGAGAGATAAGGTTGAGCCACTAGTAGTAAACAAGGAACCCAGAATTCCAAAGCGGGGTCTTTTTTAACACAGAGGAACTTCCGTGTTCACCACTAGAATCCACGAAGACACCTGTTGAACGCAAAGGCAATTTAAGTGTTGGAAAAACCCAGACTCCAGTCTGAATTCACTCTGCTTCTTCGCAGAGTCACTCTGGGGTAACAGAAAAAAGAACTGCTTCAAAATTAAAGTAGAAAAAGTAGGAACCCTATAAAACCCACAAGTTCAAAGGAGTACTTGCGGCAGGAAATCTGCCTTCCTGGCCTGGTTTAACAAGTGGGATTTTGTTTGTGAGTTTGAAGCTGCTGCTGATTGTCTGTTGAGGGAGAAAGCCCTTCTAATCAAATGTTAGTAAGTTTTAGGAAGACCAGTGGGGCTACTGCATGGTGGTGCGGGGGTATGTGCCTGTGAGTATGTGTATGTGCTGCTGGTGATGGTACCCAGAGCTCACAGATGCTGTGAAAGCACACTCCCACTGAGTTGCATGCCCAGTCCTGGTTTGTTTTTGCAAGCATTGCACCTGCTGGGTCGGGAAGCACACAGAGTGGTGCCGGGCAATGCTGACGGTTTCATCTGGATGGCGTTGTCTTGGAGGTGAGGCTCGTTGGTCCCTTAGCAGGGTACAGGCGAGTGATGAGTAGGTTTCTCCAGGAGAGGACAGAGGAGAGGAATGCTTGCCCGGGAGGCCCTGGGTCTGCCTGACGCCTCTACTGTAAGCTGATGGTTGTTTATGGTTTGTTGAGTTGGTTGCATACTGCTCATGCTGCTTGGTTAAATACTTGCATCTTTTCACAGATTTTGTGGATCCAAACCAGTTTTTCAATGTTCTGCGCATATATTTGTCTGGGTACGTAGTCTGTGGTTTGAGTTTATTTTCTCCACTCATGTACAGACCAGACCAGATCCCAGTTGCTGGCCTCTACTATTCTTCGGATTGAAATAATGATCCGTATGCTCACACCCACATCCACGTTGTCTAGGAAGCACAGGCTGTGTTTTTTGGTGACTCTTGGCTAGGGAGTCCCTGGAACGGGGGTGGGAAAATGATTCAGGGCAAAAAGAGAGAATGATCTGAGCTAGGGTGAAGTAACGTTCCACTCAGAAAGTGTGTCAAACTTTCTCTGAACTATGATCTCTATTATTTTCATAAACAAAAATGGGTGACCAAGGGTATATGGGAGAATCACCGCTAGGGTAAGATCTTCCATCTGGCAATTAATTCAAAGGACTTTTCCTCTCTTTTTGGTCTAGCTGGAAAAACAACCCCAAGCTGCCAGAGGGTCTGCTGTATGAGGGGGTCTGGGACACCCCAAAAATGTATTCAGGGGGCAGCGCAGGCCAGAGCAGCATCTTTCAGTGCCTCGACATCCTTCTGGGAATAAAGCATGAAAAAGGTAGGTGGAAACGATAGTATGTATTTTCTTTTCTACTAACGGGACTTGATGCAGGTTAACGATCTTCCCCAGCAGCTTCTCTCTGGAATGTATCTGGTGCCTTCAGGACTCTCATTCCCTTTCCCAGATGAGCCAAAGTTCAAATTCAGGTTCATCATTCTCTGAGTGTTGACACACAGCCATCGCCAGGGTCGAACGCTAGAAAATGAGACACATCTGTGAGCAGAAGCTGGGAGGCAGGGGCCTCAGTGACAGGAAAGGGCTGATACTGCCCTGGTGTGCAACATCCCGCAGCCTGGCAGCCCAGAGTGAGAGGCTTGCACCCTCTGACTGCGTTTACTAAACGCTTTCTAGGGTCCTCAAGGGAGAGAGAAAAATCCTCCCACTGTCATGTTTTCATAAGCTTAGGAGACATGGAAGAGGATAGCACCGTGCTAGGTGAAACTTAAGACACATGTTCAAAAAGATTGCTTGAAATCTTCTGTTAGGCGTTATGATTCACTAAGAACAGACCGTACATTCCCTTTCTGTGCATCAGCCTCTTGCAGGGATCCAGTATGACGGAAAAGCAAGAAGGCAAGAGCCAGGTGTGACGCTGCCCCTCTAGAATCCCAGCACTCAGGATGCTGAAGCAGAAGTGTTGCAAATTCAAAGCCATTCTGAGCTACAGAGTGAGATCCTGTCCAGTAGGAACCAAATAAAGCAAGGAGAGAGGGAGTCATGGAAAGGGAGAGGAGAGAAGGAGAGCCAAAAGGGAAGGAAGGCAGAGCAACCACAGGCAGAAGATCCTGTTAGGAGCGTTTTGCTTATTCTGTCTTCAGGACTAATAGGAGTCTTGAGTAATAGTCAATGTTAGCAGCAAGTAGCAAGTCATTTGCGGTGGGCGTCCTTCAATTCCTCTACAGTGGCTTTAGATAATGCTCACACAGCCTGCCTGGCCTTGCACTCCGCTGTCTCCTTTCTCCCCAACAACCTCACCTGTCTTCATTTTACCGTAGGATCTCCCGCAGAATTCCTCCAGGAGATGAGAGAGTACATGCCTCCAGCCCACCACAACTTCCTTCGCTCCTTAGAGTCAGGTCCCTCAGTCCGTGACTTTGTCAAGTCAAGAGGCAATGAAGACGTGCAGAAAGCATATAATGAATGTGTGAACGGCCTGCTCTCTCTGAGAAGTTTCCATCTCGGTATAGTAAAAACATACATTATTGATCCTTCGAAGAAGCAACATGGAGGCGGCTCCCAGTCAGAGGAACCCTCAGAAAACAGAGGGACTGGGGGTACTGACCTCATGAGTTTTCTGAAGAGTGTGAAGGACGCAACCAAGGAAGTTCTTCTGAACAGCCCTTCAGTGTAGCAAGGTTGCATTTGATCAGTGCATAGGGATCTGCATATGCCCTGCCGTAGCTCATTAGATCAGCTCCAGTGAGGATGAGTACAGAATGATTTACCAGGAAGGCACTGTAGGGATTTCAAAATCATCTCTACATCTCCCTGGAGAAGAATAGCAAAAGTGAATTATTTAATAATATTTTAAAATGATCTAAGAAATATTATAAATTATATTGCTGATTGGGGGTGTAACAATGAAACCCAGTAAATAAAAATTATTGTAAAGTGAATAAATCTTGTGTCATTTGTAGCTGTAACTCAAGATCCCTCAAAATGACTTTTACTTCCTGAGTCCTGTACTTTCAAAATGTTACGATTGCACGTGTCCATTGTCACCTTGTCATTATTTATTAATGTATTCTCATTACACAGGAAGCTGAGGCTGCCGGCTACCATTTGCCAGTCTTAGCAAACATCTCTGGAATGAATATATATATATGAATGAACTGAGATGGGATCACTTTTTGTGATGGTTTGGATGATGAATGCCCCCCATGCATTCACACCGAGCAAGCTGAACACTTGCTCCCTGTTTTGGTGGCACAATTTGGGGGTAGTCACGGCCTCTAGGAGGTACAGCCTTACTGCCGGAAGTGGACTCTGAAGGGTTTTAGGCTTCTCTAAACAGTTCACGTTCTCTGCTGCCGTGTGGCTCAGTGCGTGAGCAGCCAGCTTCCTGCTTCACTTGCCTGCTGTAGCACCTTCCCAATTCCTCCGCACATCCCTTTTGGAACCACAATCCACAATGAACTATTTTTTCCATAACTGGCTTCGGGTCATGGTATTTCATCACAGAAACAGGAAATTTGCTAATAAGTCTTCGTAATACAATTTTCTTCTGAAAGACGGGGTTACTGGCATTCATACTCTGACATGAGGTAATTTCATAATGGGATCCTTGATGAGTCAAGAGGAATTGAGATGGGGACACAGTACTTCTAATCCCAGCATTCATGTGGCTGGCTAACACCAGAGGATCATGGAAGTTCAAGGGAAGATGGCACTACATACTAAGTTCCAGGCCAGCCTGTATCAAAAAACACAAAGTAAATAAGTAAATAAATACAAACTAATTGTCACCTGGAGCCAGATGTAATAGCACACACCTGCAATCCCAGCATATAGGAGATCCTGGAAGTCCAAGGCCTAATGAGCTACTCAGTGAATTCCAACCAGCCTAGGCTACAGAGTGAGACCTTGTTTAAAACAAAACTAAAACTAAAATGAGAAAACCCATAAGTTCTGAGTCAAACTTCTCTTTTAAAAATGACAGAGTCGGTTTTATCCCCGGCTTTTTCAGACCCAGGCCAGCTGGCCTTGGTGAGTTCCCGATAGAACATCCCCATTGTCTCAGTGTGTGGGTGCACCCCTCGCGGTCCTGAGTTCCTTGCTCGTGCTCTCTCTCCTTCTGCTCCTGATTTGGACCTTGAGATTTCTGTCCGGCGCAATGGCAATGGGTTTTTGATCCTACTGCACGTACTGGCTTTGTGGGAGCCTAGGCAGTTTGGATGCTCGCATTACTAGACCTGGATGGAAGTGGGTGGTCCTTGGACTTCCCACAGGGCAGGGAACCCTGATTGCTCTTTGGGCTGACGAGGGAGGGGGACTTGATTTGGGGAGGGGGAGAGATGAGAGGCGGTGGCGGGGAAGAGACAGAAACCTTTAATAAATAAATAAATAAATAAAAATGACAGAGTCGGTGCCCAGAAGGATGGCATTACCTACTCGGGGCCACACAATTACAAAAGAGAAGACATTTAGTTTCTCAACTAAACTCATTGTCGTTTCTTCTTTACTTAGAATATGCTAGAAGGAAAGCAACTTGGGGAAGTGGGAAGTGAAGGAATTTCAGTGATCAGAAATCATAGGAGAGACAAATTTGTAAGCAGAAACCAAGTATGTAACAAAGGATGGGGAAGCCCAGCAATGGCCCCACTGGCAAGGACTTAGCAACCTCTTTAAATGTGTGAAGACTTCATTTCTGAAGAAATAAAACACAACACACCATTTCAAATGAGTGCAGACAGGTAGATGCCAGCAAGGCGAGGCAATCATGAACTTCAGTGACAGTCCTCTGATATAGCATATCCTTGTGACATCAAGTAGAATCTGGCTCACGGTAAAGGTTTACAAGTACAATTACCTGTCCCTATGTGGTGGCATGTGTTTTCTTTTTCCTCTTGTTGACCTTTCCATAATGAACACACATGCATTTAGAATGAGAAAGTGTGTATGTCTGTAGACCTACATTCTAAGCACATGTATGTCTATATATGTGTATGTAAATCTTGAGATAGAATCAAAAAGATTATCTTTAGACCTTAACGTGCTACAGAATTTCAAAACTAAGATCTGGTGATTGATATATAGGTTTCATCCTAAATACTGATTGGCTGTGAGATCCTAAGTGTGTCACTTTATATTTCTGTCATAAGAATACAATAATACTTTGGGAACACATGATAAAACAAAACCAAGACCTTCAGGGCACAAAAAAGACAAAAGTAAGAAACCAGGGTCTCAATACACCCTTCAAAGGCCTGATCTCTGGTGATATATCTTCCTTCCACAGACCCCAGAGGTTCCTTCATCTTGCAGTAGCACCATAGGCTAAGCTTGCATCAAAGGGCCTTTTCAAGGCATGTAAGATAACACAGTTGGACATACACAGAACCCCAGCATCTCAAGGGTAGAGGCAGAAGGACCAGGGGTTCAAGACCAGCCTTTCTCACACACAGAATTCAAAGCCATCTTGGGATAAATGAGATCCTTTTTCAAAATAAACAAACCAACAAAATGTAAAAGGAAAAATCAATAGGCAAGCTAAATCATAAAAGCAGTAAATGTATTTTAACTCATGGGAAAGCTGTGTGGGGCAGCAGTATGGGATAGGGGGCCTTTTGCTTTGATTGGAAGTTGGGACAAGTTTCCTGGGGTAGACAGTGTTGGTTGAATGAATGGTTATAGCCAACCTGCAAGCTTTCTAGGGTGAAAGAAAGCAAATACACAGGTCCTCAGATGAGCTAAGGAGTCAGTATAGAAGAGTGGCTTCCATAAATGATGGTCAGATTGCTTGGCATGCAGAGTCTTTTGGTAAAGCCATGCTTCTACAGAAAGTGTTCTACAGTTCATAGCCAGTCCTTCCCTATGCCTGTCACTTCCGAATGCTTCATCTGTATCAGTTTCCCCATGGTTCCCAATGAGCTACAAAAGGACTTTCCCAGTTGCCTTTTTCCCTTAAGGAAAATGCTTCAGAGAGTCCAGTACTTCCAAAAGCTCGGAGTCTAGAATTATCAGACCATTACATGGTAATGCCCACTGTGCTGAAAGAGAAATGAGGAAATGCTGGCCATCTGGGCTTTTGCCAATCCCAGGGCTGGTTATATGGCTCTTTGTTTTGGGTCTTGTCTACCATGTACAAAGCCCAGCAGTCAAATATGGATGCTTCATTTAAGAGTTCCCCCAAGTTCCCAACTCATACATAATTTTTTTAAAAAATATATCCTAGTAATAGAACAGTAAAGGTTAGGATAAAGGCCTATTTTCTATTCATCACCATGAGGAACTATGGGTTAACAGTTTCAAAAAGGGAACTCAGAGCCAAGTTCCTGACCTAGCAAGGTTCCCTGTGCACCTAGGGAGCTAAGTCTATGGAATGCAGAGACCTGGTGATGAACTTCACACAAGAAGTGAAAGGTTTGCAGTTGGAAGCCTGCAAAGCAAGGAGTCATTGCTGGTGTCTATAGAAATTTAAATAATCCTGTCAGTAGGATAGCTAGGTGAACTGTAACCGTGTAGCTAGTCCAACCTAAGGTGACAATACATTGCCAACCTTCTGTCTTGGAATTGTGCGACTATTTGGAAGATAGCAAGCACACACAGATAGTATTGGAAATTTGTCACCAGGGAGAAGGGAACAGAGAATTGTGTACAGGACAGAATGAAACAGTCTCTAAAATGGAGCTTAACATTCCCTCCACCAGGCGATCATAACAATCTTTGGTATTAGGGAAGAATGGAGTCCTAGTGAGGTGAGCCTACAAGTGTTATCCGGTAAATGTACAACTGGCAGATTTATTGGACCATCCACGGGAAGTGTATCCGTACACTCCACCTGCAGAAGCCGCTTTGCAGAGCTACAGGCCCAGCTGTCCTTTGGATGAGTCCCTTTCCATTCCACAGAAATCTAGTGAAATCCTGCATTTCTCGCTTCTATAGTATCCCAGCAGAGTATAAACCTGACTTCCTGTAGGGCAATTGGATGTCTCCCCCCCACACACACCATGAAGCCATGGTGTGAAAAGGATTCAGTGAAGCCTTTGTTCTTATAGCCAAACTCTACATAAAATAGTCCCCCACAAACTTTCCTTGTGGACAGTACTGACTGATAGGAAAGGAGCCTCACACAGGAGGTAATGTGTCTGCCCTAACAACAGATTCAGGACAGTGAAATCTACTAGCCCTTTGCTCTTCCCTAACAAATTACTAATATTTTGTACACCCTTCACCTTGGTTTTAACTAACACAAGATCACAGCCCAAGAGATTAATTGTTTATACAGGGAAAAGGGCGGAATCACTAAAACTAACTTCAGAGAGAACAATTCTCACCTGGGCTCCCTGCTGGAGTCAAAGGCAGGTCCCCAGAAGAGATTCCTTTTAACCCAACCAGCTAGAAGCTAATGCAAATCAAACCATCACACCTGCATGGCAGGTAGCTACCAAGGCTGTGTTCCCAGCCTCAGGGAACTTCACAGCCAGGCTGCCTCTGAGACAAAAGTTGCCTCCTTGCCAGAGCAACCTGTTTCTGTGACTCTGTGAAAATGTATGCTTGATACATATTATTGTTACCGCCTCTGGGGTTGTTATCTTGTCTGTATGCCTATATAAACTGAAAGCTTTGTGGAGATCAACTCTTTTTTTTTTTACCCTTAGTCTTATGTTTACTCCTTACCCTTATGCCTTATGCCCTTAAGCTCAACTTCCCCGAAGGAATACAAAAACATACGGGAATAATGTGCCTAAGTTAGTCAGTGAGTCCTCAGATCCCCTTGGCAAGCCAGTTTTCGCTTGCTGTAGAAGTCCTGTTCTGAACCCTGAGAGAGTGCTGAGGTGGCTCTATGTAGTTCCTGATATCCTATCTTACAGATTTATTTATTTTCTGTTTGCCAGCACGAGTTTCTGTGAATCCCATGTGTGCACAGATGCAGAAGAGGGCATTGGACCCCCTGGGACTGGTGTTTGGATGCTTGTGACTTGTGAGCCTTCATGTGGGTGCTGGGGGCCCTATAAGGTAACAATAAGCACTCAGCTACTTAGACGTTTCTCCAGGCCCATTTTCCGACTTTTAATGTAACGTCAGGATTGTGCTTTTTGTGGATGCACTTCAAGAAGGAATGTCATTGGAAATACCGTACTCCATGTGGAACTCCTAACCGCATTCCCTAGAAAATACGAGGCGCACCTGGAATTGTATTACTATTTGGGCCTTAGGTTGTAAGGCTATTGCTGCTACTAGTTATGACGCTGCACTTGATGTTGAGGGTCCACAACACATCAAGTAAGATGATATTGGCAGGCTATGTTGTTGAAATAGGAGCGGTGGGGCTGTGTCCCGGCACCCGGCCGCCTGCACGGCTAGCTTTACCCGAAATAATTACACGGAAACTGTATTCTTTTAAACACCGCTTGGCCCATTACATCTAGCCTTTTCTCAGCTAACTCTCGCACCTGGACTAGCCCATTTTTAATATCCATGTAGCTCACGAGCTGGCTTACCAGGAATGATCTTGACATGCGTCTGCCTGGAATGGGAGAATCATGGCGACTCACTGACTCAGCTTCTCTCTCCCAGCCTTCTGTTCTGTTTACTCCTCCCACCTATGTTTTAACCTATGAGAACCAAGCAGTTTCTTTATTGCTTAACCAATGAAATCAACAGATTGATATATGACACTCCCACATCACTATGTCACGCTCACACTCTTTCCTGACCCAGAAAAACCTGACCCAGAAAGCCACATTTGGGTTATCAGAAGCACACATTATGAGATGCCATATCTCTTTGTATTGACTCCTTCCAGGTCAAAATAAACTAAACTTTAAACCCAAAGGGTAGCGGTGAGTTTACTTCATGAAAGGGAGATGTCTGTGAAGTTTCTAAAGAGAGCTCGTCACGTGTCAAGGAAAAGAAAGGTAGCTGCCATGCACCAACCAAATGATGGACAGAGTGTTCTCTTCTTGTTAAGGGAACATACACTGGCCTGCAGCCTCGGCAGGCACACGGGTGATGATTAGCCAGAAAATTCCCCGGAGGAAATATGAACATGCACGCTGATTTGTCTAGCTCAGAAGATCTAGGCCCCAGCTAAGCTGTTTTACAAAGGACTGAAAATGTAGTTGATGGAAAAATCACCTTGGTATTCATTTTGAGTTTTGATTTTATGATAGAATCAAAAGAAAAAAAATAAATTCCAGTAATTGAAGAGGTGGAAAAAAAGAGCAAAGCAAGGTGGTGGTGGCACAGGTCTTTAATTCCAGCACTCGAGAGGCAGAGGCAGAAGGATCTCTGAATTTGAGGCCAGACTGGTCTACAGAGTTTCAGGACAGCCAGGGGTGCACAGAGAAACCCTAGCTGCACAGGAGCTGTGGGACCCACCCCCTTCAACTATCCAGACCATTGTCATCCAAAATCAACCCAACTACTGGCAACCATTTATGCTTTTTTTTTTTTAAAAAAAAAATAGTGTTTGGACCCCACATTAAAGAGTAGATCTCAGCTGATCCTGAAGGGAGCATCTTCTACTGCCACGTATAATCCCACAAAAGGGTAAAATAATGAGATTTAGAGAAAATCAGATCTTCCGAGTTCCTGCCAAACAGTAGCTGCGGTATTTTTCTTTGATCCCATTGGCATTTTCTCATTCACACAATTGAATATCTGCATTTAGGAAGGCAGGCTCAACAGGTAGCTTTCTGTTGCCTTAAACTTTATCTAACACATCTTCCTGCCTCAGCAATGTTCCTAAGAGATAATTTTAAACTCTACATTTTAATTAGGGAAACAGGACATCTTGGCCCTTGTAATATTCAAAAGCAAAGGAAGTGAGCAACAAACCTTGGCCTCTTGCCGTCCCGACCAGCGGGAAATGAATTGGGAGCATGAACCCTGAAGGAGAGAAATGAAAGGGGCAAGAGACGTGAGAAACGGACGGCAAGTCTGTATTCTGATCAAGCTGCCAACTTTATTTTTCCTCAGGAGCACTATATAGCAAAAAGGCAGGGAGGAGGGTAGGAGACATCCCTAGCTGATTGGAAGAGATAAGGGGATGCTGAGGTTTTGTAAATGTTTACAGGGGGGAAATGCTAATTACTTCCGAGTCCTGGGGCCTGCTCAGTCCGCTGGCATTCTTAACTCACAGCGGGAGATAAGGGTCCTGAACTTGCCCTACAGAGGTGAATAGCTTACTTAATTTGGGAACTAAGATGGCTATAACCAAATACAGGTCTTTGCTCCCAGCATCTTGAAGCCTCACTCCAAAAGCCTTGTATACACACAGCTATGATGAACAGTTCCAAAGGTGAAAACCTAAGTTATGGCTTATATTTGTGTTTTTATCTTATTCCTATATTTCAATCACATTGAATATTGGGTAATTTTTCTTGTCATTTTGACCAAAAAGTCCAAAAGAAACAATTAAACAGAGGGGCTTATTTTGAACCAAGTTGAAGAAGGCTTGGTGGCAGGAGTGTCTGGTTCTGTCACTGAGCAGTAAGGGAGTGAATAGATCAGCTCGGAACCAGGGACAGACTATGAGCCTCCAAGTCTGCTCTCCTAGTGCCCCACTACCTCCATTGAGACCCCATCACCCAAAGCTTTCATTAGGGTAAACCTGGGACCAATGTTCAAACACGTGAGCCTGTGGAGGCTATCGCTTATCTAAACTGTGATCCTCTGCCTCAGACCCCATAGGCTCGTCCTGGCTCACAATGTAAAACCCATTCAGTTCAACTGCCAACGCCCCCATGGTCTTAACAGTAGCAACATTGTCCCAGTTCTCTTCTGATACTCAAAGAAACCTCATATCATCAAAAGCCAAGGCACACACAATGGCACACGGCAAACATTTCAATACCGAACTCTGGAGCCCCATAACCTGCATCTGTTCTGAAACTGAGGGTGTGGTAAAATGAAATAGTCTGTTATAAGAAAAACAAACGATCGTTATTATCTTAATTTCCTTCATCTATATAGTCTGCTTTGTACTTCTAAAACCATTAGCAATGAGATGCCCTCACTAGAACATGCAGCAGATCCTTACACTGTATTTATTGAAATGGATAGGTTAGGTTAGTTATGTTAGAAGTCCTAACCAACAACGAGCCAGCATCTGCTCAAGGGTGGATGAGTCCATAGAATTACTTTCCAGATCACGGTCACCAGCACAGTGGCTTCAACATCAGCAGTAGTTTGGGGTTTCCATGTTTTAAAAGCTTGAAGTATTTTCACTTCATCCATTGGTCCTCCAGTCCCTCAGATCAGGCAGGAGAAGAACCTATTTGTTTGACTTTCCATTGCAGACAGTGCAATTTAAGGAAAGGCAAATGCCAGAATTGCATGGTTTTTTTTTGTTTTTGTTTTTTTTTGTTTCATTTTTGAGGAAAATACCTGTTGGAGAATATTCTATCCTGGACTCTTCTCCAAGAGGGAGTGGGGCCTGGGACGTGATCACATCCATACAACCCCCTCCCACCTACTCAAGGACCATGCGATGAAGTCATTTTGATTTATCCTGAAAAAAAAGGGGACGATCTTACCAGTAACATGTCTTCGTTACAGTACAGTATTTGAATAAAAGCTAAATGATCAACTTAAAAATGTAATAATAAGTAATTTAGACTTAAGGGACTCTCCAGGAGTTAGAAATAAAGCTCGCATGGGTTGGTTAGCAACGGCCTACTAATGCAACAGGGCAATACCGCAGATGCTGTTCAAGGAATCCAAGTAGGAACACATGGGGAGATGGTGCGATCGCTTCGAGGCAGAGCCCGGTGGCTAGAGTTATTAGGCGGTTACTGCCCCATGAGCAATGTCCCGGTAGTAAATGACAGTCTTCCTGAAGCGTAGCAGTGACTGGAAACAGAGATACTACAGCTATGCAGAAGGATTAGTATCAGTATCAAGACTGATACTCTCTTGCAGGTAGCTCTGACAGAGAGGTGGCTTTCAGGTTGGCTCCAGATAGTGAGTAGGTGCGGGCATGCGCAGACTCTCAGACGTCACTTTAGACTCTTTTGTCTTATATTCTTAGACTTCAGAGCAAGAGAATTAAATTCACTACTGAGCCCCCCAATCACACCCTGGCTTCTGAGAGATACCATCTACCAAAATCTGAAATATGGCAGTTAACAGTTCTGTTCTTGATACAGAGGAGAAGGGAGTCCCTTCAGCTTTGACATGTCACTAAATACCAAGCCTTCTGAGCCAGGACTTCAGGGAGTGGCTGTGGGTTTTATGAACTGCCCCTGCTTACTTACTAGAAGACATCTAGCAAATAGCGTGTGAGCGGAGATATTTTCAGACACCTCTAGACAAGCGGTTCTCAACTTTCCTAATGCTGCAACCCTCTAATACATTTTTTTCACATTGTGGCGACCCCCGACTATAAAATTATTTCTTTGCTGCTTCATAACTGCAATTTTGCTACTGTTATGAATTATAATTTAAATATCTGATATGCAGGATATCTGATATGTGACCTCCAATCGGACTGCGACCCACAGGTTGAGGGTTACTAGTCTAGAGACTCCAAGGGAAGTCCAGGAGATGGCGGTACGTGGGCCTGGAGGTAGGGCGGCACAATTGAAGGCCAGCACTGCTGGCTGCCAGGCTAAGGAGGCCCGCAGAAGTCTTTGATGGGATGGAGAAGGAGAAGGTTAAGGCTGAACTGTGGAGCTCACAGAAGGGGCCTGGGGGATGCTGGTCATGGTCAGACTGCCTGTCCTGGTTTCATCTCTTGCAGAAAGTATGACCCTTGTCTTTAACAGGACACATCTGAGCTGCAGTGCCCTTATCTGAACTAGAGGATTGGCACCTGTGACTAAGTCAGCAGTGGCTTAAGTGGATTCTCTGTGGGTGGCACTGGCCATAGAAGTGAGCACTCGAGAAACCAAGGGTTGTTAAATATTAGTTACCGTCAAGGAGGAGGTTAACAGAAAACAGGGAGGAATAGCTATTTAGAAGAAAGGTTAAAAAAAAAAATGTGGCAACAGTGCCAGATGCCTGAAGAGCCAGTCAAGATCTAGAGAGACCCATTGAACACGAGAACAAAGAAACAATTAAATAAGGTGGATGAGAACATTCAGTGCTGTTTGGGCTGTTGGTCTTGGGCCATTTCGATTGAGAGTTCATTCAATTAGAAACTAAAAGGAACCTCGATGGTTTCACAACCTCACAGAGGGATGATGCCTCCTCATAAGAGTCATTTATGAGAATGTCTTCTTCAGCTTCTAAATAACCATCAGTCCGTTCCCCAAAGATCCAAATTTGTGCTCTCCATGGAGTGAAAGCCTTGCTGTGTACAGAACTACTATGATTCATAAAAATGCAGAATATGAAACCCAAGGAGGGAAATTCCTGTACATACCAACTAACTTCTAAGACAAACCAAAAAAGACAACAGGCAGTGTTTTTACACAGGATGGCCTGGGTTCCCTTCTGTTGGGCAAGTTTCTGGGTCTGGGTCTGAAGTGTAGAAGTATAGTGTTTTGGTTTTTTTTTTTTTATCAAGGTAGGTGGTATAAATGAGTGTTAATCACTTGCCTAACCCTTGTGAGGCTCTGGGTTTGATCCACAGCTCTACAAAGTAAATACATTAAAAATAAATGTAAACACGTAAATAAAGAAGTAAAATGGACCAGCACAATGTCCCGCATTCTAAGGTCTTTGTTATTAAAAAGGCGAACTCCACAATGAGGCTGAGAAGTAGCTCAGCTAGAAAACATCTCTTCAGTTCCAAACACCGGGCTGGCTGGTAACTGAAAGTGGGCAGGGGTGGGTTCTGCCCTGAAGAAGGCTAAAGGGAGAGACCAGGTGAGCGCATTAGCAATAACGAAATCCGGCAGAGCCTGATCAGTGGGCTAAACGGACAAGCTGGCTGTAGAATGTTGACAGGAGTCAACAATTCTGCAAAGTCATGGAAGTGTCTGCATTGGGAGGCTTCCTAGGAGAGAAGAATTCAGGCATGGTGACAAGCAGGGAGTCTGTCAATGACGGGAGATGCTCTACGCGGACAAAGGAAGGGAATCGAGTTCTGGTTGTTTGTGGGCCATGCGTTGTTTTTTTATGGCTTGAGCACAGCTAGAAATGGACACCTGTACAGCCATGCGCGGGCTTTGTTTCACTGAGTGAAATATTCACAGACCTCCCAACAACATGGGTCTGGACCTCAGAGTGACAAAATCAAGACAGAAGCTGAGGGTAAAATTGGTGGTGACGGTAAGAGCACAATGCCTAATGGCACCAAGGCAGAGGATGGCCAAAGAGCGCCACGGGCAACTGGGTGTTCAGATGTGATGTGTGTAGCTTCAGAAAGATGCTGCTAGCACTGTGGGAAAGAAATCGGACACACAGCCGGAGGGAGAACATGAAGAAAAGTGGCGCTGGCTATCTCACGCCACTGTTCCTCTCAAGATTTCTCATGTGCTCAGCGCAATGTCTCTATCATGAACATTACTATTCCTGGAAATGTGTAAAACAGATGTTAGGAATTGTAATTCTCCTGTCAAAAGACCACACGGGCGGGTGACCTGAGTTTACAGTGGGCAGGTCCCCGACAGGTACCTGGGGTGAGCATTGTCACCAGCTCCCCAGGCACCACGTGACGAACCATTTCACTCAGTAAATCTTGGGTTACTCGTATAACACTTTTTGATTTGGTCATCTATATTTTCTCTTTCAGTTCTTGTATTTTATGACTTGATGACTTTATAATGTTCAAGACAATTCTTGAGAGGGTGCAGGGGTCTAGATGAAAATAACATGGCTAGAATTGTAAAATGATGGGGAATGGAAAAAGGAAATTGAAAAAAAAATGAAGGATGTGAGTGTTCCTAGGTGTGTGGTGGAGAGGGTTATTGTCGCTGAGAGGAAGAGCGAAGCCAGAGGCAGGGGATGTCTGAGAGATTCAGAGTGAACATGGCCCTCAGCTGGGTGGGTCCTCTCTCGTCCACCTGTGTTCTCTCTTTTCTTCCTCTCTTGCTTGCCCCCCCCCCCCCCCCCGCTCCCTCCATGGTCTGGTTCGGTCTGGACCCTTCCAGATGCCTCTGACTGCCCTCTCTTTCATATCTACAATGAAAACCTTCTCCTCCACCCCACCTTGGAGGGATCATGTTCTCGTTTTTTCATTCAGTGACCCATACAGAAAGCATCTGCAACTAGCAAGGATTGTTTGCAGAGGTAGAGAGATCGCAGTTAAGCGGCAGGCAGTTAACCTTGAGGTCAGAGTCCCACGCTGTAGGAGTTTGTAGCGGTCAGTCCAGAGACCAGTTTACCAAAGGAATTTAGGGCTGGTCCAAGAGAACAGAGGTCAGTTTTAGCACTATTCTGAAGAACACATTCATGAGATGGCGTACCTATAATGCCTTAGCCTGCTACACTTCTTTGTTCTCATTTTATTTTGTTTTAGCTATTATTTTAGATGCCTCTTTGTTTTCTAACGAGAGAGAAAGAGAGGGTGTAGATTTGGGTGGGTGTGGACGTGGGGAGGATGTTAGGAAAAATCCCCACACGAGCCACTCTGCTGGTACAAAAAAATACAATCAGGTCAAATCAAACCAAATTAAAGTGCCCATGTTTTAATAAATGCAGCATTCTTGGGTGGCTGAGAGCATGGCAGGAGACACAGAAAACTGGGGAACACATGAAAAACCCAGGACCACGTGTTCCTCCTCTGGGCACCCACTTAAATACCCTGTGGGAGTGGTCCTGACCCTTCCCTGGGGAGGGGTCAGGACCTGGCATGCTGGGATTTGGGGTTCAGACCAAAGCAACTCCCAGGCCAGGGGGTTGGGATGGATGCCAGGGGCTGGGGTGACGCTCCCAACTTAACATTACATTCCAGACTCTTTGAATATAGGGGTTACAGGAAGTTGAGGTGATAATTATGACCAACATTTAGGCTCTCTTTGGAAAAAGGGGCGTAGACTCAAGTCTGGCTACTTCCTGCAGGCACAGTACAAAGTGGGAGAGGGGAGAGCTGAAAATTGGCTCTCTCGTGCTCAGCAAATGGTGTGGTTGGGGTGGCATCTGGTTTGCTGTAGTCCTCAGGCAGCTTCTTTTTAAGGGAGATGCGAAGGCAGGTGGCTAGGAGAAAAAAATATTGTTATTATTGGCTCTGTGAAATGGGGCTAGCCATGGGATGAGACACAATAGCAGGTGAAACCAGATTTTAGTTGGCAGGTATCCTTGACTTAGGAGAGCTGTTACCAATGGTGAAGCCCCAGGAGCTGGTGTAGGTGCTTTTGGCATTGACTCCGCCCTTCTTCCCTCCACCATTCAGCTTAGTTTTTCCCGTCCAGCTCTGTTCCCCTATAGCTCTACTATAGGCTCAAAGCAGTTCCTTTATTCATTAACCAATAAAAGCAACACATAGACAGAAGGACCTCCTACACCATTTCCCCGTCTCTGTTCTAACATAAAGGAAGGCTTTAACTTTAACACAGTAAAATTACGTATAACAAAACAGTTATCAAGCAAGAATTACAGTTACAATATTTATATCCACTTTATGTTTTATCATAATTAAGAAAAATTATAACTATATAAATTCTTCAACTCCACCAAAGACTCCAGAAAGATATAATATTACCTAAGTAAACAGGAAGTGCATTGTAAGCAACTTTCAAAATTCTAGAATTGACAGAGACATCTCACTACCTGGACAGTCACTCAAAGTTCTTCTATACCATTGGGGCATCCATCTTCAGCCTACAGCATAATTTCCAGCAGACTTTTCCACAAAGCAGGAAATTTCAGAGACAGTTCTGCCTACAGTGGTGGTCTCCGGTGGCATCTCCATGACTTCTCTCTGACTCCGCCCTTCTTTTTCCCAGCATTCAGCCTAGCTTTCCCTACTTACCTAAGTTCTGTCTTACTATAGGTACAAAGCAGTTTCTTTATTCTTTAATGGTGATCACAGCACACAGAGAAGACTCCCAGATTAGGAGCGCTGAGTCGAAAAATCTGGGGTTCGGGGCTGGAGAGATGGCTCAGTGGTTAAGAGCATTGCCTGCTCTTCCAAAGGTCCTGAGTTCAATTCCCAGCAACCACATGGTGGCTCACAACCATTTGTAATGAGGTCTGGTGCCCTCAAGAATATTGTATACATAATAAATAAATAAATAAATAAATAAATAAATAAATAAATAAATAAATAATAAAAAAATAGCCGGGCAATGGTGGCACATGCCTTTAATCCCAGCACTCAGGAGGCAGAGGCAGGCGGATCTCTGTGAGTTCGAGACCAGCCTGGTCTATAGAGCTAGTTCCAGGACAGGCTCCAAAGCCACAGAGAAACCCTGTCTCGAAAAAAACCAAAAATAAATAAATAAAATAAAATAAAAAATCTGGGGTCCATGAGAAGTTGTTCAGGGACATCTCCCAGCCCCAAATCCCATCTCAGCAAAGGCCTAGCCTTTGCTGCGTGTGTGTGAGGCTTTTGGCATGACTGAGACTTCAACAAAAGCCCAAAAAGTGAACGGGTCACCCCAAAACCCTTCTAGCATGCAGTTTAAAAGGGGGAACTCACCAAGTGAAGCCGATGTGCCTGGTGGAGCCCAAGAGAAGGGCATTTTCCAGCATGGTCCTAGACCCTGGGCCTGCAGGACAAAAGGAACCCCCTCAGTGGAACCTCCAAATATTAGGAATAATCCTAAGATGGGAATGTAATGTTAAGTAGGGAGCATCACCCCAGACCCTGGCATCCATCCCTGCCCCCTGGCCTGGGAGTTGCATTGGTCTGGACTCCAAATCCCAGCATGCCTATGGGAGGGTCAGGACCACCCTCACAGGGTATTTAAGTGGGCACCCAGAAGACGAACACGTGGTCCTGGGTTTTGCATATGCTTCCCAGTTTTCTGTGTCCCCTGCCATGCTCTCTGTCACCTGAGAATGCTGAATATATTAAGACTTGGGCATTTTAATTTGGTTTGATTGTATTTCTTTGTGCCGGCGGAGTGGCTCGTCTTAGGATTTTTCCTAACAGAGGATTTGAGAGGAGTTAGGGAACAGAAAACGATAACCAGAATATACTAAATAAACTATAGAATATTTTCTAGAATTTTTTTTAAAAGAAAGCGTAATTGAAAAACAAACATTTAAATATCCGGTCGTCCTTTAATGGGATCGAAAGTGTCAAGCAGTAGTCAGCGCCACCTTTTCGAGCACACTGAAGCAGGACCTGGACTACTCTTCCAAACCCACAGTTTCCTCGGGTTCCCATTTGGCTCTTGGACGCTTCCTCCTGCCTCTTCCCACCAACATGGCAATTTCTACTTCTAAAAGTTTGCTCTGGAACAGGAGAAATGGTCTCCCCTGGGACGAGCCTCCCGATTGGTTATCCAACGTTTTCAGGTCCAAAGGAAGCTCCAGTTCCCCAAACTCTAAAAGGCAATCCAGACATCCAGAAATGAGTTCAGTCTGGACTATAGGAGGATTTCTGGCAGTTAGATAAAAGTCAGTGTTCCTCGGGAATTTGTGAAGCTGGTTCCCTCTACCGAAAGGAGTCATTTCCCTTACCTCTGGCAGAAGGGACATATGCTACCTGCGGTTGCCTATCAAAGTCCTTGCTGGCCTCCAGGCTCCCTCAGAGTCACGAGGAGCTGCTACATATTTCAAAATCCATGCTGGCATCCTAGCCCTTCTCACCTCCTCCTAAATCCTCTCCAGCTCAGGGGCTTCCCACCGCTCCACCCCAGCTGCTCATCCATCTTATAACACAGTTCTTCTCATTATTCTCCACTCCTGCTATCCACACTGTTTTTTCTAGTCTCTGTCCCCTGTTGTCCTCTCCCCTCTCCCAGACAGCTCTGCCCTGTCCACCTGTCAGTCTGCCGGCCATGATCAGGCTACTTTTTTCTCTCTCTGAATTCTTCCAGATGCTTCTGGATATTCTCTCTCTCTCTCTCTCTCTCTCTCTCTCTCTCTCTCTCTCTCTCTCTCTCTCTCTCTCTCCTACAAAACAAAGCAAGCAAACAGAAACTTCCCCTTAACCATACTATGGAGCAGTCATGTTAGCAATTTCTTTACTGTACCTCCCTTGCGTATGCATATCAAGAGGTCTGCCCTGAAATCTTACACATACAAGTAACTCTAAACAGACTGAGAGGTTGTATTTATCTATTTATGTGCATATATGTAATGGTAACAAAGGAAAAGAGGCCATGAATTAGAGAGGGAGCAAGGGAGGGACATGGGAGGGCTTGGAGGGAGGGAAGGGAAAGAGGAGATGATAAGTTTTAATTTCAATAAGTGCATACATTTTTAAAAAGAAGAATGTAGTAACTCCATATCAATATAAATAAAGATAAAAGGCCAGTAAGTTATAAGAATTCCTCAGGAACCGAACGCTTGAGTGTTGGGTGTGAATCTGAGCAACCACAACTGAGAGTCGTTAATCTTTCCCTTTCCAGAGTTCAGCTCTTCATGCCCAGGTTTAAAGGCAACTTTCTCGTATTTTATGAATAAGGCAGGAAAAGCAGGGAGGCTCTTAGAGTCAGTTTGTTTGCTTATGTGTTTTAATTCCTAATCTTCGCTGTTTACCTGGCGTTGTCTGAGAACAGCTGTGGTCATCCTGGAATTCAACCTCTGGGCAAGGTTCTTCCTTGCTGCCACCAAAGCAGCACGCAGCTAGACGAAGTCAAAAGCAGACAGCTGGGACATTTCTCCTAGTCAGTCATTTCCCTCAGCGCAGGCAGATGGATACCTCAAGAGAGATTATGGAGTCTCAAAGGCAGACTTTGAAGCGGGTGACGCTGCTGTCTTTGGGAAGATACCACATTTCTGAGGAGTATGGCTTTCTATTTCAGAATCCTCTGGTAAGGACCACTGTGCCCTGCTGGCCCAAAGGTCTTGATTGTTTGATTTTATTCTATGGGGGGTAATTGTAAGGGTCAGTACAATACAAAGTCATCAGCCAGAAGAGGATGCTGGAAATACGGTCCTGTGATTCCCAGGGGACAGCACAAAGATCAGCAGTGTTTGCTTGCTGATTCCTTAAATATAGCCCATATATTTTATATATTTAGGGAATCTATATAGTGAAGCCTGAATCATCAGAAGCAAAGGTGTGATGTGGGATTCTCCTCTGTATGCTGTGAATATATTTTATTACCGTTGGTTAATAAAGAAGCTGCTTTGGGCCCATGTGCTGTCAGAGAGAAGGCAAGTAGGGCCCTGGACCAACAGCTAAGTGCTGCGGGCCTGTGACCTCCCCCAGGGTATAATGCAGAATAATGGAATGGCCCCACTGGAGATCCACTCTGCTCTGGAGACAAGGTTGCCATGCACTCCAGCAGAGAGAATGAGCAGCCAACGTGCTCCGTGCACTGTGTTGGTACAAATTAGTTTATCTTTCTTTCCGGTGGCAACAGAGACAATGGGGGGGGGGGCTTTGGTGTTTTCAGAGCTGATAAAAAAGATTCGATGGTATCAGGAATCTCTGAGATGAGGAAGGAACTTTGGGAAACACACTGTCCTAGCTTTCAATCCTACTGCCCATGTTCCTATTTACCTGCCAGTTTGTATCAGGCTGTTCTCATTAAACGTAGTCTGAGCTTGGAAGATGTGTCCGGGCAAAGTCCTAGTAGCAAAGCCAAGGCTCTTGGCATCTTTTAAAAATTGGTCATAAGTGAGTGTAAGGCCGTTCAGTTAAAAGTCTAGGGATCCAATGTCGTGGTCACTGTAACTGTTCGAATCAGCGTGGACATCCTGCCTCTAGCCAATTAGTTCCTCCCTTACTGTTGTTTAAAAATATCAGGAACTCAAATACCTATTGCAAAGAGACTTCTGTTTGCTCTCATTTGAAATAGAGTATCACTACCTAGCTCAGGCTGGCCTCTTGCCTCAGCTTCCTCAAAGCAGGGACCACTGACAAGCTTCCTCACTTGGTCTTAAGTTACTGGAGAGAACAAACTGACTGGAAGAACTAAGTTCTCTACAGAAAGCTGTTAGCTGTGACCTCAGTCCCTCATCTGCAAGCTGGCCAGATGGAGGGGTATTTGTTCTAATGGCGGGGGGGGGGGATTGGGGGGCTGCATCTTTAGGCCAGATCTCACAGCCTGAATTAAACCATGCCTTTCTGCAGCTCTCTCTGGAACAGAGAGCTAAAAAGCAGTCTGTACTCTGACAGACACAATAGTTTTTTGTTTGTTTGTTTGTTTTCAAGACAGGGTTTCTCTATAGCTTTGGAGCTTATCCTAGAACTAGCTCTTATAGAACAGGCTGGCCTAGAACTCACAAAGTTCTGCCCTCCTCTGCTTCCCGAGTGCTGGGATTTAAGGCGTGGGCCACCAGTACCCAGCATACATAATAGCTTTTTACTATGCTGGCTTCTCCAGGATCCTTGTCACACAGTCCATGCTAAACTAAAGCACCTGCCACAACTTCCCAATGCCCTATCAGGTTATTAAAGGGTGGATATCTTCTTTGTTCTGAGAATTGATTTGAAAGTCCTCGGGAGATTTCCTGAGGGAGGGGCTCTGAAGGTTGTTTCTCCAAAAGGCTCCTCTGTGTCACCAGCTGCCCCATCGCTCTCAGTGTCTCACGGTCTTTTTTCTCTGTCTCTTTGCCCCCCCCTGTGTGTGTGTGTGTGTGTGTGTGTGTGTGTGTGTGTGAGTGTGTGTGTGTTTGGAAGACAGGAGGCTCACAAGTTCCAGGCTAGCCTGGACTACATTGCTAGACCCTGTGACCCTGTCTCAAGACAGAAACAAAACCAAAAGTCAACCAAGCAAAGTACCACAAAGCACACAGAACTCTGCATGTGGACTTCGCTCCAGTACATTCCCATCCTTCCAAGTTCACGGGAAAGGAAGTGCTGCTGAGACACGCCCTTGGCATCACTAAGACTGTGGGCTGAGTGGGAGAGATAACAGTGCATTCAGGAAAACACCAGGTCAGGCTTTTCTGTCACTTTCCTTTTAATAAATATCGGGACCAGATAAGACACAGTAGCAGCGTCAACTTCTTTTCCCATTTGTTAGGAAGAATCTACGCTGTGGTTTGGCGGATGGAAAGAAATCCCCAGTCTTGCTCACACAGAAAAGAAAAATTTTCGGCTCGATCCTGTAACTCACTTATGTTCCAGTGCTTTCAGTATGATTCTTTTGTTTCTCTTTTAATTTTCTTTCTTTTGTGTGAGGGTTTTAAATGTCTTTTCTGGTAAAGGAGAAGAAAGGAACTTTGATTAGAATCAGACCCTGGCTGACCCAAAGGGCAAGACAGAGTCACTGGACAAATAGTGTCACAACTCATTCAATACATCAATCACTGGCCGGGAAAGAGTAGTGGATGGGACCCAACCCTCTGCTTCAGGGCATAGCCAAGACCTGTTCTTCTCAGGCTATGGGCAGTGAGGAGGGCAGCCCTTCAGGCATTTCTTTCAGGGGGTCTTTGGGTTTCCTTACAACAAATCCTTACCAGGAAGTCTCTCTAAACTAAACATAGTTAGCTAATGAATGAGAAGGCAGTCTGGCTTTGGGGCGGTAGATTACGTTATACAGGCCCTAGCAGAAAGGTTCTGTAAACCAAAGACTTCCAATTTTCAGTGTCTCTGTGGAAAATCGCTCCTCATATCTATAAAATGTCACAAAAATTCTTTGATAAGACGTCTGCTCTCTGTATACGTCAGGGAGACGAAGAACGCAAGGAGATCAGTCTGCCCAAGAGGCAGCAAGAGGCTGGGCTGCAGCCCAGTTAATAGTCACAACGCCAGGCTCTGGAAAATGACTTAACACCCTTCATAAACACAATGTGACTACTATTTGAGACATTTCCTCGCACGGCACTAAGGGCAGGGCAGGTGAGAGCAGTGGTTCCTGAGCGGGCTGTTGAAGCCATTAGGGGAGTTTACACAAACAACCCAAATGTTGAGCCCCGCTCACCCTGTTTATCCAGGCTCCAGACTCGTGGGCTGGCGGAAGGCTGACTGAGAAAACAAGCCAGACAAACCAGCTACGAAGGTGCCACGGCCAACAGAACCTCCTAGAAGGGCTGGAAAGTAGTTTACCTGCAAAACTAACGCCAAGTAGATAAACCGATAATAAAAGCCTTATGGTAGATATGAGAGCGAGAACAGCCAGAGACACCTGGAAGAGCCCAGAGCAGAGAGAGAAAGAAGTAGACTGAGCATGGCCAACAGACTGGACATGGTGGACTAGGGCTGTCTGGGAGAGAGGGGAGAAGGTAGGGTATAGAGAACAGGGAAAGCATAGCTAGAGAAAAAGGAGCAGAGCAGAGCTGGGCTGGGGGAGAATTAGCAAGAATAGCAAGGTCATAGGGAGAGGGAGTAGCTGCGGGGAGAAGAGCTGCCAGCAGGAGGGAGTTTAGGGTTGGGGCCCAGGGTGAGAAGGGCTAGGGTCTTTGATGCGGATAATAGGTTCTTGTGAACCTATTACCAGGAGGGGGCCTGGTGCCACAAGTGATGTTCCTTTTGCCAGAGGTAAGGGCAGAGGCTCTTCAGGCAGAGGGGAACCAGTTTCTCAAGTTCCTGAGGAATGTTGGCTTTTATCTAACCACCAGAAACCTTTCTGTAGTCCAGGTTGAGCTCAGTTTTGGGTATTTGGATTGCTTTTTTTGGAGTCTGGGGAATTGGAGTTCCTTTTAGACTTGACAGTCAGAAGACATTGTACACGTACCACCGGGGTAGACAGACAGACTGACAGGAGTGGCCTTGAGGATACCCTCCAGAAAACAAACATGTGCCTTCGCCTTCAGAAGAAATTGTAAGCACTTGGTTGAAGCATCGGGCCACAACTGGTTGGAAGAGACGGTAGAAGATGAATTGCCACAGAAGGCTGTACTTTTCAGACAAGACAGTAAGGAGGAACTAGCGTTGCTCTGCAATGGGAGGTCAGCACAGATGGCCTCTGGGACACATCTGACTCGGGATGCTGGAGCCTTGAGTCACCACCAATCCAGAGTAGGTGCAGAGGCAAAGAGGCCAGGTTGCGTAATGGCTGATATTGACCAAGACTGGGACGCACGCGGAAATAATGACTGAAGTGTGGGTTTTTGGGGCTGGTAATAATGCAACCAAAAATTTGGAGAGCCAACGGAGAAACAGGCAGTTGGACCTAAAAAAACAAAACTGAAAGAAACAAACCAAAGGACATGACTGCCCCTAGGTATGGGGAAGGAGAACGTTTATTGTAGATTAAAGGAAGAACACAGGGGGAGGCAGGGCCATTTAGGAGAGCCCAGAGTGGACATGATCCTGAGCCCTGTGAAGAGACGGGGGAGGGGAAGGAAAGGGGAAAGTAGGAGAACCAGGTACAGCAGCCACGAGGCCCCAACGAGAGAACTGGTAACCAAAATGGCTGAATTACATAGGGAAGGTCATCTGGGGGGGGGGCAGCCTATCCCTTAGGCTAAAGAGAATTTAGAGTAGGGGTATGGTATGGGGGGGCTTTAATAGGTAGGCACTGAGGAATGCTGGGGGAAGCTGGTAGCCAAGTCTGCTTTGATATGTTAAAAAGTCACCTCAGCCATTTGTCCCAGATTTGAACCCTAACAGTATTCTGCTGTCTTATAGTATATAAAAGATTATAACATGACCACGCAGTCCTTGGCCTGGAACCAAATTCTTTTCCTTGAGTAAGTGAACTTCCTGTCATTACAGTACTTACACCCTCTGGAAACAGCCATAGTGATGAACTTGACTCTGTCTCAGACAACCATCATTGCCATGAACTGTTGCCTCCTGGCCCAGCTATAAAAGGCTCTGAGTACAATCAGAGTGACTCACTCAGAGGGTGTTCCAGTTTGTGTCTGGTTTCTGTGACAAAACATCAACCAAAAGCAACTTTGGGAGGAATGGGGTTTATTTGGCTTATAAATCCCTATCACAAGAGATCACACAGGAGGCGTTCCAGCAAGGCTCTGACTGCAGGAACTGAAGCAGAACTTGAACGAGTGTTCCTCATTGGCTTACTCTCATGGTCAGCTACCCTTTTATACCTTCCAGGACCACCTGCCCAGGGGGTGGCACTGCCCACAGTGCACAGTGGGCTGGACCTTCTCACATCAGTCGCTAACGAGAGAATGCCCTAGACTTGCCTACCAGATAAGGGCAATCCCTCCATGAGGCCCCCTCTGACATGTGTCAAACTGGCAAAAACTAACCAGTATAGCTGGCGGGCATGGTAGCACATAATCCCAGCACTCAGGAGACAAAGGTAGGTAGATCTTTGTGAGTTTTAGGCCAATCTGGTCTACATAGTGAGTTCCAGGCCAGCCAGGGCTACATAATAAAACTTTGTCTCAATAATAATTATCATTATTAATTATATAATACAGAGATTAAGAAAATATAACACATGGCTTGTGGCTATAATGCTTTGTAAGGCATTTGATTGTGTGTTAGCCTGGCAAACCTATGTCAGCATCCCTTCCCACAATGGCACTTGTGGGCTCTCTGAATCAAGTCCACCATTCTGGTTCTTCAGCACTAACGATCTAAGTATATTCTTGGCACACATTTTATATTGTATGTAGAACTTTGTAAAGGTTTTTTTCTTTAAGTTTATTTTGAAAGATAAGTAAGCATGAGAAGGGACATTTATTGCTATGAGGAAAGAAATGTGAGTCTGTGTGTCGTGGTGTGCACCTGAAATCCCAGCACTCTGGGGCTGAGGACAGAGGCTGTGTCTCCAACACCAAAAACGAAGGAGAAGGAAGGGTGAAGAGAGACAGAGAGAGAGAGGCCAAAGACTATTTATTATCCCTGTTCACCCCATGTCCTCATGTTTGGTCTTTTGGTTTTTTTTTTTTTTTTTTTTTTGAATGAAAGACAAGACACATTTAAAACTTCCAGTTTTCTTTCCTTGGCACCAACTCTGTATCCTACATTTCCCTCCTCTCCTGTAACACCCGATTTGGTGTTACACCCTCAGTACAGTTCGCGCACCACTGTACCGAACGCGAGTCGGGCAAGGGCCTGGAGATTGAAAAGAAGACACAGAGAGACCAGGGTCATTCGAAAGGAGATCAGCCGAATGCCACTTTATTCAGCATTGGGGGAGTCCTTATCTACCTGACTGCAGCACAAGGATCTCTGCCCAGGCAGGTGGGAAATTACCATATTAACAATGGAGTGAATGCCCTACAGCTAACCACCAGGCAGGGCAGGCATAGCACAGAAACACACAGGAAGCTTAGTTAGTTGATCATAAACTGTCCCCACAAATGCACCACAGGAATAAGGGAGACCAGGGCCCTACACTCTCCTGTGTGTTTGTTCTGAACAAAGACTGGAAGGTTTCTGTGAACTCGTGTCAGAAGGGGTTTGACTGGGCCACCAAACACATGCGCCACACAGGGAGAGGTAACCTCTCCGAGCCTTAGCCTTCGGTTCTCTATTCCCGTTGCTGTATCAAAATGTCCTGAAAAAGGGGATGGGAGGAAGAAAGGGTTATTTTGGTTCACAGTTCAAGGGTACAAGGTCATCATGAGGGGAGGCTGTGGCAGCTTGAGCTGCAGGTCATGCGACATCTGGCAAAGTTGCATCCACAGCCAAGAGTCAGAGAGATGGATGCTAGCTCATAGGTAGGGGTCTCCAGGGTATAGAGTCTAGGGTCCCAAATGGCAGAATGTTGCCACACACACACACACACACACACACACACACACACACACACACACACTTCAGATAGGTCTTCACCTCAGTGAGTCTGCTCCAAATAACCTCTTACAAGAGTGCCTGGGGCTTGTCTTCCTGGTGATTCCAGAGCCTGTTAAGTTGACAATCAATATTAACTGTTTTACTTTCTGGGTTTCCATTGCCGGAACCATGGAACAGGGGTCTCATAATACAAACACAGATGGACAAAAGGCAATCACTAGTACAAGTAGAAATGGCTTCAAGAAGAGAGGAATTTTCCAAGTATGGTTTTAGACCAGGAAAATGAATGAAATATAGATCTGTTTGACTATCCCATTACAAATGGTTATTTAAAATGGACACAAAATCCAATGAATGGTTTGGAATTACAGGCTAGGAGGCTAAGGCAGGGCGATTCTCCTAAATTTGAGGACACCCTAGCTGGGATACATTGAGTTTCAGTCTAGCCTGGACTACACAGTGGCATTTTGTTTCAAAACAAAAATTCAATGTCTAAAAGTTTGTGAAAGGAGTTTTGAACTTGCAGAAAACTAGAATTTTAAAACTAGCATAGTAACAAATTGATAAGGATCCAGGTGCTGCACAGGTCATAGCATACCAGGAAAAACACACCCCCACTGGAACCTTCCAGGCGTTGTCATTATAGACGGGAGGGCAATAACGGGGCACTCTTACTTTAGAGAGTTTGTGCTTTTTCAATGCACCGTTAGCAATTTTGACCCCCAAAACCATAACCTTTCCTTCCCTAAGAACTGGAAAGCTGCTAATAAGACTGAACAGCCACAGAGTAGCAAAGACTTTTAGTTTTGGTAGGAATGGGAGATGTGGGAGGCAAATTCACAAGTTAATTTCAAGATTTGTTATCATTACAGGCTGCCACGGACCGGCTCAGGGGAGCCACTCAGACCGTGGGAGAAGCAGGGTCTTGGTAACAGGAAGGCACAAGTTTGGCGAATGACAGACAGACACAACACACAAGAGAGTGGTTGGAATCTGCTGCGATTTTACTGAATTCATGTTTTCATTATATAGTATTCAAACAAAGAACAAATCAGAATGTCATGTGTCATTGGTTGGCACAGTATGAAAGCTTCTTTTAGTCACATCAGCAATATTTAAGAAAAGTACATTATCAGGAACAGGTGTTAGACATAAAGCATCCTTAGAAGAGGAAATCTTGTTCTTGGGAATGTAAACCTCAGACAAGTGGTTTCATCTTATGAATAGAAAGTTTCGGTCTCATTATCGCTATCATGGCCCTTCCTCTTCCTAACCCTTTACTTCATCTAGTGACCAAATATGCCTAATCAGTTCTCTGCACCTGCTGAACTATACTTTTTAGTACCTTCTTATGAAGCAGACATCATGGGGGTTGGGATCTAGCAAGCCTATCCATAAAGTTCAAAGTATAATATAACAGTCTTTGTCCATCAACATTAACCCATCTATTCCCTTGCTCATCATACACCCTGTGTATGACAAAGGTTCTGCTGTAGTCTTATACATTCCCATACTGTGCTTCCTTATCCCAGAGCTGTTCCTGAAGAGAATGATCCTTGTCTTGTGTGTGTGTGTGTGTATTATCATTATTATAAAAGAGATTATGCAAAGCCCATATCCCACATAGCCAGCTACTCGATAATCCCGTCTGTGCTCCAAGGGCAGCCAATACCAGGTTATCTGCCATTGACCTCCAGGAAGCCTAGTCCCATGGGACACGTAGCTCCCGTCCGGCATAATGACATATGTCATGTCACACAGACGACACTGGAGTTGGTATGGCAACAGGCATAGGATCAAAGAGATGGGGCAGGGTTAGGGATAGGCTAGTAACTGAAAGGTTTAATACTGGGAGACATTTTCAGTTCTTTTCTGAGACTAGATGAAGAGAAAAAGAGGGAGGGAGGGAGGGAGGGAGGGAGGGAGAGAGAGAGAGAGAGAGAGAGAGAGAGAGAGAGAGAGAGAACAGATGCCACAGTGGGGCTTCTGGAGTTCTGGAGGTTAGTGGACAACTGTCCCAGGAACTGGTTCTCTCCTGTCACCTCGTGAGACCTGGCATGAACTCAGGTCCTCGTTCTACCTGTGGTTCTAGCCTTCTTTTCCTAACTTTTATGGCACTTTCTGGCCATTCCCTTAGCAACTGTTAGCTATGATGTTACCGAGTGTGTCATGGAGCGTGCGATGTAGCATTTATTATAATGAAGTTAGAGGTGTTTAGCACCTGCTCTGGCTCGTTATCGGAGACCCAGCTAGTTTTGATCAACCTACCCTAAGAGCCACCTCCAGCTTAAGGCTCCCTTGTTATTAAAAGGAAACTAAATTACAGCTGGGCAGAAGTTCTCTAGGTCAGCTAGGCAGTTCTGAGGCTTCTCTTCCACCCCCTGCACTGAAAGCACTCTTATTTTTTGTTTATTTGGCCTTTTAATTAATCAATTAACTAATTAATTAATTAATGTTATTCTTTGCTGTTGCTGAATACATTAGGCAGGTGCTCTTCAATGAGCTAACACTTCCCATCACACCCAGCTTCATAGAGACCTTGGGTTTTAGTCCGGGACTAACCAGACCACATTCTATGTCATCTCACAAGTACTAACAGGCCCCATCATGGGGAATTTGTAGGTGTCTGACAAACTTCCAGGGCCTTGTAAACTTCAGAAAATTCCAAGTCCCAGAGGCCCCAAAGTCCAGACATTTCAGAGTTTATGGCAAGATGTTGGAAATTCTGTAGTTGCAGGTTGACCAGGAGTTTGAGCACAGAATCCTGGGAGATGCAGGTGTTCATGAGAAAAGTCCCCCCCCCCCCAAGCGATATGTAGGTCTCTTGTTGATCTCTACTTCTCCAAATGTGTACTGTTGAACTTCCTGGCCATGTTGTCATGATGCTCAGGGTCAGCCCCTACTCCTCTCCCCCATTCTTAGCGCAATGTTTACCCCTCTCTAGTCCCGCCAACTTGATCAACTTCATTCCAGTGAGCTGAGAAACAGGGTCTCCAGGAAGCCAAGCTGCTAGCTCCTGCTTCTGTCAGAATGCAACTCTCTCCTTCCTCATCCCTCAAGGATGCAGCTCCCTTTTCTCCAGGCTCCTTCCCTTCTCCATGCCCTGCTGCCCTTGAGTGCCCCCCTCCTTCCCATTGCTCCTCGCAGCAGACTATGAACTGCTCGCTGCACTTACTTAGAAGACCTCGGGGAAAGCAGGTTTCCTTCCACTAACATGGTTCCTAAGAAGTTCAGCTGCATACTCCCACACTTCCCTAACACAAGAGCATGTGAACCCAGCTTCAGAGACCCTGACCTCAAGTTCTACAGCAGCAGCTACAACGACTAGAGAAACCAGCACGCACTTCCTTCTGATGCTTTGTGGCTAAAGGGTAGCCTTATTTATTTATTTATTTTTGAGACAGGGTTTCTCTGTAGCTTTGGAGCCTGTCCTGGAACTAGCTCTTGTAGACCAGGCTAACCCCAAGCTCACAGAGATCTGCCTGCCTCTGCCTCCCAAGTGCTGGGATTAAAGGCGTGTGCCACCACTGCCCCATTGGGTAGCCTTATTTTTAACTCTATATCGATGCCTTTGATCTTCTGGTTTTTACCTTTCCTCAAGTTCTCTTACATTCTGACTTCCATGTGATCTTTCTCTATGGCGCAACAAACTTTCAGAACTTTCTCTTTATCTGTGCCAATAGAGTCAATTACTATAACTGCCCTGTAAACACTCCCCGGGGTGCTAATCTAGACTTCCTTCTTCTTTCAGTTTGCGTAAGCTTCTGAAGTGTCTGCCGCATGCTCTGGTTTCCCTTTTAGCGACTTTCCCTCTGAACCTTACACTGCTAGGCTCACAGCTTTAATGTCTACAGACGTGTAAGCTCCACCCTTTGAGAACTAGCTTTCTGTCTGCCCTGCCTTCTGCTTGCATTTCCTCTTTGTGTTCTCACGCGTCTCCCAGTCACTCTGTTCACATGGTCTTCAACTCATTTCTCCATAGCTCAGTGGCCATACATGAATTCAGACAACCGGCTCACTGAAAAGCCATTGGGCTCCATCCAGGTTTGGCAAACATTTTCTGACAGGCCAAGTTAACTTCCTTGACATAGCATGCAGCTTTTTGCTGCAGTTTCCCGGCGCTACAGCTTGCATGCAAAAGCTGCCACAGACAAACGGGAGCGGATGGGTCTCAGTGCAATCTGACTCACAGAAATAGATGCCCCAAGACCGGGTGGCTCAAGCCTGTAATTCAGCTATGCTGGTGGCTGAAGCAGGGGGTTTGCGAGGTCAGTGGCAGCCTGGGCAATTCACAGAGACTTCCTCAAAATAAAAATAAAACTATAGACTTGAGGGCTTATACCCACAACCCAGTACTCGCGAGGCCGGTGCAGAGTATTTTGAGTTCAAGGTCAACCTGGGCTACGTAGCAAAACTCTGTCTCAAAAGACTAAAAATACAAAAAAGCAAAAATGGAGAAAAGAAAAAGTCATTTTCGGACTTCAAAACCAGGCTGCATGATATGATAATGAATCTGTGAAAAAGTCCCTTTTCACTCCCTCAGCAAATGAAGCATTAACCACTTCTGTTCTCTGCAGAGTCCCAAGCCCTTATACCCACAAGAGCCTGTGGTTTGCATCAGGACCTGGTTGCCTGCACTTCCCCCTCCCTTTCTAAATGGTGTGAGCACAGATTCTTGTCATCTGCACATCTGTGCGGCTAGTCTAGCCTCAGGCCAGGCTTGTTGTGTGTTCTGTTTGCACACATGGGTTGACTCGAATTCTCCCAAAGAGTATTCTGAAGCTGCTGTCCAGAGAGATCTAAAACACTGACCTGTTTCTCTTTGAAACGCAGAAAGAACTTCCAGAGCAGTACAGGCCTTGGATGGAAATCGCCAGTGAACTTCCTCATTTGATCGAGAGCCACCAGCTCCGGGCCCACGTGTACAAGGTACATTGTTTTGTTCTTCTCTTCATCCTGTCACCCTCCTTCCGTCTTCACAGCCCTTCCCTTCCCGGATTTGTGGGAGTTAGGACCATTGACCCTGCAAAAGGAACCGATCATTGCTGCTGAGATTGTCCTCAAACCTGTGTTCCTTAGCTCACACAAAACAACACCTGCAACGTACCAAGTCTTCATCATGTTTGCATGAAAAAGATCACAGATGAGCATTTAAAATAAATGAAGGGGAAATAGGAAGACATGCATGGCCTTGTCTCTAGTCACATGGTAAGTGATCTGCCACATCTGAGTGGGTTACCTTGATCTTATTGAGTAGCATAACATTGATATAGGGTGTGATATACTGGCTGAATCCAAGTCTTTCTGACTTATAAATTTAGGGTCAGTCATAGCTCTGGAGGAATAATGAAATCCATAAACATCACACTAAAATTTGCATGCACATATATGAGGTACATCTGTGGCAGAGTGGGCAGATACAGAAGAGTCTGACTTCTCAGTCCTGGGAGAATTGGAGCCACCCCCCTCTAGAAGGCATACTAAGAGAGAATGTCTTGATTTAGAAATTTCATAGTAGGCACTGAACTTGGAGAGATCCTCCTAATCTCGCTCCCTTGTTTGAGAAATGGAGGAAGCCTTCGTCTTATTGTGGTGAGCATCGATGGATTTTGTAAGCGCCCCTTCACAGCTCCTGCCATGTAACAGCACCCACATCTGCACGGGACCTCCCCCTTCACAGCTCCTGCCGTGTAACAGCACCCACATCTGCATGGGACCTTCCCTTTCTTGTCCACATCTACAAGAAGCAAGCCGTAGGATTTCAGAGCTACGAGACAGCCCTCCACCTTTCAGGACTTTCTTTGCTGGTGTTTAACGTCTAATTGTGAGCTGATTGAAAAGTACTCATCGAATGGCCTCATGGGACAATCAGAAATGAGGATGGGCAGCTGGCCCCAGTAACACCCTAGATAAACACCCCCCTCACCCAAACCCAGTCCTCACCCATTGAAGCTGAGGACTGAAACCGACCCATGCAAGAAAATATAGCTCCAAGTTATTTTATTTTTCTTTTTGCACAAAGCTCATGCAAAGCCTGCTGGGAAAGGGCTCACAGAGGTGGTTCTCACACACTGTGGACACACTATCCTAACAAAAACATCGAAGGAAGGAAATATGATGGAGGCTGTTATCAGGAAAGAACTAACACTGACCTATGAGCCCCGAGAAAACCTGCAGTGAGCACACTACCCCGAATCAAGCTGTGGGCTTGAAGCATGTACACACTGTCCCCCCAAACTCTTCACAGGATGTTTCACCCTTCTGTCTATAGCTGAAAACCAGAACCCACAAAAGTGTTCGTTGTGCATTGGCGGGGAAGGTCTCCCAATGCGACGAAACCCACAAACCAAGGCTTCCTTGCTCACCCTCTTTTGTCTTGATTAGCTAGTTACTAGCCACAGGACAGCTCTGTGTAACAAGCAAGGTGCCAACATCAGTGGAGATGTTAAATACGCATGGACTTTGCTGCCGCAGGTCCATTTGTATGACTCCATCTTGCAAAAATACTCACTCGAAACAAATTAAAAATGAATATACAAGGCTGTTTGTCATAGGCATTTTAAATAGCGATAGCAAATAAAAAATAAAAGATGAAAGGATAAAAGGTGAAGCCCCCCGAATCTCCCTTTACAAACATGTCTGTTAAGTAAATGAAAATGCACAGCTAGTGAGAGGCCAGACACACGTGTGTGTGTGTCTCTCTACCACTCTTACGCATCTTTGCAGTATGGTTTACCGAGCGACAGAAAGTGGATGGTAGACTATCTGTGCAAATTATTGAACATCTGCTCATGTGGATGTGAGCTTATCATTTATAGTTATATAAATGATAGAAATAGAGACATGCATGTTTACCTTCTGAGGCTGGCTTCAGATTTGAGGTCTTCCTGTCTCAGCCTCTCGGATGCCAGAACTGTGGGTGTTTCTTCAAAAAGACTCTTTCCATTCTGTAGAGAAACAAATACCCTGTCTTATGCGCATTCATCCCGCTAGATGTTGTAGCAGAGGGTGCTTTGCAATAGGCTCGAGAAGTGCTGTGCACAAGTACCCGGCGTGTCTCGGGAATACTCAGCACTTCATTGTTGAGGTTGGCAGGGCTGCATGACTGGGTGGGAGAGCCCTTGAGTATCTACTGCGTTCTGAGGAAAGAATACTGAGATTAAATTCACCAGGTTAAATAAATAATTAAATAACGTCTTATGATATTTGGTTAAATACACAATCCAATAAAGCCCTTAGCAGGCAGTGTACCCACAAACAGCAGTAATATATTTTCCACTCAGTGGGAATAATTGGCAGTTAAAAAGTATAATTAGCACGTGACATCAGACATTGGGCCAGCACACTAAATTTCTAATATCAGTTCCATCCCAGGTGCAGTACGGACGCCAAAGAGACCATTTTCTGATTATAAAGTATGTTTACACACTTGGTGTGCACAGATATGTATGTGCCTGGCAGTTTACAGCCACTCTCAATGATTTGTAAGTTTAAAAAGGTGTTTTTTACATCCTAGTATTGGCATAAATACAGACAGGAGGACCAGTGGAACCCAATCGAAGACCCACACACCTACGAGCACCTGATTTTTGACAAAGAAGCAAAAAAACATAAAATGGAAAAAACGGAAGCATATTCAACAAATGGTGCTGGCATAACTGGGTATCAACATGCAAATAAATCCATATCTATCACTATGCACAAAACTCAAGTCCAAATGGATCAAAGACCTCAACATAAAACCAACCACATGGAACCTCATAGACAAGAAAGTGGGAAGTACACTTGAATGCATTGGCATAGGAGACCACTTCCTAAATATAACCCCAGCAGCACAGGCACTGAGAAAAACAATTAATAAATGGGACCTCCTGAACCTGAGAATCTTCTGTAAAGCAAAGGACACGGTGAACAAGATAAAACGGCAGCCTGCAGAATTGGAACAGATCTTCACCAACCCCACATTGGACAGAGGGCTGTTCTCCAAAATATACAAAGAACTCAAGAAATTGGTCATCAAAAGAACAAATAATTCAATAAAAAATGGGGTACCAACCTAAATAGAGAACTCTCAATAGAGGAATCTAAAATGGCTGAAAGACACTTAAGGAAATGCTCAACATCCTTAGCCATCAGAGAAATGCAAATCAAAACAACTCTGAGATTCCATCTTACACCTGTAAGAATGGCCAATATAAAAACAAGCAAGCAAGCAAACAAACAAACAAAACAAAACTGATGACAACTTATGCTGGAGAAGTTGTGGGGGAAAGAGAACACTCCTGCATTGCTGGTGGGAGTGCAGACTGGTACAGCTGCTTTGGAAATCAGTATGGCGATTTCTCAGAAAATTAGGAACAACCTCCCTCAAGACCCAGCAAAAACACTTTTTAGTATATGTCGTGGCCCGTGAGGGTCCAACATAAATTCCCTAATTCCTCAAACCGGCTGGAACGGAGTCGCGAGGAAAAGAACCGACACAGCTTACACCGTCATCATGGAAAATGGCCAGATTTTCCATTTATTCTCCAAACCTTTTATATACCCACACAAAATTGAGCGGGGAAGGAGGAAAACACATTACGCCATTCCTTAGGCAGCCAAGTGCCTCGGGCCCAAATCACATCCGCATCTAGCAGTCAGGTAGGCCCTGAATTAGCATCTCTATAAGACATCCTTCCAAATTACAGAGGAAAGAAGCACCAAATATCTGAGCTCTTAAGTCATCAGCTTCAGTCAAACATCTCTTCTCAGGTAATCCACATCTTAACAAAAGAAGCTAGGAGCAGGCATCCTGGCCTTTGTTAGGGGCAGAGACAGCTTGTCTACAGAGCTACGTGGTCAGCTCGGACCGGGCTAATGGCTTTTGTGCCATATAGAAATATGGGCCCACAATCCACTCTCTCTTATTAATTTTAATAGCTCCTGTGCTTCTGCAACAGGACAGACACGTCGCGCCTGACTTGGGCAAAGTCCTCTTCATTTACCCAAATTTTCCCGTCGTTGGAACAGGCATCTTTTATGCAAGCCCCTGTCTTAGGCATCTGGGGAGAAGAAGCTTTAAACCCGTCATTGACTGCCGACCTCTGTAAAGAGAAGAGTTTAGTGGAGAGAAATATACTTTTTAGGCCCTGTGTATCAGCCATTTCTTGTCAGGATGCATCATAATGCTTTATGTATAATTATGCTCCCAAATACTATATTCTCCTATCTTAAAGGAGAGTAGAATCACCTGAGTTGAAAATGTTTCTTCTGCTGGTACAGAACATCACTCAGAGTTTACTTTCTCAGCATGCGTATCAACTCTCAACATTCATCGTCACAACCTCTCTTTCAGCCAACTGTTAATCGCAGCAACTTACAATCATGATTTTTCCACATCATCGGTCAATACCGATCTTTAGACACATCATCGGTCAATACCGATCTTTAAATTTCTAATACCGTATTTTCATGTTTAGCCGGTCAAAACCAGCTCTCCCAATTTTCATAATTTCGTGTTTGGCCGGTCAATACCAGCTTTCTCAATTATTGATAATTTTATATTCAGCCGGTCAGTACCAGCTCTCCGAATTATTCGTAACTTCATGTTTAGCCGGTCAGTACCAGCTCTCCAATTATTCATAGTTTCATAATTTTCTTTACCATAAATTCATATTCCTTTCGGTCATTACCGATGTATTTAGCACCATTGGTCATTACCAGATTTTTCCCATCACCTTATATGCAGCTGTAAATATCAGGTCATTACCGTTAAGAGCATAATACCATTTGCTGTTATTAAATCTCATTTTCAGTCTTTGTGTAGCTGTTAAAACCTCATTCTGTCCCCTTGTTAAGTGAAGGGGGGTTTTTGACATACTTTATTTTGCATCTTTCTTTCCCTGAGGGGAAAGCTTAGGTCTTAGTTCTTAGGTTTAATACTTTATTTAAAATGAGTTTTGTCCCATAAACCGAGAACACTCAAATGTTCAGTTTGAATCTTAGTTCTGAAGCAACAGGTTTCACACCACCGCCAGCAGCAGACACAGCAGTCAGCTCGTCTCAGCAGGATCTCTTTGTGCGAAGTCTCTTTGTAGTGCTGTGAGTTGCAGGTCCGGATCAGGCTCCTCTCTGTGGGCTGGGTTACTGGATTCCTCCTGGAGCCGATTTCCCTCTGTTCCTTCTGCTGTGCAGTTGTCAGCTACGCTGTCCTTAGGTCCGTTGTCCTTCTGCTGAATGCATCGAATTAGACGTTCTGGAAGCCATCTCGCTTGGTTTTCGTCCTGTGAGAAAACACAGACATGCCCTCGACCCCAAATTAAAATGGGGTCGGGTCCCTTCCAAGTCCCATTGCAAGGATCTTTCCATTTGGCTTTAGCAAATGTGGTTTTTGTACCATTATGCCACAATCTGTCCGCAGCTGATAGCTCATGGACATCTGTATTTAGAAAGTTTAGCGTAAACAATGCATGATTTAAGGCATTGTGTGGCGTCTGAGGATACAACTCCCCTGTCTTTATTTTTTGGAGTTGTGTTTTCAAGGAGCTGTGTGCCCGCTCCACAATTCCTTGTCCTTGAGGATTATATGGAATACCAGTCTTATGAACAATATTCCATTGAGTACAGAATCTTTGAAAAGCTTTGTTAACATATCCGGATCCATTGTCCGTCTTTATTACCTTTGGGGTTCCCATGCATGAAAAGCATTTTAAGCAATGAGTTATTACATGCTTGGAAGCTTCTCCAGTTTGTGCTGTGGCCATTATGAATCCTGAGTAAGTATCAATTGTCACATGCACATATCTCAATTTTCCAAACTCAGTAATGTGAGTTACATCCATTTGCCATATATGATTTGGAAGGAGCCCTCGAGGATTTACTCCCAAATGAGGCACAGGTAGATATTGTGGGCATCTTTCACATTGTTTAACAATTTGTCGAGCAGCTTCTCTGGTCAGCTTAAACTGTTTTCTTAAACTTAAGCTGTTTTGATGATGCAAAGCATGTGACTGCTGTGCAAGTTCAACTTGAGATACAGTAATTACTTTTGTAAGTTTGTCAGCTAGAGCATTACCTTCAGCTAACGGACCAGAAAGACTTGAATGTGCTCTGATATGTCCCACAAAACATGGTAACTTTCTACATTGTATGGCATTCTGAATCTGCTGAAACAATATTTTAACTTGTTCATTGCTAGTTGCTATATATGACACTGTTTCGAGGATTCTTAATGCTTCATAAATATACCGGCTATCAGTATATAAATTAAAGGCCTTATTATCAAAATTCTTAAATACCAGAGCTACAGCCCGCAGTTCAACTATTTGAGCTGAAGCTGGTTCTGTCTGTACCATGTGTCCATTGCCATTGACAACATAAGCAGCTTTTCCATTAGATGAGCCATCAGTAAAAATCAACAAAGCATCCTTTAAGGGATTCTTTGCTACTATTTTAGGAAAAATGAATGAATGCTGTTGCGCAAACTGCAATAACTGGTCAGCTGGGAAAAGATTATTAATCTGACCTTGAAATTGAGCAAACGCAATGGCCCATGAGTCACTATTTTGAAATAACCATTCAATTTGCTGCTTAGTGTAAGGAACATTGATTACAGCTGGTTCTTTGCCAAAGTATTTTCTAGATTCCATTTTGCTCTTCTGTGCTAAGCATGCTACTGCTTCAAAATAAGGATTTAATACTTTTGCTGGTGATACAGGCAGATGCAGCCATAAAAGTGGTCCGTTCTGTCATAAGACTGCTGTAGGAGTCAGCCTTGTAGGTAAAATACACGCTTGCCATGTCTTGCTGTAATCAATATAGCACACTTGCTGTTCCTGTATAGCCTTCTCTATCTGTGAGAGAGTCTGTCTGGCAGCTTCTGAAAGCTGCCTGCTAGAATTTGGATCACTGTCTCCTTTAAGTATCTCACTTAAAGGCTCAAGGTCTCCTGTAGGAAACCTCAAATAAGGTCTTAGCCATTGTATATTTCCTAATAGCCTTTGAAAGTCATTAAGAGTCTTTAAGTCATCCTTTCTGATTTCTATCTTTTGAGGCTTAATTTCTTTGGGGTATAACATATGACCTAGATATTGAAAAGGCGAGTGCCTCTGTACTTTCTCAGGAGCGATAACCAAACCTGCTTTGCTTAGACACTGCTGTAATAATCCATATGTCTCTAGTAAAGTATCTTTATTTCTATGAGCCAACAAGATGTCGTCTGTGTAATGAATTGCGTACACCTGCGGAAATTGATTTCTAACTTTCTGTATAGCTTGGGCTACGAATTTTTGGCATAATGTAGCACTATTTAACATACCCTGGGGTAAGACATTCCATTGATACCTCCTCATTGGCTCTTTGAAATTAACTGAAGGAATGCTAAAAGCAAATCTTTGACAATCTTGTGGCGCTAAAGGAATTGTATAAAAACAATATTTCAAGTCTAAGATAATCTTATGTGTGCCTTTTGGAATGGCTGCCGGGGACGGCAATCCTGGTTGCAATGCTCCCATTGGCTGCATGGTTGCATTAACCTCTCTTAAATCCTGAATTAATCTCCACTTTTCCGATTTCTTTTTAATAACAAAAATTGGAGAGTTCCATGGAGAATTAGATGGTGAAATATGTCCACTATCCAGCTGTTCCTGCACTAACCGCTGGGCAGCTTGCAATTTTTCTTGTGTTAGAGGCCACTGACTCACCCATACAGGGTCATCACTTCTCCATATTATAGGGTCTGCATGGAGTGCAGGCCTTTCAGTGACCTCTCCTAAAAATATCCTAATCCTGCTCTAGAAGGTCTACTGTCTGATATGACAGGATCAATCTTTCCCTTATTCTCTCTTCCTAGACCTTGATTACGTAACAATCCTTGTTGAAACATCTGATTAGTAACAGCCGTGCTGGGAGAATATAAATATACTCCCATTCTGGACATGATATCTCTGCCCCATAAGTTCACAGGTAAATGGGGAATAATATACGGCCTAAAGGTTCCTTCATGTCCTTCCTCATCTTTCCAATGCAGTTCATTGCTACTTTGCTCAGGATTTCTAGTCTGACCAATTCCCTGTAACTGTGTAATAGTCTCCGTTTTTGGCCACTTAGAAGGCCACTGACTGGCGGTTATGACGGAAGTATCCGCACCAGTGTCCAGGAGGCCAGAAAATCTTTTTCCATTTATAAATAAAGTGAGTTCTGGTCTCTGAGGACCTATGGTCTGTACCCAAAATGCATCAGATGAACCAAATCTATCTTCTCCTCTCTTTTATTTTTAAGACCTCCATATAAAACCAACAATACTTAACCTCATAAGAAAAAAATTTTAGAATTAACACTTAAATGCACTGGCACAACTCTAACACAACCTCAATGGCATACACATTGATATACAGTAAGATCTCTTGAACTGAGAAGTTTTCGTATAGCAATGGATATAATCAACAAGATGTAATTGCCTATACAACATGAAAATATCCTCACCAATCACTAATCCACTTCAAAGAACTCTGGAAATTAGTCACCAAAAGAACAATTAATCCACTAAAAATATGCAACAGACCTAAACTGAAAACTCAACAGATGAACTTAAAATGACTGAAAGACATTCAAAAACTGCTCAAATATAACATCAATAACCATTGGAAAATTGTAAATCTAAACAACTGAGACTCCATCTTATCCCTGTAACATGACCAAGATCAAAAATTTACTACTCACAACTTATGTTTAAGAGAAACTCATCCATTGCTGTTGAATTCTCAGAAAATTAGGCATCAAACTACTATAAAACTCAGCTATACTTCCTCTGGGCCTATAGACAAAAGATGCTCAACCAACCATACAACAAGGACACGTGCTTAACCATGTTCACAGCAGAATTACTTTATCATACACAGAATCTGGAAACAACTCAAATGTATCTCCTCTACACATATGAGATAGCCACAAATACCATTAATATCTTTGTGTAACTCTGACTATACAAATTGAAAACCTGTACAACAAGAACTTTAAATCTCTGAAGGAAGAGATTTAAGCCATTAGAAAATGTAAAGATCTCCTATTCTCTTGTAAAGATAGCACCAACATAGAAAAATTGACAATGTTACTAAAAGCAATCTACAGATCCAATGCAAATGACCATTAAACTTGTAACCAAATTCTTCAGACTTTGAAAAAACAATCCTCAACCTTGTGAGAAAAGACAAAAACTCAGGCTAGCCTGAACAATCTTAAAATCCTGTACAATCAAGGAATTTCTGAATGTATCACAATCTCTGACTTTAAACTTTACTACAGAGGCACAGTACTGAAAGCAATCCACCTTGGATACAAATTTATTTGCCTACAAACAGCAGACTTTTGACAAAAAGGCAAAATTGTGAAATGAAAAAGCATTTTAACCTGCTTATCTCAGAGGCTACCTTAATTTAAACCTGGCTTTTTTCTTTCAGTTGAAGCTGTGCTGCATGGCAGGGGGTAGGACACAGGCTCACTTTGTTAGACTGCCTTTCTGAGCTCTGGTGGGCGGATTTAACTATTTTTTTTAACTTGTAAATCATAAAATTAGGAGAAATTCTGAATCCTCTCCTCTGTTCTATAGACTGTGTGAGGTTAAATTTGCTCTCTAAACTTACTTTTGCTCCTCCTTGCCTTTTACTTACAGGTGGGTTAGATTAACTGGCTACTGTGAGCACGTGGCACCTCAATCTCTGCAACTTGGTGATTCTTAGGCCAAAAGTCATTTTTCCTTCACCTTTTCTACCCATTTAGCAAGCAATAAAAGTTACAATTCTGGGTCTATCATGCTTGCAGACTCTCAATAACTCTGTCATTGTTCTGCTCCACTTTAACATAGCTACCAAAATATATAACTGAATAATTTTTCCTTATCCCACATCTAACTTATTTACAAATTTTTACTCCCGATTTAAATTTTGACCCGCTTTTCTACATTTCTTTTTCTATTTTACATCTCTAGTTCTGAGTGCTCCCTACTCACGCATCCACCGATTTTTTCTCATGGGTTCCTCATGTCTGGTCACCTCTTTCTTGCTTTTTGGGGAGCGCCGATAAGCCTCACGTTTTCCTCTGTCCATTCTCCGGTTTCTCTTGGGGTTCAGTAGACAGCAGTCACCGTCTCTCTCGTGTTGTCTCTCTTCTGGGGTCATGGAGTTCGGCGTTCAGCACCATGTTCCTTTTTCTTACTTCTTCCTCCGGCCTTCGTCTCGGGGTTTAGTAGTCAGCTCCAGTTGTTTTTAATCTTGGGGTTCAGTGGTTAGCCCCACGTTATCGGGCGCCAATTATGTCGTGGCCCGTGAGGGTCCAACATAAATTCCCTAATTCCTCAAACCGGCTGGAACGGAGTCGCGAGGAAAAGAACCGACACAGCTTACACCGTCATCATGGAAAATGGCCAGATTTTCCGTTTATTCTCCAAACCTTTTATATACCCACACAAAATTGAGCGGGGAAGGAGGAAAACACATTACGCCATTCCTTAGGCAGCCAAGTGCCTCGGGCCCAAATCACATCCGCATCTAGCAGTCAGGTAGGCCCTGAATTAGCATCTCTATAAGACATCCTTCCAAATTACAGAGGAAAGAAGCACCAAATATCTGAGCTCTTAAGTCATCAGCTTCAGTCAAACATCTCTTCTCAGGTAATCCACATCTTAACAAAAGAAGCTAGGAGCAGGCATCCTGGCCTTTGTTAGGGGCAGAGACAGCTTGTCTACAGAGCTACATGGTCAGCTCGGACCGGGCTAATGGCTTTTGTGCCATATAGAAATATGGGCCCACAAGTATATATCCAAAGGATGCTCAATTGTGCCACAAGGACATGTGTTCAGCTATGTTCATTGCAACATTGTTTGCCGTAGCCAGAACCCGGAAACAACCTAAATGCCCCTCAACCAAATAATGGATAAGGAAAATGTGGTGTATTTACACAATGGATTACTACACAGCAGAAAAAAAATAATGACATTTTGAAATTTGCAGGCAAATGGATGGATCTAGAAAATATCATATTGAGCAAGGTAATCCAGACCCAGAAAGACAAATATCATATGTACTCACTCATAAGTGGCTTTTAGACATAAAGCAAAGAAAAACCAGCCTACAATTCACAATCCCAGAGGACCTAGACAACAAAGAGGATCCTAAAAGAGATATACATGGATCTAATCTACATGGGAAGTAGAAAAAGACAGGATCTCCTGAGTAAATTGGGAGCATGGGTACCTTGGGAGAGGGTTAAAGGGAAGGAGAGAGGAAGGAAGATATGGGAGAAAAGTATATAGCTCAATAAAAAAAGTATATACAATTATAATATATAATATATTTTATTATTACTATTATATATAATTATATATGATATATGTGCATTTTAAAGAGACACCGTTGCTTCTTATGGAGATTACAATTGGACAGTAAGAGCTATCAATAAGGCAAGTAAATGGCAGCCTTTCTTAAACATCAAGTTTGCACAAGCAAACCAAAGTGGAGCTAAAGAAGCAGCCTTTCCAACAACAAACAAATGCTAGGAAAAGAAGTAACTAAAATAAACACTGTGTGTGTGTTTGTGTGAGTGTATTTGTGTGTGTGTGAAGCAACCTCTAGTTTCTCTTCCCCCAAACACACACACATGAAAAATGTCGCAATGAAACCCATTTCTTTGTGTTCTATACAAAACTGAAATGAGAGCAGAGCTGACTTTGAAAATGAACGGTGGAAAATTCTGGAATGTGTGGTCACTACGGTCAGCTTCGGAAGATAAAGGGTGTGTAGTCCCTAGCCATCAGTGGCTGTTTGTGACGGCAAAGGCATAGCGTTTCCCTTTCAGTTCCTATAGTTTCTTTTTGAATCATCTGTATGTTTAGAAGGCGAGGCCAGCAACCCTGCAATGTTCAGAAAACATCGTTCCAAAGGACATTGTTCCTTTATACCGAGGCTGTCCTGTAGATGCCTCCTCCAACAGCTGAGACGCGGCCAAGGACAAAATGAGGAGACAAAACAGATTTTCAAGAGTTTGAAAGACTTGATTACATGATAAATATGTGTTTTATACAGTGACTCAACAAAGTACATTTTTAAAATTAATGTTACTTCTTTGTTGCTTTAAAAAACTGTGGCTGCTGGAAATTTTCAAATAAAACCTGTGACTCATGATTCAAGGGAGTGGTCAGTCCGCAGAACGGCCTCATTCCTTCCTGATTCTGTGACGTTAGCAAATGCCTCTGCCACAGTCTTGTCCTTTGGATCCTGCATGGGGGCTTCAGCGTCATATTTCAGACACTCTTTATTAAATTAAGCGTCCTGTAGCGAGTACCAGGTAACTACTGTCGTCATTGGCTGCACCGCCGCAACCACAGGCAGACCCTGCCCCCTAGCGGCGGGAGGAGGAAGGGCTCTGTACCCCCTCTCGGTCCATCCCACCCCTAGGGAACCAGGGTCCCCAGCAGCTTCAAGTGGTGCCCGCCTTCTGAGGCGCCTGTGGGGCAAAGGGAGCAAAGTGCAGACTACCAAAGGGATGAGCGGATGAGCAGATGGCACCCGGGTTAGATAAGGAAGCTGGCGTGGCTCGACTGCGTACTGGCGCCGCTTTCTAGGGTGACCTTTCCGTGTCACCAGAAGTTTGGGGTTTCCCAGGAGATGAGGTGGGGATGGAGCTGGGTGGAAAGCCCCGCCACTTCATTTTGCTGGGTTGTGGGTAATTTACCAGGGCCCCGAGCAAGCCTTATACCCAGCTGAGCCATGATTTAGTAGGGAATTTACATCCCTAGCCCACTGGATCTTACTCTTTTCAAAGCTGTTACAAGGTTAAGGGGTTTGAGAAGCTGCACGCGGTGGCGGGGGGGAGGGGGCAGCAGATATGATGAGGCCAGTATGGGAGGGTACTTAGCTCAACGTCGATGCTTACTCTGCGACCCTCAAAGCGACAGATGAGAGGTCCTGGCACCCTAGGACGTGGCATCTCCCACATTGCATCGCTGGGTTAAAAACGAAGCTATTTAGATGTTTGTTGAAAGCCAAACAGCTCCAATAGCTAGCTGCAGGAGCCTCAAGGCACGGAACCCCTGCCTTAGTCTCTCACCCTTTAGTGCTTCAGCTGCTGATCTTAACGTCTCTTCAGTAGATGCCCCTCCTGGACTGCAGGTTCCTAAAGAGTCATCGTGAGCAACGCCTCGCACACCTTGTACTGGCCGCTATCACCATGGGATTCGTTTGGCAAGAAGGAGAGACCCAGCCCCCAAAGGTGAGGGGTAAGAAGAGGCCTATTAAGGTGATCCTGGGGTCCCTGCACCAAGTATCAAGCCACCAGTCCGAGGTTCCACTGCATAGTCTCCAGAAAATCAGAAGAAGGCAAGACAAGGGTTAGGAATTTCTCCTTCCTGCTATAGAGCTGATTTTCTTTTAGACTAATGGCCAGTTAAAAAGGCTCTTGACACCCCCATTCCAAAAATGTGGGACAAGCTTCCTTAGATCCCAGGAACTCATAAAACACCTTGAATCATTTTTTTATTTTCAAATACATCGGTTATTATGATTTTCATAATCACCCTGTTGTCTAGTCATCCAGGGAGCTGTCCCAAGTTCAAGGTCAATTCCTTTGCCCAGAGCAGCTGGAGGACAGTGGGAAGGCCAGAGTAACTGATTCCGCTGAAACAGATGGCTTTCCCCCAGTGACACATAGGGATGTGGTCACTCCCTTATATCCTCAATACCACTTTCTGCCCAGCCTGCTGTTCATTTATCAGTCCTTTATCTAGCTCTGTGTGACTTTCTAGTTTCAGTCTGTCTGTTAGGGCATCAAACCCCAGTTCTCTATCTACCTTTCATTTCTCTCTCTCTCTCTCTCTCTTTCTCTCTCTCTCCCTCTCTCCTTCCTTCCCCTTCCTTCCTTCCTTCCTTCCTTCCTTCCTTCCTTCCTTCCTTCCTTCCTTCCTAAAAGTCTATTAATTTTATTTAATCATTTTTTTGAGTCAAGGTCTTACAAAGTAGTCCAAAATAGACTAGGACTTTCTAAGTTGTTCTCAAATTAATGATCCTCTTGCCTCACCACCAAGTGTTGGGCTTACAGGCACGCGCCACCCTGTCCAGTATTGAGCCCCTCCTTTGTATTGTTTGTTCTGGCTGACAGTGCTGGGATAGAATCCAGGGCTTCTGCGTGCTGAGTTAATACTTCACCGTTCAACAGGAGCGCCAGATATTTCCTCTTTCCTTTTCCTCAGTTTCTCTTTCCCAGAAATCAAGGTGTTACTGTTATTCCAGGACAGCCCCGTTGTGTGAGAAGCCTGAGCAATGCTTTGCCAGGCTCATCACGTCTCTCGTCCCACAAGGAAACTCCGGAGACTGGGAGAAAAAGGACAGCTCCTCTTGATTCCAACACGGCAGAATATTGCCTCTCATCTTCAGAGCTCTAGTGTCTAATGTCCAGTGTTGAAGACTTGAAAACTTAGGCTAGTGACATCGTAATGAGTTCCTTTGCCATATGCTCCCTAAACTGTTCTCCTGAATCAGGAGGGGGGCTCGAGAAGGGGTGAGGGAAGCAACGTCCAGCCCCCAAGGCCACCCCAGCCTCATGACCCTATCTTGTAAGTCTTCCCTGATCCCCCAACTGAGGGACCACTTCACCTCTTCCCATCCTCCCCAGCCCTCGCATCCTGCAGAAGCTTGCCACGGAGTTCCACGCTCTGCAAACTCTGCAATGGTTCCCTTCCTACAACACACCTCTCTCCCAGCTCTGAGGAAGGAAGAACGGCAGACGCAGGGCTGTAAATTGTCCTTGGTCCCAGGCTGGGGAGCCGCTGAGTGGGTAAATGACTTCCAAGCAGGCCTGACACTGGCGCTTTGGTCCCCAGATCCTACGTGAAAACTGGCATGGCAATAGTAAACAAGAGACCACTGGGTCTCACACAAGGTGGAAGGTGAGGTGAGGGTCGGCACTTGAAGTTGTCCACTGACTTCTGCACGTTCAACTTGGCATGAATGTGCCTACATTCACCCATCTCTGTTTCTCTGTCCATGCCTGTCTGTCTGTCTCTGTCTCTCTGTCTCTTATTCTGTATCAGTTTCTCTCTCACACCCTACATCTACATTTCTATTTCCATTTCTGTATCGTAGGCATCAATGCCTGTATCTGCATATCTATCTATCTATCTATCTATCTATCTATCTATCTATCTATCTATCATCTATCTATCTATCTATCATCTATCTATCTATCTATCTATCTATCTATCTATCTATCATCTATCTATCATCTATCTATCTATCTATCTATCTATCTATCTATCTATCTATCTATCTATCTATCATCTATCTATCCATCTATTATCTATCTATCTATCAATCATCTATCTATCTATCTATCTATCATCTATCTATCCATCTATTATCTATCTATCTATCATCTATCTATCCATCTATCTATCTATCATCTATCTATCTATCTATCATCTATCTATCACCTATCACATATCTATTTATCTATCTATCATATATATTATAATCTATCATCTATGTAAAGATCAATTTACATTGCTAGTTCTTAGGTCTCTAACTAAACGTTTTGGTGATGCTTTACTTTATATAGTCTTCAGAGGTTCTGTGCATTGTGTGTACATAAGCTCCAATTCTGAATTTTGCATCTCTTGCCATGTGTTCTCATAGACAGTATTCCCACTGGGTCTCTCCCAGGAAGTCTGTAGGGTACAGATGTGGACTACTCAGGGAACTCATTGGTCCCCAGGTCGCTTATCACAGGCAATTGTGGTGACTTCCTCTGCCAATAGAATACACAGATTGTCTGCATTCCTGTCCTGAAGGTGCTGCCGAGAACTCTTGCCATTCCTTTTGTTGAAGTCTCCAGGAAGTTGGGGCTCCCTCCCATCCTGGTCCACTCTGACCTGGTGCTGACAAACTGGACCAAAAGGAACCCAGAAGGGTAAGGAGAGAAAGGTTCTTCAGACACCAACAGACTGAGATTCAGGATTGGGAGGACACGGAACTTCAGCTGTCCTCAGATAAAACGGCTCACGGACTTAGGGCTACTTTATAGTGAGCTGTGTGTTGACACTCATCCTTTGGTCTATGGCTCCATGAAAGAGTGGATACACACATTTAAGCTGCAGATGTTTCTTCTTTGCGGGCTCTAAACACATTGGCCTCAGATGCTTTTTCCTGTTGCTTCCACTTCACACCTGGATTTCTGAATTTCAGCCTCTTGTGTAAACACAATGTGCTGGGCTTTTTGTTGTTGTTGTTTTCTTCCTTCCTTCCTTCCTTCCTTCCTTCCTTCCTTCCTTCCTTCCTTCCTTCCTCTCTCCCTCTCTGTCTCTGTCTCTCTCTCTCTCCCCCCTCTTCCTTCCTTCCTTCCTGCCTTCCTTCCTTCCTTCCTTCCTTCCTTCCTTCCTTCCTTCCTTTCTCTCTCTCCCTCTCTGTCTCTGTCTCTCTCTCTCTCTTTCCCTCTCCCCCTTCCTTCCTTCCTTCCTTCCTTCCTTCCTTCCTTCCTTCCTTCCTTCCTTCCTTCCTTTCTCTCTCTCCCTCTCTGTCTCTCTCTCTCTCCCTCTCCCCCCTCTTCCTTCCTTCCTTCCTTTCTCTCTCTCCCTCTCTCCCTCTCTGTCTTCCCCTCTCTCTCTCTCTCTCTCTCCTTCTCCCCCTTCCTTCCTTTCTTTCTTTTCTCAGCACACGGTGTATCCCTCCTCTGTCCTCCATTCAAGTCAGGTCAGGATTGGGTGTCCAGGAGTGATCAATCTGGTTATGAACGAATGATTCTAGGTGTGTGGGAATCTGATGGATGCCATTGATTCTACCTAGTTTGCTCCACTTCACAGCTGAGTTGGGCCTAGAAGAGTTTGTCTTCTAATTTTTAAACAAGCAACAAATCTGTGGAAACATCATTTTCATAGTAAAATTTATTCCAGCTTGTAAACGCAAGGCAGCGTTTACTTTTGTGGTAAATTAAAACCGCAAAGGAGAAGTTGAGCTGGATAGAGAGAGATCTTCCTTGGCATGATGGTTATAGGTAGCCATTGCTTGATCTTTGACCAATTCTACAGTAATAAAAAACTGGTATGCATTGAAAGCTATCAAACCTAGCCTAGGATTAGTCAATTGAAATGAGTGAGATAATAAATATTATGGACATGGATTATTGTGGTGACTGCATTGTGTTGTCTAAGCTGGGTTTATGATTCAAGGGAAAAGGAAAATTAAAGTTTAAAGGGGGATGTGTCTGCTCTGGGCTGAGAAGTTAGTGTCCCAGCAAGTCAGGTGCAGGACCGGGGCTCCCCAGTCGTCCTTTTAGGTGAACGTATTCCTTACATCTTCTAAGATGTCTACACAGAGCTTAGGGCTTTGCAGAAATGAAAGAAAGAAAAGCGAAACACTCCCAAAGCAATTCAATATCGGGCCAAAGCAGCTCATGATGGATGTCAAAGACCAACACAAACAGGATCTTTGGAATTCCAGGAGAGCAGCTAGGCGAGGGGGCAGAAGCTGATCTAACAGGTGGGTAGGATCGGAGTAACTAACGTGGGGCTGTGGTGAGGGCCAGCTAAAGAGCGGCAAGAATGAGTGCGCGCCTGCGCAGACACAGGGCACTGGCACCAAGAGCTGAGGTCCTGTTCGCGCTGTCACTCAGTGGCTCTTTGTCCAATCACAGCCCTTGGTGTCCTAGGTGTGCCTGATGAGTACATATGCATGGGTATTGCCGATGAGAGTGTGAGCCTGGGTACCGGGGACTCCAAGAATTATTTCTGGTCACCAACTGAGTTGTTCTTTTCTTGTTCTCTTTGTCATTGCCGATAACCGGAATGTGACCAGACCATGGGAAATCAGGTAAGATGTCCCTTTAGAACCACTGCCGCCTTTCAAGGCTTTTGAGGAACCAACAGGGGAGGCATGGCAAGCTCTGTGGAAAGCACAGCATCATGAAAGAATGCATGAAAAGGCAAAGAAATATGCTAAAAACTCGGTAGTCCGAGCATTAGCTCTGAGGGAGGCTACCTTGTAGAGGTAAAGGGATTAATTTTTCATAACCATATGTCTACAATCAAAAGTGCAGTGTAAGAAAACAGCAAATTATGACTCTGTGGCGGAGCCTAACGGTCTCACAGGGCTTTCTCACCTGTGTACCATGTCTGCGAAAGGCCAGATGCAAGCAGACAACAGTGATAGGAAAGTCCCGTTGAAAGCCCTTGCCATCCGGTGGACTGAAGCCCTTGAGGGCAGGTCTGGTTTGCAGTCAGAGGCTCCACCTTCCGTGGGCAGCAAAGCTGGCAGGGACGCCGCTCTTGCACTGCGTGTGCATCCCCCTCAACTCTGTGAAGGGTACAAGTGGGAGGTGAAGACATCGTTCCTCAAGCTGACACACCTCTGCTGAACCAATGACAATGCGTGACCCCCATCTGCTTTGCTGTTTTGGGGTTCGAGTCTCGGCTTTGCTCATATTTGCTGGAGATGAAGCAGCTGCCCGGAGCGACTTCTTTGGGTTTTGTAGATCGGGTTAGATATGAATCCGATGGTTAGATGTCAGGTTGAGTAGAGGCGGCCCCTCCTGAGAGTCTTCCAGCCCCGTTCTGTGGCAGCATCTCCTGTTTGGTTAGAACTCGAGCCAGGCTCAGAGGCACACAGCCATAGTCTTTACATCTGCCAGGCAGGGGCAGGAGGACTGTGAGTTGGAGGACAATATGTAATATGGTAAGACCCCGCCTCACCAAAAGGGGGAGCGGACCAGGTTAAGTTCTTAAACTATTCTGAATCTGGCCACGAACAATCATTTATATGCCTCTGGATAAGATAAGCTGCCTTACTTCCCTGAACCACAGTTGGTTTCAGTGCCTTTAGCTCCAAGACCCCTTAGCCTTAAGACAAGAATCCTGAAGGACCAGAAACCTTTTCCTAAAAACTGCCCAACGTGGTTGGTTCCCAAGACTCTTCCACTGGGGCAAAGGTCAAGGATCATCAAGGCCATGGTAAACACCCAGAGACTTCAGGTCAGGGGAGCTTGGCTCTAACTGACATGGTCTCCTTCCTTCCTGGTGGCCTCTTTCTTCCAGTAACCTGGAAACCATCGTCTCTTTTCCCGGGGGAGAGAGCCTGCAGGCCTTCGTACTGGTGACCGTTTTGGTGGAGAAGGCAGCCGCGCCTGGCATTAAGGTATCCTCTGGCTCCACAGTCTCTCACCTTCAGCCAAGCACTGTCCTGCCCCACAGTGGTTTCCTCCACAAGGACAGACACAGGCCTTCTCCTACTTGGTCAAACACAAAGGAAGGGATCTGAGTTCTAGTCTGTGGTGTCAGTGTCCCTGTAGCACGAAGCAAACCAGTCCTCTGTCTACACACAGGCACCTCGAGCAGGGTGTGCGGATACCTGCTGAGCTGGCTGTCACAGTTCACGGTCCCGCAGCAGCTGGAGTCACAGAGGTTAGAAAGAAAAAGGTTGTTCTGTGAGGAGAAGGTGAAAGTAATGCATGCTTGAAGGGTCAGGCAAACTTCCCCACAGAAATGGCAGCTGAGGTAAGATGTGAGGGCTCGTGTGTGCGTGCGTGCGTGTGTGTGTGTGTGAATTTCTTACAGGAGAGTAACTCTGCAAATGTGCAGAAGAAATAACCTCTTCCAGAGCGCAGGCATCATTGCAGTCACCCAGGTGATTCAGCCTTGGGGGCTGCAAAATTTATTTTTTGCCCCTTTCAGGTGCCGTTGGGTTCTAGCAAGGAACTTTCCCTGCTAGACGGGAACTTTCATATCTCACCTTTATCTCTAGATTAGGGTGGTTTATGGTTTTATTGGATGCCTGCTGTTCAATAGAGTGTTCAGTCAGGGCATAATTACTGCAGAATCTTTCACTCTCAAAAGTGAAAGTCGGGGCCAGGGGTGTAGCTCCATGGTCAAGCAGGAACTTAGTCCCAGGTTCCAGCCACATGCCCACACGGTAGTGAAATCCTGTGGCCACTTCTGTCCTCATCCATTTGTCTCTCCCACGGGTCCCCTGGAAGATTCAGCAGGTGATGCTAGTCCATCAGTTTAGCTGAGGTCAGTCTAAGACAAGGAGGGCATCTGGGCCGACGGAGCTGTGAAACTGGGAAGTCTTCAGAAACTTGTCCGGTGCCACAAATATCTGCGGGGAGGATGTCCCGGCTGGGGAGGCCGGATTAGGAACGACCATGACATGGGAAATCCAAAGCGAGTGAGGAAATACTAGCATTGAGGGCCCTGATGTCAAGACTTACGCTCCAGAGGTGTGCCAGAAGTATGGGCCTTTGCCCTGGGATCTGCCTACTCCTTGGACTTTAAGGGAAAGTCGTGAACTGAGAAAATGGATCTCATTCCCAGGCCCTGGTTCAGGGAGTGGAGGCCCTTCTGCAACACAACCGGGACACCCTGCTCCAGGCCCTGCATCAGCTGAGACTCTCCATCCAGGACATGACCAAAGCCTTGGCCCAAATGCACGGTAAGAAGCATGGGTGGAGCCTCCAGCGGCCTGGACCTGGGCGGGGCCCTAAGTGATGATGGTACAGCTCTCCACAAGATGGCGCTAGTCAACCAGAGAATGATTTTTCAGGTGGTAGAAACATTTTTGCAAAATTGTTCTGTGTATTTTCCTGTGAGTGGAGTTGTTTGCCTTCTTCAGGGTTCAGATACGTCTTTGGTACGCTGAGCTTATGCGGAATCCTGGGTGATTGGATGGGGTTACAAGGAGAATATTGGTTGGTTGTGCTTCAGTCTCTCTGGTTAGGATGCAGGGCGCAGGGCACAGGGCACAGGGCACAGGGCGCAGGGCACAGGGCTGTCCAGTGTCCACAAGTCCTCTAGATTCATTTGCTTTTCCTCTCTGTGGGTTCTGAGACATCTGAGCCTTCCTTTAGTCTCCTGTGGCCAGTGCTGGCAGGAGCTGCCAAAGGAAGGCGTAAATGACAACCCTTCCCTGATGGACGACTCCGTTTTGAGGTGCAAACCATCTGGCTGGCTCTTTTAATCTTCTTGAACACAGAAATCTATCAATTGTGCTTGCTGGGTGTTTAAGGCAGATTCGAGGGAGGCGTGTGAGGTCCCTTTGTGTGAGAAACAGAGTCAAACACCCTTTCCCCCGAGTCTTGACTTCATGAGAGGAACATTCCAGTCGACAGGGCACAGGGTGGGAATAAAAAGTATAAATAAATGGGGTCATCCCAGGCTCTGCGCTGTCCCTCTGGAGGCCACAGGATCACACACTTCCTGTCCACTTCCCAGTCCCTTGGATTCAATCTTAAAGCTCTCATGGACATATTATTTGGTCCCCAAAATGCTCCCCAGTTGGTGACATATTGCAGCTTTGCCAAGATGCCCCCCAGTCCTACTTTGAACTTAGCGAAGGTTCTGAGACTCTCCAGTGAGTCACACTGTGTGCTCCAGAGATGCACCGTAGTGTCTAATCCCAGCCTTCTCAGAACTGTTTTTTGAGCATGTAACAGGCCAAGAAGGACCTACATGATCCTCTGCAGGAGGTCTGAGGACCTGGGGAGCTCCCAGATGGACCCCTTACCTTTGGCCCTGTTTGATCCCAAGACAAATTTCCTAATGCAATGGGATTTTCAAGGTCTCTACATTCGTGGGGGAAGGAAGCGATCCTGTGTCCACACTTCTCCAAAGATGACAACATCCTCCTCAACACCCCATGAGCCCCTCACAGTGTGGCCAGACACTCCTCTCATCTCAGGATGGAGGATGTACCCCTGCCTCTGACATTCTTCCAACCAAAACAGCAGTAATGAGAACATCGAACCCAGAAATGGCCTACGAGTTCCCATCTTGAGTGCTGAGACACCATGGGGAACACAAGAATCCTGGTGCCACCAAGCTGAGTGACAACGGCAAGTCACACAAGGAGGTTGACACACAGCTAAGGACTGAATGGGCCTTCAGAGGAGTCTTCTGTGCTGAGCCCACTCTGGGACAGAAACAGGCCACCACTCCCTTGCCCTCTGCAGATACCTTGGCACTCAGTGTCACTGGGATGGGACTGGCTGGCCGTGCCACAACAGTAATCATAAAAGAGAGATGCTATTAATAAGAACAAAGGCTGGGAGGCACAGGCAGGGGTGTGTGCCCATGCCCTGGGCAGCGTATCATCTGTAGTTGCTAATTTTCGTGTGCGATATGGACAACGTAGCTGGGTGGATCCCCTCTTCTTTCAGCCCCCCAAATAGAGTCTACCAGACAATCCAACTCTTCTCAGAGCCCAACTTCAGCAAGCATTCTGGGTTTACTCCCCACCCCTCCAAGCATGCAGGTATGGTAAAAATGCCTTTTGTGGACATCAGAGGCCCCACTTCACTACAAGCCAAGTCCCCAGGCCTTTGCCCAGCTTAACACAGCTGTTATCCACAGTGCTCACAAACAGCTGAAACAATAAAACCAGACCACTGTTTTCATAGTCAAACTCCCCGTAAGGCCACCAGAGCTCTGAACATGTCAGCCGTAGGCGTCTCAACCTGTCATCACCCGCTTCATTTAAGCACTATGAACCCGTGTGACTGTCTTTGGAGGGCTGTCTTATCTATGCGACCCACCTGGGTGGGAATTTGGAGGCCTGTTGGACAGCCAAAATATTTTCGGGGTTTCAAGTCTTTAAATCACTTCCAAGCATGATTCTGCAGCTAGCTAGTAGGTCATGCCCCTGAGAGTCAACGCTTCCTTAGAAAATTCGAGCTGTGTATTTTTCTCCAGAAAATATTTATTTATTTCCTTTCCTTCCTTTGGTTTCATCAGATAGTCTGGCTTCAGCCTGACTCACTTGACAATTTTTTCTATTAGGCGCGGAGGAAATTGCTCAGATGTAAAGCCCTAGCTGTGTAACATGAGGAGTTGGATCTCTGGGGTAGTTTGAATGTAACGGGCCCCCACAAACTCATGAGTGTCACTATTAGGAGATGTGACTTTGTTGGAGTAGGTGTGACCTTGTTGGAGGAAGTGTGTCACTGTGGGGTGAGCTTTGAGGTCTCATAGATGCTCAAGCCATGCCCAGGGCTTCAGACCACTTCCTGTTGCCTGCCAGTCAAGATGAAGGACTCTGAGTTCCTTCTCCAGCACCATGTCTGCCTGTGTGCCACCATATCAACGATAACGGACTAAACCTCTGAAACTGTAAGCCACCCCAATTAAATGTTTTTCCTTGATAAGAATTGTCAAGGTCCTGGTGTCTCTTCACAGCAATAGAAACCTAACTAAGATAGAAGCATCCCCAGGACTTGAGCAAACAACTGGGAGAGGGGTTCACTAGAGCTAGGGAGGGGAACAGGAGGATCCTGGCGCTCACGGCAGCCAGTGTAGTAGAATCTGTGAGCTGCACTCCTATAGTGGCATTTCAATTGTATTTTAATAAATAAAGACTGCCTGAAGATCTGAGAGTAGAAGAGTCCCACTGGTCAGCCTTACAGAGCAGGTTATGGTAACACACACCTTTAATCCCAGCAGCCACACTAGTTGCCAAAGAAACCAGATGGTGCGTACCTTTAATCACGGTGGTGCACGCCTTTAATCCCAGCCCTGGGGAGGATTATAAAATCGGAGGAAACAGCTCTCAACACACACTGAGATTCTGGAGGCAGGATCAAAATTTCAGACTGAGGCTGAGGTAAGAGCCAGTGGCTGGCTGTTTTGCTTTTCAGATCTTTAGGTTGAACTTCAATTTCTGACCCTGAGCTTTTATTAATCGCACTTCAGACTCTCAATGTACTCTGTCTCAAAGGAGGTGGGCTGGGGGTGACACCCAACATTGACCTCTGACCTCCGTACATTATGCATACACTTGCACACAGGCATGCACACACATAGGTAGAACGTCTCCTTTAATGGGCGCGAGCAATCAAATGTCCCCTCTGAGAAAGTGCTGGATGATGTCCCCTGAGGAGGGAGACAGGTGGGGCCCCTACGGTGAGCCTTTGCTGTTAGACTCTTCCGATTTGATCGTCTAATTTTGTCAAAGAACTTTTGAGTTTTAGTTTGTAAACTTATTTCTTTTCCAAAATCCATTTGGAAAATTATCACATGGAAATTCCCTGTTAGTTTATATCTAATAAAACTTGTGTTTCTGTTTCTAAAGTTGGCCTTCACTGGTGGGTTGATTACTTAGCCTGCATGTATCCAAACTATGTAACTGCTTCCTTAAATCCAGTTTCACTGACTTAATTCTCTTTTATCATGCTTAAACAGAATTAGGTATGAAAACATATACCCACTGTTGTGGGTAATTTTTTTTGTCAATATAACTCAAACTAGGTTCATCTGAGATGAGGACCCTCACCTGAGAACGATGCCTCCCTCAGATGGCCTGCAGACAAGCCTGTGGGGAATGTTCTTGATTAACGGTTGACGTAGGCGTGCCTGGCTGCTGTAAGAAAGTAGGCTGAGCGAGCCAGACAGAACTAGCCAGTAGGCAGCGTTTCTCCACAGCTTCTGCTTCAGTGCCTGCTTCCAGGTTCCTGCCCTGACTTTCCTCCGTAACGGAATATAAGCTATATGATGAAATAACCCCTTTCCCTCCCAGGCTGCTTTCGTTGGGGTTACAGCAAGGATAACAATACACACACCCAAGGCAGCTCTCCATGCGCTGAGGAATTTTTAATCTTAACAGACGACTTCTAAGGGGTGTACTGGATCAAACTACCTAAAAACATGCCAGCTGGAGGTTTGGCTTTGTTTTCCGCATTACTGGGGATGGAGTGCAGGCCCTTGAGCATGCTCAGTAGGTGCTCACCCAGTGTCCCTCCCTCATGCCCGGCTTCCACAGTTCTCTCTGATTTGGCTAGCTTTGATATGCCCTGTATTCACAACCAACCCTCTGTTCACACACACACACACACACACACACACACACACACACACGCACGCATCTATATCTATAGACATATATGTATATCTATATCTATAGCTCCATTCTGGTTTGCTTTCTCTGGCTCTCAGAAGACCCAAATTCAAGAGCAGCTTGGGGAGGAAGGGGGTTATTTGCCTTATACTTCTGGGTCACAGGTCAATTGAGAAAAATCCCTCCATAAAATTGAGCTGGAGGCAAACCTGTAGGGCATTTTCTTAATTAGTGATTGATGGTGGTGCCATCCCTTAGTGGATGGCCCTGGGTTCTATAAGAAAGCAGGCTGAGCAAGCCATGGAGAGCAAGCCAGTCAGCAGCACCCCTCCATGGCCTCTGCATCGCCTGAGGCCTCCAGGATTCTGCCATATTGGACTTCCTGTCCTGATGAGGAGCAGTGCTGTGATGTGGAGGCATAAGCCAAACAAACCCTCTCCTCTCCAAGCTGCTCCGGTCACAGTGTCTTATCACAGCAATAGAGACCCTACCTAAGACAATAGGTAAAGTAAAACTAAAATAAAATTAACATAAACTTTAAAAAAAAGAGAAAAGTTCTGACATGACATTATGAGGCAATGAGCCTCCAAAGATGCCCGGAATCTGTTTTCTGTTGGCCGTCTACTACGGGAATCGCAGCCTATCCTTAAGAGTGGTTTGTTTTCCCAGGGCAACCCCCTTAGAGAAAGCTAAGTTTTCATTTATGAGTGGTTACCGGCTGGAGATAGGTTTTGGGGATTAGGGATGGGGGCATGTGTCCACTCCTTTCTAGGACCCCATCTTGTGTAGACCCCTGCAGGTCCTGTGCACACAGCCTCAGTCTATGTGAGTCCGTGTGCATCAATCCAGTTGAGTTAGAAGACTGCTTTCCTTGGTGTTCTCCATGCTCCCTGGCTCTTACACTCTTTCCGCCCCTTCTTCCACGGGGTATCCTGAGTCCTGAGAGGAAGCATTTGATGGAGACATCAAAATCCATTCAGGGCTGAATGTTCCATGGTCTCTCACTCTTTGCATAATGTCTGCTGTGGGTCTCTGGATTTGTTCCTGTCTACTGCAGGAGGAAGCCTCTCTAACGATAGATGGGCAAGGCACTGGTCTTTGAGTACAGCAGCATGCCATTAGTAGTCAATTTATTGCTGAGGGTTTTTGTTGTTGTTGTTGTTTTTATTTTCTAGACCAATATTATTTGGTTTCTCCCTAGGTCCCTTATAGTAATATGGAGCGGCGGCGGGGCTGCGTCCCCAACACCCCAGCCGCCTGCCCGGCTAGCTTATGCCCCGAAATAATTACACAGACACTGTATTCTTTTAATCACTACTTGGCCCTTAGCTCTAGCCCTTACTGGCTAATTCTGATATCCCAATCAACCCATCTCTAACAATCTGTGAGCACTGGTCTTACCGGGAAGATTCTAGTTCAGAGCTTCATCGCGTGTGTCTGCCCAGGAGCCGGGAGCATGGCATTTCTCCTGAGGCATCTGCTCCCGAGAGGAGAGCTGTCGGGTCTGCCCTCACTTCCTCTTCCTCCCGGCATTCTGTTCTGTTTACTCCACCTACCTATGTCCTAACCAATGAAATGGGCCAAGGCAGTTCCTTTATTAGCCAATGACCTTCCTCCATCAGTCCCTGGGCTATCTAGTTTTAGGCTTTTGGTCACCCAAGCAGTGTTGGGTATGGGTTCCATTTTGTGGAGCGGGCCTTAAATATCAGATACTGGTTAATTGTGCCACAAGCTTTGTGCTGCGATTGCCGTTGCATATTTTGCAGGCAGGACACAGTGTAGATGAGCTGATGGGTTTGTGACTGGCCTGTTTATGGTTCTCCTTTGGAAGCCTGCAGAGTACCTTCCTGCACAAAAGATGCTGGCGCACAAGGGGTGAAGGCTCTATGTAGGCACCAGCTTGACTTCTCCATGCTTACTGGGTTGTATAAGTGTGTTCTTCAGCAATAGTGGCTTGTCAGTTTGTGGAGAGCAGTCTGTAGTCTTGGCAACAACATGGGTTGTTTGGGGGTTCCCATGGGACCCCCTTGGCCAACAAAATTAGATGTAACCCAATCCCAGTACTGGAGGATTTGATGAAAAGAGATGTCCATTGGGGCTCTGTGTCCCCCATTATTTGGTGATGTCATTTAGATTGTCTTTATATATGTCTGTAATTTAGGAAACTTCTATTGTATTAGGCTTCTAAACTATCTCTCAATGACCCTTAATTTTAACTGTCTCTCTCTGTCTTCCCTCCCTCACCCTCCTTTTCCCTCCCATCCCCACTTGATTCTCCTATTCTAGTCCTCTTCACCCATCCATCTGTAACTAGTCTATTTAGTTCCCTGGACTATACCTAACCTCTGTGCTTCAGCCAATCATAGCTTGGTTACTATTGACTTGTCAACTAATATCCACATATAAGTGAATTCATACTATATTTATCTTTCTGGGTCTGGGTTACCCCATTCAGGATGATTTTTACTTGTGAATTTCATGGTTTTGGTTTTTTTGTTTTTTTTAGCAGCTGAGTAATATTCCATTGCAGAGATGCACCACCTTTTCCTCATTCATTCATCTGTTGAGGGACATCTGGGTTATTCTCAATTCCAGGATATTATGAATAGAGCAGCAGTAAGCATGGTTGAGCAAGTGTCCTTGTGATAGGATGAAGTGTTCTTTGGGTATATGCCCAAGAGCGGTGCAGTTGGCCCTTGAGGTAGATCAATATGTGATTGTAGCTGTAGCAGCGTTTCTTTTATAAACTTTGGTGTCCTGTATTCAGCACATAGATGTTAAGAATTGCAATTTCCTCGTGGTAGATTTTTTTCTTTTGCATATGTAGTGTCCTTCCCACCTCTTCTGATTAGTTTTGGTTTGAAGTCTATTTTGTCAGATATTAAAATGGCCGCACCAGCTTCCTTCTTAGGTGCATTTGGTAAGAATATCTTTCTCTACCCTTTTATCCTTAGGTGATGGCTCTCCTTGATGTTAAAGTATGTTTCTTGGAGGCAGCAGAAGAATGGATCCTGTTTTTGCATCCATTCAATCAGTCTGTATCTTCTTACTGGGGAATTGAGGCCTTTAGTTGTGACAGTAATCAATAAGCCATGTTTGATTTCTGTTAGTTGGTTGTGGTGGTGGTGATGGTATGTGTGTGTGTGTGCTGTGTGTGCGCGCACACATGTGTGTTTCCCCTCTTTTGATTGCTAGTCTGGGATTATTTACTCCTTGTGTTTTCTTGGGTGTGGTTAACCTTTCTAGGCTGGAGTTTTCCTTCTAATGCCTTTAGTAGAGCTGTGTTTGAAGACAGATATTGCTTAAATGTGGTTTCATCATGGAATGTCTTACCCTTTCCATCCATTCCTCATTAATTCTTACAACTTTTATTTCTTTATTCTGGCTAGGAGCTCTAATACAGTACCAAATGGAAGCATTGATCCTTCTCTCATGAGTGTCTTTTAAAATATCCACTGAATGTATTTAACATTTTCATGTAAATCCTGTTGTATCTATCACAAGGATCGCTTGGCTTTACCGTTAATACAGTAAGTTTTGTCAAATAGCAATTTAGTACACAGTGTTACTCCTTTTGCAGAGAGCTGTTTGTAGTACTTAACAATATGGATAAGAGAGCACCAGTATCCAGGAGAGGTCCCAGAAAACATCTAGCACACGGGACATAGTCACCTTGAGAAGAGAGGGTATGGCCATACTGATAAGTGTCTTAAAGTATTGATGCCTTGACATCTCAAATCTTGCCAGCTTCAGAGAAAGTAGACAGAGAGAAGAGACAAAGAACTGGACTCCATGTGTGATACGAGGGAAGGGAAGGTAATGGGAAGGGTGTATATTAGTTAAGCCTTATCAAAAGGTATTTCTTTTTCTCTCAGAAACCAAGAAACCTAAGCATTAGTCTGGGTGAGATAAATGTGGACTAGTCTCCAGAAGGCATAGGACCTCAGTAATGTCGCAAAACCAGCTTTTCAAAGCAGACCAAAGACGTTTGGAATTAATAGAGCCACAATGGCACACTTCCTTAGGTGGTAGTCCATACAGAGTGGAATCGATCCTCCCCCAAACATGGCTATCCATGCTGGCCAGTGAGGCTTGGAGCTAACTGAATCCTGTGGACCTGTGGTGACAACTCCCTGAGAAACCCTCAGCTGACACAGAAACTTCTAGACGCTGGTCATTTGCTCTGCCTCTCTTGTAGAAAGGGGGGTGGTCCCCGCTCTCTGCTTTCCTCTCCTCAGCTTATCATAGTCTCTTGCACATCATGTCTACTTAAGCCAGTGTGTTTTCAAAGGATGGCCTCCATCTCTTGCTGGCGGTGGTGAAGAGCAGAAAATAGAAGTACCTCAAGCAGAGGAGGCTAGCACACGGAATGGATTAACAGCCCCTGCCCTCTGCAAGGGAGCATTCCATCTGTGCTCGCTGCTTCCATTCTGGGCTCTGCATAGATCAGATAGGGGTGGGGGAGCCCCAGGAAAGCAATGGGGTCCAGGCACATGTGGCCAATTGCTTTTTTGCCTCTGGTAAAGTTCATGTTTGATTGTGTTTCAGATTATGTAGACCCAGACATTTTTTACACGGTCATCCGGATCTTCCTCTCTGGGTAAGTACAGTGCCGTCGGTTTCCTGCCTGAGGCCTTGGTATGGTTTCCCAAATTTGTGTGAGGGTGGACAGACAGGAGCTTTCTAAAGTAAGAAATACAGCAAGCTACTGAAGCTGGCAAAGTCTCCACCTGGGTCTACTCTAGGAGGACAGACCCTCCCCACACCATCAAAAGGAAGAAGGGTACCTAAGTGCAAAGGAATTGTCCTTAGCCGCTGGACCAGAACCATGGATCTCTTAGAAGCCTAACTTGACGACAAGGGCAAAAAAAAAAAAAAAAAGAGAGAGAGATAGAAGTGGGGAGAGGGGTGTGGAGGGGGAGAGGAGAAGGAGAGGGAGAGTGAAGAGGAAACCTGAAAAGTAATTATCATGTTTTTCCCCTTTGCCCTTTGACCTCATGAGGTCATAGCATCCAGGGACCCATCTAGAAACCAGGGTCCAGATCTTTACCTGACTGAACTGTTACTGCCTTGCTCTTAGACTGCCTGGCCTTCAGAGCGGTGGGGAATACAGTCTCGTTGTTTTGCTGTGTGGTGGCAGGAATAGTTCAAGGCCCTTGCTAGGCCTTGCTTTACTGATCCTGGGTACTCTTGTTTTATCTTATAGCTATGTGATTCCTTATCTCTCTGTCTGTCTCTCTCTCTTTCTGTCTCCCTCTGTCTCCTTCCCCCTTCTCTCTCTCTCTGTCTGTCTCTCTCTCTCTGTCTGTCTCTCTCTCTCTCTGTCTCTCTCTCTCTCTCTCTGTCTCTCTGTCTCTGTCTCTCTCTCTCTCTCTCTCTCTCTCACACACACACACACACACACACACACACACACACACATCAAGCACATTTCTTCTCCCAGTTACCCTTGTCTTGAGACTTTAGTTCACCTACTACCAGTGTCCAGTCAGTTTTGAATGTCTCTGTCTTGTTGGTTTGGAGGTGCATGGGATACTGTTGAGAGAAAGAATTAAAGTCGTGCCTAGACACAGCAAGAGACAGACCAGATGCAAATCCATTATTGTCATGCCCCATTGGAAGAAAAACAAAATGGATACATATATAATATACTTTCTTCAAGTTGAAGAGCCGTGGGACACTTTAAGGGGGGCCTGGCTTGGGAGGTGAATCCTACTGAGGGGGTAAAGATTAGAAACAAGATTTCCAGAGAGTAACCTGAGAGAAATACAGAGGAGAGTGAGCTAACAGTCATACAGTGTAGATTCTAAGGAGCCCCAAAGGCTGTGTGTTGAAGGCTTGTCTGCCAGTCTGTGGTGCCAATGAGAAGTTGTGGAAGTATTAGGAGGTAGAAGACTCCTGGAAGGAAATCATACCCGTGAAGGGCTTGAGGGACCCCAGCCCCAAGGCCCCCAGCCTTGCTCCTTCATGTTCTTTCTACCCTGATGCACCCCTCAGTCATAGCCCAAGTGATGAGAACAAAGGTCCAAGGACCAAACCTCAAACCAAACCAGAAGAGCTTCATGTTCTGATAGGTCGATTCTTTCAAGCGTTTCCCCATGGCAACCATTTTGATCTAAGGGGCAACAAAAGCCTCTCTTTATATGAGACCTACAGCAGGCGTATACTAGACTGGTCAGTGAGCCAGACCTCCCTAAGTGGTTCCCTACTTCTGAAGCCCCTGTCAGCTCTCTGTAGAATACTTCCACGTGTTCAGCAGCTTTAAACACCTGGCTGTTTTCTCAGTTCTGTGGGCCCAAAGTGCAGGCAAGCTCAGGGTGATTTCTGTTATGGCCTCTAGAGGTTGAAATCAAGGTAATCGGAGGGAGGGCTGGATTCTCTAACCATGAGGTTGTTGAGACAAAATCTCACTATGTAGCCCAAGCTGGTCTTGAACTTGGGATTTCTTTGCTCAGCCTCCCTTGCTCTGTGGTTATGGGTATACATACACCAACATACCTGGACTAGACGGCTTTAGCTGGGAATGTGACCAAAACCTTGTTTCCTGACTCAGTGCTAGCAGATTAGGTTTTGCATTGGTGTGTGTGTGGGGGGGTGTAGAAATGATAGCTGGACTGCTAGAAGCCTCCTAGGTTGCCCCACCACCTCCACCAGTTGTGGTTTCTGACACAGTGACGGTCCTTGGAGTTTTTCTAGAACTACACATTTTTCTGACTTCTCCTTTGACCACCAGGGATGAGTCAGGGAAATTCCCACATGAAGGCTAAATTGATTAGGAGCCTTAGTCGCATCTGAACGGTCCTTCCGCCTTGCCGTATAATAGAGCACACTGATGGGAACATCTCATAGTATTAAGTGTCCTAGGAATTCAGTTGGAAATCTTGGGGAACTAATTTTAGAGTCCTACGCACCAGTGTCTTTCAAAGGAAGCCATTCTACTTCCTCCTTTCTCAGAGCATGATAGGAACCAGAAGGTAGCTTGGTTTTCATCAAAATAAGTGCAGGGTAATGGCACTTTTTATCTGATGTCTGCATAAAGCCTGTCCTCGGTTTCTCTTCTTGAGACTGTTTTCTGGGTGGCTAAGAGGCTGGACCAAATCCTAGAGCGTAGCTATAGTTTCAAAAAGCATCCAGAGTGTTGAGAATTTACAATAGACTTGTCTTTAAAATGTCTGTTTCCCCACTCTGCATCTGCCTTGCTTTGGGTCTTTGATTTCTCATTTGCTTCTTAAAACACATTTATTTTAAAAAAAAAAAAAACTTAGGAGAGGATTTCATGTGGAAACGAGATGTTTCCCTTCAGTTCCCAGCCCAGAAAGGCCAGGAACTCCTCTGGGGGAAAATGTCACCTCATTTTTGCTGTCTCTTTTGACTTCCCCTTTCCTTGAAAACACTAGAAATAACACCAGAAAGGCTACAAATAACCTTACCATAGAGACCGGAAATGAACATGGCCCCATCCCTTCCCAAACAGCAGCCCAGCCTGGGAGTGCCTGGGAGAGCTGCTCACAGAGACAGCGAGTCTCACATGGCCATGGAGTGTGAAAGCAGACCCACGTCCCTTGTCATCTGCCCTTTGTGCTGCAGGTTTCTGCATCAGTTTCAGCATGGCTGGCTATAGCAAAGCAACTCCAGTGTGTGCTGGAGGGACCCTTCCTGATGTATTCTTGGCCTTCGCCATATTGGATAGTTCCCTTAGGCTAGCTGGACCCTTTCAAGAACTTGGCTTGAGTCTTCTGGTGGTATCATACTTGAAGGGGGACTCCCACACAGTGGGGGCTCCTTCCCCAACCCCAAGGAAGCACAGACCATGCCCAAACACCTGTTTTTACAGAGAGTTCCTTTATTAAGCAAGGAAGAAAAGTTAAAATGGCTGCTTTCTGACTTGGGCAGTAAAACAGCAGCAAATGATCTTGCAGGTGTAGTTTTAAGAGGAGAAGAGAGGGAGAGGTCTGTGTGAGAATGGGCCAGGAGGTGGTGGCAGAGGGCATAGAGGATGAGGGAGAAGGGTAGAGGAACAAGGGGAAGGGGGCAGGGGTATTTGTCCTGAAGGGACAAAGGGCTGCCTCTGGATAGAGAGGAGACAGTCTGGCTCATAGGCAAATGGAGGTTTATAAAGGTAAAGGGGACCCTTGTGTTAGGATGAGTTAGCTATGTGAGCCAGACAAAGGGGACTTTGAGAGCTGGGCCTTGGTCGTCAGACTCAGGAAGAGGGATTGGCCAAATAAGGTAATGGACTTGGGAGCTAGCTTCAGGAATGTAATCTAAAGGTTTTTAGGCAGAGGAAATGGGAGAGAGGGGCAAGGCCTGACAGCGCTCGAGCTGGCCAGAGTCCCTTCAGGACTGACTGGTGGAATGCTCATTTTTCATTCATTTATTTCATCAAATAAACACACGGCGAGGGCTTCCCACATTCCAGACAGTGTCGTGCGTGCTGGAAACAGCAGCGAAAAAGAAAAACAAAGGTCCTTGTGGAGCTGGGGATTTCAGGGTGGAGAGAAGATGCTAAGTAGACAAACCTAATCAAAGCAAACATTCTACAATGCGTGTTACCACATGGGGCAATGCCAAGTAGGATGTAGGGTACTAGGGAGAGACTGCTAGGTATCTTGTTTATTGGGATCTAAAAATACCACATCCCAAGTGACGTGTGAGTAGATATACCTGGGCACTGGAGCAGGCCATGTGGATTCTTGTTCCAAGCAAAGGGAACCATTGCTATGACCTTGAGAAGAGAGCAGGCATGAAGAACGGGGTCAAACATGCCAGAGAAGGTGAAGGATGCATCATTGTGGAGGCCAGACAGCATGGGCAAGGCTGGCTTCCTTTGGGAGAGGCACAGTCAGGGGATAACTAGCGATGTGTCTGGGGCTTTGGGTTGTCAGTACAGCTGCCGAATAGGGTAGGACGGTGAAGAACAAGGTTGGAAAGGAGGCGTTCAGTGGTGAACCAAAAGGGAAGCAGCTGAGGGGAAATGAGGGGCAATCATCTTGAAGATGAGGCAGGAGCTGGAGGGGATGCATCCTGTGGGTCCTCACGCAGACCACAGAGACATGGGAGCATGTGTGTGCACGCGGCTGCTCTTCACACAGATCACAGCACAAGCGCTGGTGTGGACTAGGTTCATTATCCCCACAGCAGCTATGTCTGCAACGTTTCTTGCTCAGAAAATGTCCTTCTCCCATTGCACTAGCCTGAAATTCTTTGGACTGTTTGCAGACCTCTCTGAAGCCCATTTAACTCCCAGAACAGGTACAGGAAGCAGGTTCCCCTACAAACTAGGGAGAGGCTCAGGAAGGCTTGTCCATTGTGGCTGAGCGATGAGAGCTATGGCAGGCATTCGCGCTCCCTGGGGTTGCTAGGACGATAAATGGCGGGTGCTTACTGGATGTTTAATATGTTCCAGGCAAATAGTATTTGAGTTAGTTCTTACAATGACCAACAAGATAAATATGAATGTCAATGCAAAACACAGCTCTTACCTCAAAGGATTAAGAGTTAGTTTATTCTTTGGCCAAACATTAGTGGCCAAAAAACACAGATTCAAGTTGTCCCCAAATAACATGGCCCAACGTGGAAATGAATGGAAGAGTTTTTGGACAAAGGACAAAGAAAGTTACCAACCAAGGGATTTTGTGGGTACATTGATGGGGACCTCAGGTAGGTGACCTAGAGGAAGCCAAGGAAAGCGCCATACATAGGTCACACACAGATGGCGTATGATGGCACTTTCAGCTTTGGGGTGGTAGAAACTCTTTGTCTACTGAGTCAATACATTCCAAAGAGTCATAGAGATACCGGGTCAGACAGGAGGGGGTTAAAGATAGCCCAGTGTCATTTGAATCTGGATCTTCAGCATTCTAACTCTCTGTGACCACTCAGTCAATTAGAATCTTTAACTCAGGCATGCCTCCTCCAGGAGCTTCAGTCAGTTCCTACTGATACCACTCAGAAGGAAGCCAAGGCTCTGAGAGGTTAAATGCGATAAGCCAGGCCTATCAGCTCACACAGCGAGGCTGAGCTTGAATTCCGTATCCTCCCAGGATCGAGCCCCTGTCCCACAGTCTGCAGGACACCTCTGCCTCCCCTTCTTGTGTATCCTCCCTTCTGCCTTCTGTGCTGTGCCTCCTTCCTGAATGTGGCTGCCCAGCCGATAACCGTAGAGATTCATGGGACAGTTGACCCCAAACTGCCTCCAAATATGGCAACCTGGCTCCTCTGTGCTTCTGCAACCCCAGAGCAGAGTCTGGAGAAGGTCCAGGATGTCATGGGGTGGGGGAGTCAGCACATAGTTGTTGAATATGTGGGGTCCACGCACACGCATCCCCCTTCTCTGAACACAGTGGCTTAGAATGACAGAGACACCACCACAAACCTGCTACTTACCCTGTGACCCAGATGCTTTGTTGGTTGGCAGAAGAGGACTCACCCTTCTTGATGAAGGTAGATATCTAGATGGCAAAGCTCTTAAGGAAAGGACTCCAGATGCACAGCTTTTGAACGCAAGTTGAGTGTGTCATGTCGGGTCCTGTTCTGCGGGGAGTCTGGGAGCTGGCGAGATTCGCTCTCCCTTCCTCAAACCACAGTGGGTGCCATGCCCACTTCCTCGCTGGCTCAGTGCTCATGGCAGAGAAGACGCTGTGCCCTGGAACATCCCTCTACACTCTTTTTTTTTTTTTTGGCTCTTGCCTAGGTGGAAGGACAACCCAGCCATGCCTGAAGGGCTGCTCTATGAGGGTGTGGCCACGGAGCCTTTGAGGTACTCGGGAGGAAGTGCAGCCCAGAGTTCTGTGCTTCAGGCCTTCGACGAGTTCCTGGGCATTCGGCATTGCAAGGGAAGTGGTAAGCAACGATCCGGTCTCACATATTCTCTCAGGGGGAGAATTAGGCAAAATGGGGAGGCATCTTTACCAACTTACAAAACTGCTGGAGTTTGTCCCTGCCTAAACCACCAGACAGTTGTGCCCATGTTAGTCAATATTGGATCTTCAGATTGCAGAAGGATCCTGGGTTCGTTTCCAAGTCTTAACACAAAGTCTTGGAACGGTGAACACCTGGGCTGGTCACTGTCATGTGGGCTTGGGTCCTTAGTCTGTAAACTCAAAGGCTAGGACCTTGTGTGGCCCAGTCTGCAGCAGCCAGTGATGGGTCTGAACTCTTCTAGTGCCCTTCCCATGAGATGGCCCAGCCTCCCGCTGAATCCCTCTGGGCCAAAAGAGGGAGCCCATCGATTTGAAGCCTCTGAAGGAGTTATTGCTTTGCTTACGAGCACAGAGCTATACCCTTAACAGCTACAAAAAGGTTTTTCATGCTCCGAAACTTTGACTTGGATCAGAACCAAATCGAAACTCTCTTGTCTCATCTGCACTGTTTTCTGGAAGAGCCAGAGCTGTTCCTGGACTTCAGCATTTGACATTAGTTACTGACTTTCTATAAACAAAAAAATCAAAACAGCAGCAAAAACCAATAACCAAAACAAGCAAACAAAACCTCACATTAGTTAAGGGGGTAATGAGTTTTCTAGTAAACACTTGAGTTTTCAGTATTTTGGCTTCTCTGGGTTTTTACTGAGATTTCTGTTTCCCAATGTCTTCTCTATGCCCTTGGTAGCTGGTTCCACCCGTGCAACCCTTCACCACAAGAAGCATCTAACAGAATTCACCAGGGTGTTCTGGCAGTCAGTGTAAGGGTTTGTGTGCATGTGTGTAGATGTGCCTCATGACCCTTAGCAGGAAATGTCATGTCATTCATGTTTGGTTTGGGATACATACACCCTAGTTCATAGATTCCTGTCCAATCTGAGAGATGCTTGCCTCTTTTTCTTATCTGCATCTCTTGTCAACATCCAGAAATGTGCATTTGAGTATTTGGAAGCTATAACAAAAGACCAACTAGGCTGAACGAGACCCCTATCCAACCCTTCTGGTACCAGTGTGTCTAGATATGGAACAGCAGGCAAAGGCTCCTGAATGCTGACCTTGTGTTAAGGTTTTACTCCGGGCTGTTTCTTTCAGTAGACTTTCTGCACAGAATGAGAGACTACATGCCGCCTTCCCATAAGGCCTTCCTGGAGGACCTGCATTCAGCTCCTTCGCTGAGGGACTACGCACTGACCTCTGGTGCTGGGTGCTGCCTGATGGCCTACAACCAGTGTGTGGAGGCGCTGGCGCAGCTGCGCAGTTACCACATCAATGTGGTGGCACGTTACATCATCTCCGCTGCTTCCAGGGCCAGGAGCAAGATGCCGAGCCATCCCTTGCCCCATGCCTTGGAGGACAGGGGCACTGGGGGAACTGCAGTGCTGAGCTTCCTGAAGAGCGTCAGGGAGAAGACAGTGGAGGCCATCCTGAACCCTAATGCTTAACAGTTCACACCCCGCATCCTTGTGCTTAGCAGTTCACACCCCGCATCCTTGTGCTTAGCAGTTCACACCCCGCATCCTTGTGCTTAGCAGTTCACACTCCGCATCCTTGTGTTTATGTCTCGTGGGAGTCTGAGCCAGGACCAGAGCTCTGCCTGAACCCAAGCATACTTTTGCTCCCAAGAACCCCTTGTTCTTTGTTCATAAACTGTAGCTCCCACTTCCACCCCACCCTCAGCCACTTTGCTTGCTAGAAACCTTTCTGTCCTGCTTGATCCCCTTACCTCACAGCCGAAAGCTGAAGCCATGTCTCCATTCAGTGGGCAAGTCAGAGATACCCAAGCTCAAGTTTAAAAGAATCAAATTGCCTTTGGGCTTCTCACCTCATCTTTTCCTCCTCTCAATCTCTTTCCCCCTTCCCTCTTTCTCCCCTCCTTCTCCCCCCCCCCACTATGTCCTTTTCTTGTCTCTCTGTGTTTACTCCTTTTTCCTCTTCTTCCCTCTGTCCCCATCCCTCCTCCCTTCCTTCTCTCTCTTTGTCTTTGACCCAGGATCAAACTACTCCAGACCAGCTTCCAGTAGATCCTGTGATTCCTCTACCTCAACCTTCTGAGGTCATACATGTGTACTAACTGCCATGAGCTCTCTCTTCATTTCTTTTCTTTTACCCTGCTGGAGATGACACCTAAGGTTTTGTACACACCAGGCAATTGTTCCACCACTGAGCTCCAGTCCCAGCTCTCTGTGTTTCTCATTTTGAAAGAAAGTCTTATGAGTTTCTTGGGCTGGTATTGAGCTTTTAAGCTCATGCTAGACTTAGTGTTTGAGTATCTGGAATGAGCCAGTGAGCCATGTCGCTGCTGCTGACAATGATGGTAATGACGGTTGCCTCCCCCTCTTCCTCTTTGTTTACTTTTGGTTTTTATTTTGAAACAGGTTCTTACCATGTTTTAGCTCAGGTTGCCTTCGACTCAAGGCAATCCTCCAATCTCAGCCTCCCCTGCACTGGGACTGTAAGCATGGCCCACCACAGCTGCCTGTAGAGTCTCTTACTTCTCTAAGTCCCTGCTGCGCTGCTCTACAGAGCCTTGGTTGGGGGACCGTCTGTGAACAGGGACAACCTTCTCCTCTCTGCCCACGCTGAATTCAACACTGAGGGTTGGATGCTCCAATGGGGACATGTGGGTGAGGGTGCTGGGCATACAAATCTAAATGTCACCAGCATGGGGACTCTCTGCGACTGAACTGGAACTGATGCGTCTTCCCCACATGGTGGAGTCATCGCGAATTCTATTTTAATTCTCTGCTCTATTTTTAGGGCAATGTTTTTCTTTTTCCTAGTGACATTGGAATTTGTATTTGAAAAATGCTTTAATTGACCCTTTGAAACGAAGTGAGCCAAACAGGAATAAATAGAAAGTCCACATGTTTTCGGATATAAATAAATGTAGCTGTTATTTTTGAAGTTTCTAGCTCTAGGTCTTACTCTACCTGACAGTAGAAAACTCAGATTTCACCCGTTTAAAGCCAGTTTCATTAACTGGGCCTCCCCCACGTTTCAAATGTATATGTGCACACACACCTGCACCAGACTTTCCTTCCATCGTCCCGTCTAGGAGGGGAGCATCAGTGAGGACCATTTGATCATTGCCCAGCCTTGTCCAAATGCCTGGCCCCTGTCGTGGATCCAGATCAGGGGGACTTAGCATCCCCGTTCATCATATCTAAAAAGGCTTTCAGGCCCCATGGTCCTGCTGTTCCATAGTCCTGCCATCATAAAAACACATGAGATTGGCTTAGGATTTCTACTTTTCAGTACCTGGGGAAGAGAGAGAAGGCTAGCTCCAAAAGAGGGCGCAAGTCAGGTCCTACCCCAAGGCATTGGGGCTCTTCCTGTCTCATATCCTCTGGGCTCCATCCAGCAAAGATTGGGGGGTACACCTGACCATGATAAGGGCTTCTCGGAGCCCCAAGGTCATGCTCCTCTGTCACCACTCTTGCTGCTGCTCCTCCTGGTGTAGGGCTTAGCAGCACCCTCGTCTCTTGTTCTCTCCAGAGCCTCAGCCTGAGCTTATAATGACTCAAAAAAAAAAATCCTTCCTCTCCACCTGATGTCCTTGTCTCCTGGTGAAGTCTCTTTAGCAGCTTCACGCAAGGACACAGGTGTATTTATTTATCTCAAAGGTTTCTCTGGGATGAACCATGTGTGTTATGGGCCCAGGAAGTATCTAAGAGGGAGACTAGTTACCTCCATGCCCCCACCCCTTGCTGTTCCCAAAGAGTGGGGGGCCTTCAAGGTAAGACCTAGCTTCCCATTCTGTGGTTCTCATTTTTGAAACAGTGTGGTTGGTTTTCTATCAGTCCCATAGAGAAACTGATCCTTGGTTTCTTACACATTATGAAATGAAGATATCAAGTCTCAGGGATAGAGTTTGGGGAAAAGTGTGTTGGGAAGTGGGGGGCTCAGGTGCATTTCTCAGGGGTGTTACCAGTGCAGGAGATGGGAAGACACTGGTTCCTCACAAGGTTGTGTCCATACATGGTTGGAGTGAGTTCTGGTTATTTTTAAAAAGAGTACTAAAGATGCAGATGATTTTAACATCCAGACAGCAAAACCATTAAAGCCACGAAGCTAGGCAGCAGGAGGGTGCTTACATCTCCAATCTGCCTTGACTCTGAGCTAGCTCTGAGCTGCCCTTCAAGAGGGACACGGCCCTCTCAGCTGTCAAGGTGCGAAGTCAAGGCAGCCAGTCCCAAACCGAGTCTTCTCTGGCTCATTTGGAAACTGCCATTCACTGTTCCAAGTAAGTGTTGAAGTAAAGCCCCTCTAGGAAGAAAAAAAGGGGAAGGAGAAGAAAGAAAAGAACCAACGCTAACTCCAGCTGTGCATGGACACAACCTTCTAAGGAATGGCATCTTACTGTCTCCTGCATTGATGACAGGAGCAACAGCCTAAGAGGGTCTTGTGCACACAGTTCTGACCTTGGGGGCCTAGCCCTGTCTCCATGGATGAGGGTTCACCCTTCATCAGTGTCCTCAAAACCCAGAGGAGGAAATAAGGGGGACAAGGAAGGCAGGGGAAAGGAAGACAGAAAAGAAGGGAGTTGAGATTTTGAGACTGTATTTCAGATCTGATTGAAGTTTGGGATTGGGGAGAAAACGCTCTGTACCTGCCAGTCAGTCATTGCCTCGAGAACGAGGAACCCATCCGGAACGCAGTCCTGCTATTCCCGTGGACAGATGTTGTATTTGCTGTGCTAATGGAGGAGACGCTTGTCTTCCTTCGCTCATTTAACAGTAAACTTAATAAAGAAGTCGGATTTTACTACTTTCTGAGACGCGATCACTAGTTAGTCGCTGCAATTTAGCATCTGCTGCCTGCGAACGTTAAAAACTGATTTCTTGAGTGTACGCATCATCAAAAAATAAATGAGCTTTTTTTTTTTTTGCGAAGCCATTTGCTTTATAAACTCGCCAATCTCTGAGGCCGCACGCCTCTGTGCAGAGCTGGCGTACCAACCCCATTGCACATTTACCTTTCATCGTTCAGACGGGTTTGTTCCCTCTGCAGGTTTGTACCTGGGGGCCGATTTACTGTGCTCTGAAGGAAGCATGCACACGAGTCCGTATCACCTCAATTGCCCCCTGGGCTGCAACCCTCTCACTGGGCCACATGGCTTTGTAGCTGTGAAGTGTGTGCAGAATTTATACGCCAGCATCCCTTTGCACTATGACCCCTAGCCAACACTAGAGATGGGGTGGCTGTTGGTTGTGCCAGGAGTCTTGGGTCAGAGCTACTACCATTTTAGAGCCAATGGGGCACAAAGCTTTTCTAGCCAATATATTCTAAAAATCATTTGTTAACTCAGCAATACCTGCTATTTTATCATCTATTGACATTATTTCTAATACACAAATACTTTTATCTTAACCTCATCTGTCAATTAACATAGACAGTCATAATTAATTGTGTGACTAATCAAACGTACAAATAAAATAGATTTGTGAACGCTTGCTGTCACCTTAGTTTTTCAGACATTTAGGAAGAACTTAGAAAATGCAACCACAGGATCCAAAACGTGAAGGATGAAATTCACTGTGTCTCAGTGCAGCTCAGCAGGGAAGCCACTCTCAGAAAGTCTGGCCACGCTGGGACCCCATGTACAGAGATGGCAAGTTTTAGCCACCTCTCTCAGAGAACAATGCATAGTCCACTGCTCAGAATCACCAGTCACTGCTGGAAACACCAACACCCTGGTGGGGAAGGTGACAAAGACCACGCAGGTGGATAATGTATGCCCAATCCACTGGTCACTTTTAGCCCTCAATTTGGGACCATAGACTCTTTCTTTAATCCTTTACTGCAAAAAGCTAGGACATTAGAATATTAACTAAGTGAAACCTCTCGACAAACTGGCTTTAGACACCTTCATCGTCTGAAGAGCTCAAACTACCCCACATCCACCAGCTTCTAGATTGTGCTCTAGAGTGTGAAAGATCGGAATTCTTAAAAGAATGGTTTCAACACAGCTCCTGGAGTTTATAGTCTACTTCCTGGGTTTGTCCTGGCTGTGCAATTGGTATTGACTCAGTGAGTGTGGCAGGAGACACTTTTCAAGAGTGAGGATGGAGCTTAGCCAATGATGGGAGATGCCCACGTGGTCAATGAGCAGCCCCTGCATGCATGCCACCTAACAGAGCTGTGTGGAGAAGGATGCTGAGCCGGAGAACAACGGCGACAAAGCCCCAGGAAGTCTGAGAAATGTAATTCTGTACAGAGGACCTGCACAGGCCAGTGAGGACCTGCATATGTCAGTGAGGGCTCTGCTACCGAACCACACGGCCTTGCCCAGAGAACGTCTTTCATCTTATTCCCTTTTTTAGCACCTTTCTTGACATTTTGAATTGATGAAATTCAAGAAATCAGAGAGAGAGAGAGAGAGAGAGAGAGAGAGAGAGAGAGAGAGAGAGGGCTCACTGGGCAAGAGCACTTACTCTACAAGCGTAAGGACCTGGGTTCAAGTCTCAAGCACTCATAACAATCCTGAGCATGGCTCTGTGTGTGTTCACAGAACAGCAGGGTGCAGATGTGAGGATCCCCAGAGCTCACTGGCCAGTGATGCTCTGTCTCAAGCAATAAGGCAGAGAGTGGGAGAGGACACCCATGGTCCTCCCACATCATTTTCGTAGGCAAATGCAGTCATTCATATACACCGTCCTCTCTCACGCAAGCCTGCACAAAGACAAGCTCAGAACCTCAGGCATGCTAAGCAGGAACTCTATGACGGAGCTCAGCTCCCAGTGTTTAGTCTGAGAATCTTAATTTGAATGTGGACATTTGGGTCACGTGGAAAGTACTTGGACTTACTGGGTAATGTGTTACAGTGATTTGTAACTGTGGAGCTTATGTAGAGCCAACATCCCTTCCCACTATGACCCCAAGCCTAAACAACAGAGATGGGAATGGCTGCTGAGTGTTTAGTTTTTGCTTGCAGCTCTGACTACTTACCACAAGAGGGCAGTAGCAACCTGCAAATCTTTAAGGCACTCTCAAGGGCTCTGGATTCTGTTTGTTACAGGCAAAATTTCATATTTTTAGAAGTCTTTCCTTCCCTCCGCAGGAGCACTGGGAAGACCTTGAGAAGTTATTTCACCCCAGGTGCTGCCTTCAGCCAGAACCGCATTAAATCAGCACAGATGGCTCTCTGTGGGCCCCAAAGCAAACGATAGTCTATTTGTAAAAGCTAAACTTAATAATTATAATGGCATACAATAGATATGATAAAGGAACACAATGATAGATTTATTTTAACTGGAAAAGAGTTTTCTCTGTCTCCACGATAAGTGTTATCTGAGTGTCCAAGAAGCTTTAATGAAGGCAAATTAGGAAGAGATTAGTGACAAGACCGGTCATTGGGGGAAAAGATCGCTGTTGCACAGGAAAAACCACATGGTTGCCTGGCTTAGAGAGCAATTGGGTGGGGTTTTGTCTAAAAGAAGAAGAAGAGGAAGAGGAAGAGGAAGAGGAAGAGGAAGAGGAAGAGGAAGAGGAAGAGGAAGAGGAAGAAGAAGAAGAAGAAGAAGAAGAAGAAGAAGAAGAAGAAGAAGAAGAAGAAGTAGAACTTGCAGACAGTAGCATGGTCATGAAGTCTCTTTCTCTTGCTCTCCCCTCACCCCCACTGTGTGTAACTCAATGGGACATGTGACCCACACGGATCCCCTACTATGTAAAGGCCGGTGTGTGCCAAGCCTAAACATATTCCTCTTAAACATGTCCTGAACCCAACTCCAGCTCTAGATGTCTTAGTCTCTCAGTGCCTTGGACCCATCTAGAGCAGGAGTTTTCCCTGACACTCTTTTATTTTTAGGGAAGTGTTTTTTGACACTGATGGCTGCCCTGGCTACCATGGAAGGCTGTTCCACCCTACATCAAATTCCAGATCATATAAATTACGTGTGTGTGTGCATGCGTGTGTGTGTGTGTGTGTGTGTGTGTGTGTGAGTGCTTGCATGTAGGGGTTCATGGAGGTCAGAGGAACACCTCAGGCATCCCTCCTGAGGCTCATCTGCCTTCTTCGTTTAGGAAGGATCTCACCTGGGAGCTCACTAATTAGACCAGACTGACTGGCCAGTGATTTCCATTGTCCTGCCTCTCCAACACCAGGATAACCAGTGTTTGCGGCCATGCCCAGCTGTTTGTTTTCCACATGTGTTTTGTGTTATGTGTGTGTGGTATATGGACACGTTCATGTAAGTGTGTGCACACTCTGTGTGTGTGTGTGTGTAGGCTAGGCGACCATAGAGTGTTTTCCTCAGTCACTACTCTCCTTAATTTTTGAGACAGGGTCTCTCACCAAACATGGTTTTTGCTAGGCTGGCCACACGTCTATACTCTTGCCTCCTTCCCTTTCCCCCATCTTGTGTTGGGGTGATAGCTAGGTGTATACTTACACGTGGCTTTCCATGTGTGTTGGAATCTGAACCCAGGTTCTCAGACTGTGAGACAGACACATTCTGGACCGAGCCATCTCTCTATCCCAAATTCTCTACTTTTAAAATCTAGCCCGAATCCTCTGTTTTGGAGAAGTATGATTTGGAAGAACTGTGGCTACTGGGGTGTGGCTCAGTCATGGAGCCTATGCTCTGTGAATGTGCCCTGCTCCAGTCTTCGCTTCGGCAAAACACACAATAAAACAACAACAACAGCAACACTTTCAGAACCACGGAGGCTGACAGCCAGAATTAGGGTTCCAGAGATAGTACCCCAAGGCCACTGGCACATGAGCTGCTTTTCTGGGTGAGGACATACAACATCTTGGGCCCATCAGGACTGCTGAGACCTAACATTTCACTTCTGACCTCCTGGTCCCATTGCTTCCGGTCTCCCAGGCTGGTGACTTCTCTTCTGTGGAACAGCATCTGTTTCTGTAGAACACAAACACTCGCAAGAATAGCAGCCTGCTCCTCTCTCTTATTCAGAATTACCCAGGGATGTCATCAACTACACATGGTGTCATTAACCCAGTTTAGGAGGACTCTTCCGCCTCCTGGCTCAAGGCTATAGGAGCACTCATCCCTCTGCAGACAGAAAATTGGGGGCAGGCCATCACCCCTGCTTCCAAGAAGTCCTCTTTGTATCTTTTTGCTCTGCTTTCTCTTACTCTTGTGGATGTCGTGGTCACAAGGGAGACTTCTAAGTGTAATCATTTACGAGAACAGCCATGCACTAGGCAAAATGTTATGACTCTAAAAAGTGTGCATGTGTTTGTGTGTGTGACCACTGAATGGCAAGTTTTATTTATTATTACTTTTTAGCTTTTATTTAAAATTATAGAGTTGGGGGAGGTATATGCACATGAGCACAAGCGCCTGCTGCAGCCAGAGGCGTCAAATCCCTCTGGATCTGGACTCATGGGCAGTCGTGAGCTACCAGACGTGGGTGCTGGGAGCCGAACCCCATCCTCTGTGAGCAGGACCCACTCTCAATCCCCGAGCCATCTCAGTCCAATCCATCTTCCTGTCCTCTTTCTCCTTCTCCTCTTCCTCCTTCTGTTTAATAAAACAAACTCTCAATACGTAGCTTAGGCTAGCCTCAAACTCACAACCCTGCTGCCTCCGCCCCATGAGAGCTTGAATTGCAAGCACACATTGCTATGTCCTGCTCTACCTAGTTCTTCCGCGGCGCAGTTTTCTCAGTGCCCTTTAGATTCTTCAACCCTTCTCTCAGATAGGAGTCTAAAGCACCCTGGTTACATAAGAGCCTGGCGATGGAGGAAAGCGTTAACATTACCTACTGGATTTGCATTTTGATAGCCTTGAAAACCAAGGATAGTTTTACACTCCACTAATGGAATTCCAAGGCAGTGCTTGGCCTCGCAGAGTCCATGTCCTCTCTCTGGCTGGCCAGTGCACACTCGGGGGTGTGAGCCAGCCTTCAACCCACAGCTGTTCTGAGGCTGAACCCTGTGCTTCAGAATGGCTGCTATCAAAATGGAAGGAAGGGAGGAAGGGAGGGAGGGAGGAAGGAAAGAAGGAAGGAGACAGCATTTTCAGTTTTAAAATAAAAGCCAATGCTATTGGTCAGTGAAGAACATTGTAAAAATTCAAGAAATTGAAGAAAGAGGCAAAAGATACAGGGAGCGATGGTTTTCTCAAAATGACAATGTCTAAAGCAGTGATTCTCAACCTGTGGGTCACAACTCCTTTGTGGGGGGTCAAACAACCCTTTCACAGGGCTCACCTAAGAGCACCCTGCATATCAGATTCATCATAGGAGCAAAGTTACAGTTATAAAGTAGCAATGAAAATAAATTTATGCTGGGGGTCACCACAGCATGGGGAACTATATTAGAGAGTCTCAGCGTTAGGAAGATTGAGCACCACGGATCTAAATTCAATGCTGACTCTATGGATGAGAGTTTTTTTTTTCTGGTACCTCGAAGCAAATTGATTCAGTGCATCCAACAAGCAATATTTTCCAAATATCAAAAGTTAATGAGAAAAGACAGACTTGGAGATGTTTCATAAAAATCAGGGTTCTCCTGAAAAACAAGTAGAATTTACACAGTGGAATGAATATCCACGTTGCCTCTCTGCCATAACTCAACCAAACCTTGCTTCCTTCATCTGTGAGGTGACCATTCAACTAAGCCCAACCTTAACCCCGGTTTTTGCTGGCTCACAGAGGAGTGTGCCCTGGGGCATTCAGAGGTAAGCATCAACATGGAGTCATTGAAAGTCTGGCCAGTCCTTGGCCATGTGGGCTGATCTTGGCCCAATTATGTTTAAACAAACACAACAGCGTGACAATAGAATAAGGAAGGTCAGAGAGATCATGCTATAACCAGGACAGTTATCACAGAACATCCCCCCTACAGCCTAAAACCCACATCCCCCAAACAGGGGCTCCTGACCAAGCCACCACTGAGCTGCCTTCCCTCTGTCCCAGAGGATCTGGGACAGTTGTGTGAGGTCACAGTATTCTAATGCTGCCCCGTTCAGGACCGTAGAGTGGGGTGAGCCCAGCGCCCCCTCAGCTCCATCCCATCTTTTTCTGATGAACTTGCACAGACACCTGGACTTAGCCCCACCCCAAACCCCACCCCTGCCCGCATGTCTCACAGCTGCCCTTTCCACCCCCATTGGCCTCACCCCCAGCTACCTGTTTATTTACGCGCGTCCTTCTTAGCTGTGAGTCCCCTGATGTCGCTGCAGACGAGGGCAGGGGCCATTTCCTGTTTATGGAGTGAAGGGAGACATGAGGAGGCGGAGAGGTGCTTGGGGATTGGGGCGCCCTGACTGACAGTCTAGTCAGGACTAAATACAACCCAGACTTCTGACATAAGTAGGGGGTGGCAAGAACCACTTAAAAATAAAAACAAAAACAAGAATCTGCTTATTTTTACAGTAACCCCCAAAATCTGTAGTGAATCCCAGGGACAAAGGACTTCCTGGGTCTATCCTCCAGCCCAGTTTTGGGCTGGAACATAGTATTCAAATCTCTATCAAGCGCGCTCTGTGGACTGAAACCCGAGGCTAAGAGAGCATCCTGGCCAGCCTAGGAGAGAAGGGCTAGGGCCAGAAGAGCAGGTAGGCCGAGCTGAGGCGATGTTTTCACACACACTACCTCCACGCAGTTCCTCTGCAAACCTATTAGGCAAACACCACTCTTATCTCAGTTTAGCTCAAATAAAGCTCAGAGGAGATAGACGACCCACCTGCGCTTAGCAGCACAGAGGTAGGAACCTAGATTAACCAGCATTGTTCAGTCTGATGCAATGTTCTCTGCTGTTCCATAAGCAATGTTCCCCTTCTTACTCCATCCGGACACAATTGGCAAAGGAGCAGGAATTGCAAAGGATGGGGAGAGAGAGAGGAAGTGTGTAATGAGCCAGCGTGAGCTGGTTCCCCATCAGTAGAGGGCTACAGCCTTTCAGCACTGGCTTCTTGGAACTTTAACTCCTGTCCCACTGTTCTATCTCTGAGCCTCCATGCGAAACCCAGGAAGCCAAGGCAGGTCTTAATTGGTCACTACAATAACGGCTTGGGCTGGAGATTTCCTTGGATGAATCACCCTCAGGTGGCCAGTGAGTCAGGCTACTTCACTGTAATCTCTAACTCGGTGTTCAGTCATAAACAGTTCCCTTTACTTCAGAAGTCTTTAATTTAAAAGTCATGGCACTAGAAGCAGGCGTTTCAGAAGTTCCCTCACAGTGGGAGAGGAGCCTGAGAAATGAAAGCCAGCCTCTGCCTCCTTCTCACCAGAACTCACGAGTGTCACTCCAACATTCCCATCCCGATGGCTTCTCTAAGGTGGAAAAGGAGGAACTGCAAAGGACATTTGTAACCGGCCCTCTGGGCTCATGAACCCAGAGGTGTGCTCACTAGGAACCTTCTTGTTAGCATGACAGAGAAGTGGAATTTTTTAAAGATAATACTTTTGTTCTTTATTTACGTATATGTGTCTGCATGAGTGGACGGCAAGCGTGGGTAGGTGCCTGTGGAGACTGGAAGGTCGAGTTGAATGCCCTGGAGCAGAAGTTCCAGTTGATCGTGAGCTCAGGATGTGGGTGTTGGGGACCAAACTCAGACCCTCTGGAAGAGCAGCAAGTGTTCTTAACCCACTAAGCCATCTCTCCGTGCTCAGAGGAGCTGAGCTCGAAGGCTTTGCCTCAGCTTTCGGAAGGATCTCTGTGGTTGAGGAAGCAGATAGGAATTTGGTTTGTGGCTCCTTTAGGGCCTACCTCTAAGGACCTAATAAAGTCAGATGCCACTGAGCTGCACACCTGGATTGTCCCTCTGTCCGAGGAGGAAGGACAGACTTTCTGATTACTCAGGATGTCAAGGAGTAGATCATAAACTGAAAGCTTGCACAAGACTGGGAAGAGATGCCTAAGACTAAGTAGCTGACCCAATGCCAGCCTCTAACCTTTCCTATGCATCTGCATAGTGTAAGAGTTCAATGGTTTTTACAAAGGGGTGGAAATAACACAGGCTAGATACAGGCTGACCACAGACAAACTTTGAATCCCCAGTGCATTCATCTCAAGTAATCTTTGGAGCAGGGACCAATAAACACCACGTACATCTGTATGCTGGTATTTATATACACGCGCATGTGTATCTAAGCACGTAGCAACATGTGTTAGACCATCTTCCCAAATGGGAAATGCGTTCACACTCGAATTTCCTGCAAGTTAAAAGGTTTCAAAAACTCAGAAATAAAAATAAGTTTGAAAAATTTCAAAATGCTGTTCACTGTCATACAGGCCAGATTCCTGGCCTGTTTGTGTTCTTTTCACTCTTGGTTTTAAGGGTGGCCACCAGTCCTTCCGTCGCCAAGAGTCCACACTTGGCTTTGTGCACAGTAACACAACTTATATGTCAAATAATACCACTGTAGTATTAAATAGACTTTCATTTATTTTCTAAAGATTTTATTATTTAATTTTGTGTATAGAGATGTTTGGCCTACACGTACGTCTGTGGGCCATGTGCAGGCCTGGTGCTCAGCGTGCGTCCAATCCCCTGAGACTGGAGTTACAGCTGGTTGTGAGGCACCGTGCGGGTGCTGGGAACTGAACCTGGGTCCTTTGAAAGAGCAGCCGGTGCTCTTAACCATGAGCCTTCTCTCTAGTCCCCGTCCATCCACCAGAACAATCACTTTTCCAAGAGGGGTAATGTGACAAGCTCACTCAGTGACTCATCACATCTACTTCCTGTTTCACCGGTGGCCAGTGGGTTGAAAAAGCAAGCCTGGCGTTCACCAAACCGCCCCAAAGGAAGAGCACACGCTAGATTATTTGGCAAACATGATTCTTGGCAGAAAGTTGAATTTACACATCATCATTAAACTCTAAGGCTGTCACCAAGTTTAAATTAGGAAAGAATAGGTTTGTGTCTTATTTCTTGTGTCCTTGTGCCTTTCAACCTTCCTCCTCAGCTGTCATCCTCTTGGCCACCTTTTAAATGTTTTAGACATTACCAGCACTCATGGCTTTACATAAATACATGCACGCATTTTAAGCACAGATACACGCATACGTTATAAGAATACACATGCATACCTTATTAGCATACACATGCATACATTATAAGATATCTGTGAAATTCTGGGCATGAACTCTCCCATTCCACGGACTAATAGTTTCTTTTGCCCTGTAGGCACACTGATTTCATGTAGTCACATCTGCTGAGTGTTGGACTGCGCCTCTGGGGTTCTCTTTAAAGTTCTCGCCTGACCCAGTGTCTTGGACAGCATATTTACCTCCAGCATCTCAGTGTCGTAGGGTTTTAAATTAAGGTCTTTCATCCACTTTGAATTGATTTTTGTACAGCGTGAGAGACGTGGATCTATTTCATTCTTCTGCATGTGGGCTCTCAGTTTTGCCAGCACATTGGTTGAACAGGCTGTCTTTGGCCCACTGCATGTTGGAGCCACTTTTGCTGAAACGTCAGTGGCCACAGCTGTGTTGGTCTCTCTCCGCTCCTCTATCCCACGTCTTTGGTCTGTCTATTTTCATGGCAGTACAGAACTATCTTTATTCCGGTCTTGGTACCTCCACCTGTGTTCTTTCTCCAGAGTGCACAGATCTGAATGCTTTTCTTGCTTTCGTTTTGGCTGTATTTCTTGTAGAGAATGATAAATTTCACTATGACATTTTTTAGTATGTGAATGCCATGTGAACGCTCATATCCTCTACTCCGTTACAAATAATGTTGGTAATGTTTCACTGTTTCCTTTCCTCCTTCCAATATTCCCCATATGCTTTCAAGTTACAAATGTGTGGGTGTGAATATATATATGTGTGTGTGTGTGTATACATATATATTCATTTACATATATAAACCAGGACTTTGAATATGAAAGAAAACATGTAATATTTATATTTCTGAAGCCGGGTTACCTCATGATATCCAGTTCTATCCAAATGGAAGGATTTTGTCTGTCTTTGCAGGTGAGTAAACTCACTTGTATATTTACCATGATCTTTATCCATTTGTCTCTTGCTGTACATCTCTGATGACATCACTGCCAGATGTTGTGAGTCACGCAGCAAGATCCATGGATGTCCACGCATCTCTAGTGTGTTGACTCAGTCATTTGTGAATCTGCCAGGAGTGGTTTAGCTACGTCATAAGGTCATTAGAGCTTTAGGAGATTTTGTTTTGTTTTTGTTGGCTTGGTTTTTTTTTTTTGAGATAAGGTTTCTCTTGTAGCCCTGGCTGTCCTGGAACTCCTTCTGTAGACCAGGCTGGCCTCAAACTCAGAGATCTGCCTTCCTCTGCCTCCTGAGTGCTGGATTAAAGGCATGCATAGAACCGGTACACTAATTTCCACAGAGGCTCCAGCATTTTAGACTCTCAGTAACAATGGGCGCAACTACTTCACCCCTCACACTTTACCAGCATTTGTTGTCGTGTAAGGAAATGGTCCAGATGGGACTCCAACCTGGCCTTCTCGTCCTGGGCAATAGAACTTCTCACTCCCAGCAAGTGACCTCTCAGGGTAACCGTGAAGTGTGGAGACTTCAGGTGCCCAGTGTGGTCCTCCAGAAATGCAGCCTTCCCATTTAACTCTTGACCCTCTGTGCTTCTGTGTGGATGTCCTTTCTGGATGTCCAGTTGTTTCTTTGTGTGGGACCCACCCACAGCCCCTTTCTAACAGAATGCTGAAGCATGTGAGCTTGCCTCTAGTCCCCTCTGAAGAACCCCACTGCTTTGTGCCCACTCCTGGACACCATGTGCCTGGTTCAACCTTTGCTGCAGGGTGCCCGCCTGCTATGTCAGCATTTCAGAGTCTGTCTCAGGATGGCTTTTGTCTGCTTTGTATATTTCAGGCATGGGGACAATCCAGTTCTTCTGAGTGTTCATGTGGCGCCATAACTTGGTCCCATTTCAACAGAGTCCTCCATTTGAACCCATACCACAGAAAGTATTAAGAGCTGGGCATGGGATCTTCACGGACTCAGGACATTTGGTGCCCTAGAGCTTCAGGGTGATGAAGGCTTGAATCCACTTAGAAAAGGAGCAGGTCTGAGAACAAAGACAGGGAAACTGAGTCAAGAGAGTGACAGAGTAGAGAAGGGAGAGAACAGAGAGAGAGAAAGACAATTTAGAGGTTGCTTTCCAAGTCATCGTTCCCCAAACCAGCCTGCCTTTGGACTCCTCAGTTATACAAGCCAGTAGGCACATCTTATTTACATATAAAGCCTAGACATGAACTGCTATTGCATTTGTCCTGACTGTGTACCGGCTTAACTGCCCAATGCGACCTCAGAGTTCTTCAGCCTTCTATGCTCATAGTCCCCTGGATTTTATATCTCCCCAAGGCAGAGTGTATTTCTCATGCTGGTCACACCTTCCACTCTCTTTTTGCATGATTAATGAGCTTGAGAGTCTTGCTTCTGATTGGCCATCGAGGTCTTCCAGTCCAATACCTTGTTCTCTCTGCTCTACTCCCACTTGTCCTCCAAGCTTGGGACAGTTCCTTGTAGGTGTGCAGTGAGACTGGACACCCAGGCAGCACACAGATTGCTCTTGAGATTCTTCAGTGAAGGCTGGAACGCTTGGGTCTTTCACCTTCCTAATTCGCAGAACCTGTGGTGTGCTGGCTAAACCCAGGAGTGAAGAGTGGGTTTTACGTGGTTTGACAGCTCAGGGCCTTTAAAACCTATTGGTGTTAAGGCATTCCTGGGCTTACGGTTTCTACAGTTCCTGCTCTGCAAAGATTTGTGTTTTTTTGTTTTGTTTTGTTTTTGTTTTTCGAGACAGGGTTTCTCTGTGGCTTTGGAGCCTGTCCTGGAACTAGCTCTGTAGACCAGGCTGGTCTCGAACTCACAGAGATCCGCCTGCCTCTGCCTCCCGAGTGCTGGGATTAAAGGCGTGCGCCACCATCGCCCGGCTTCTGCAAAGATTTGTAAGGAAATTGGTTCTCTGCTGTCCTTACTGTGTAGTGGGGCATGGTTCATGCTGCTTGACTCAACTTTCTTAGGCTATGAGGTCACCCTGGAGGAAGGGCACTATAGGATGACAAAGCCATTTAAGTAAACTTTAAAGGTTAAAATAAAAAGTATGGCGAGACACAGGAAGTTTATTTCCTAAATGAGACTGCTCTAACAGAGATGAAATGCTCTCAGCTCTGTTCCCATGAGTCTACCCACTTATATGACTCTCTGCCCCCAGAAACCAGCACAGCTGAACCTGTGACTCTAGGAGATTGGCATCTGGGCTCAGCACAACACCTCAGAGATGCCACAGTGCTGCTGATGTATCAATAGTTCGCTCTTCCGGACCGCTGACTAGTATTCTGTGAGACTGGGGAGGCGGTTGGCTTTAATCATCCACCTGCTGTGGGCATGTCAATCATTCCCGCCTTGGGACCGTTACAGATGAAACTGCTAAAGAAGATTGCTCTGCAGAATTCTAGGTGAACATGATTTCCAGTTCTCTGGGATAATGCCCAGGGGCACGGTGGGTGGGGAAGGCAAATGTGTGTTTGTTCTTTCAAGAAGCTGTACCCACCTTCCATAATGATTTTTATCACAATTGACTCATCAGCTATGAATTCTTATAGTATATAAGTATACAAGTATATATATATATATATATTATATAACTATACATCTTTTTGATGTATAGGTTAGCTTTGCAGCTATTTTGGCCAGCATTTGGTATTGGAAAAAAAAATCAATTTTAACTATTACGACAAGTTTGCTCTGACAGTCCATTGTGACTTGAGGCTACTAATGTTTGTGATGTTTAACACACTTTAGTATGTTGGTTTTTTACCCACACATCCTCTCTGGTAAAAGTCTCTTCATGTCTCATTGAACGGCCTTACTTTACTGTTGAGTTTTGAGAATTTGTTGCATGTGGAACATGAATGTCTTCTTGTATTTGATACAAATTATTTTCAGCCTTTTGGCAGCTTGACTCTTCATGTCATTTTTTTTTCATAGAACAAAAGATTCTAATTTTGGGGGTAATCAGTTTATTGAAGTTGTTCTTTTATGGGTTATGCTTTGGTTTCATGTATAAGAATACCCAGCCCTAGTTTTAAAATCTTGACGTGTATTGTTAATAGATTATAATTTCTGAGAACGAATATTGCCTAGCACATGCATGCTCAGTGTGCCTCAGAGAGCAAGGTGAAGGACCAGGGACTCCACCAGATTCACGGGGAAAAGCCACCAGGTTCTTGGCCTGCCGTCTTCAGAAGCTCAAACCTCACCCATTTCATCAGAAATATAGACCAACACGTGAAGGGGGTGTTCCAGTTGCACCCAGAGTCCTATTAAATGCAAAGGCTTTATGGACTAGACCAATGACCTTTCTTGACTAGATTATCTAGTCAAGGAGACTATGATAGCTCTTTGTACATAAAAATCACAAAGCCTTCAAAAAGGTTTATAATTTCTGCATTTCACATTTAAGTTGATCCATTTTGAGTTAATTTTGCATGAGGTATGAGATTCAGATGGAAGCTTTTTCTTTTATGATCCCTCCCTCTGTGCCCCTGCTTATATCCTACAGTGGACTCTATGAGAGTGTACCTGCAGGCTCATACATTTGAGGCTTACACTAGGGAGTGGAGGCTTTTGGGAAGGATTGAGAGGTGTGGTCCTGCTGGAGGAGGTATGTCATTGGGGATGGAATTTAAGGTTTCCAAAACCCACGACAGGCCTAGACACACACACATACACACTCTCTCTCTCCCTCTCTCTCTCTTCCTTTCTCTTCCTCTCTCTCTCTCTCTCTCTCTCTCTCTCTCTCTCTCTCTCTCTCTCTCTCTCTCACTCTCTGTCCCTGTCCCCCCCTCCCCCCCCGCCTCTGCCTGTTGATCAAAATCTAAAGTTCTCAGCTAGTTCCCCAGAACCGTCCTATCTGCTTCCTCCTATGATGATCATGGACTAACCTCGAAACTCTAAAACTTTAAGCAAGCCCCGAATTAAATGCTTTATTCGGTCATGGTGTCTCCTCATAGCAACAGAACAGTAACTAAAACACCAGCTGGTACCAGGGACAGCCCTGCCCATGCTGCTGTTTTGGGTAATACAGAAGACTTCAGGACTTGGGACTCGAAGAACAGTTGAATTCTTACTCAAGGCTTAATGGACCATCCTAGTGGAAGCATGAAAAACAGTAGGTCTGAGGGTGATGTGGACTGTAGGGGCCCAGCTCAGGAGGTTTTAGAGGAAACAAATATTATCAGCTGGCTTAGAGGCCATTATTGGGATATTTTAGCAAGGAATGGCTACCTTTTGCCCTTGCCCTCGAAATCTTCCTGAGGCTAAATTGGAGAGTTTGAATGAGTGGCATTGGCAGAAGAGATTTCAAGACAACCTAGTATTGATTGTGCTACGTGGTTATTAGTGATCATTCTCATGCAGGGCAAGGAGAAACACAAGAGGTGCAGTTTGAGGAGAAAAAGAGCACCAGGAAATGCAATGTGAGAGCCAAACTTTGTGAGAGTAGTCTTACTGTGTAAGCTAGGTAGCTATGCTGTCCGGGTTAGCTTTAAGCCCATGATTCTCCCGCCTCAACCCCTCAAATGTTGGGTTTATAAGTATGCATCTTCATGCCCGGATTCCACTCTATACTTTTCTATAAAATTGTTTCTAAATTATTCTATTTCCTTTTCTCCTTCATAAAACTTTAGAATAAACTTATCTGTATATACAAAGAAAACTTTGCGCCAGTTTTGATAAATATTTTGCTAAATTTGTGTATCGCATCAGAAAGAGCTGACAGCTTTACTGAATTGAGTCTATGAACATGCGAAGGCAGCATATATCTCCATTCATGGATATATTTTTTGGTATCTTTCATCAGTGGCATATCTGGGCAAGAAAATTGCTTTACTCCCCTCAGTCATTTCTCTTCCCCTTTGTTTAGTAAAGAAAAGACCACTTCATCCCAGTCTCACAGCGACAAGCAAGTCTACAGAAGCAGAAAGCAGGAACACAGTTATTTTATTCTTATCTCACCGGCAGGTCATGGGGATCTCACAGGCCTTTCAAGACAAAGATCAGTGGCTCTTCAGGGATGCCTGGAACCATATTAAGTTCACTGAGCCATCATAGGAAGTTATGTGTAAACTATTAGGCAGGTCTGAGCTCTCTGGGGCCGCTAATTGAGTAGGATAGAGCAGGCGGTAACATGGTGCCTGCAGGTTGGGCTTGGCTATCATGGCCCCACAGTTGACGTCATAGTTCACTTCTGCCTGGTCTCAGCAGTACTGACTTCATAGCTGACTTCTGCCTGATCTCAGCAGTGCTGACGTCACAGTTCACAGCTGCTGGATCTCAGCAGTGCTGATGTCACAGTTCACAGCTGCTGGATCTCAGCAGTGCTGACGTCATAGTTCACAGCTGCTGGATCTCAGCAGTGCTGGCAGTCACAATTCACTTAGGTGAGCCATAACTACAGTGGTACAGGCACAATCCTATCATGAAGGAGGAGTCTCGTCCACAGACCTTTCATCATGTTTTATCACTGGCAAAACCAAGGAGCACTCACTATTCACAGAGCTAATTAGTCAGAGGATCTATGCACAGAACCAACATAAACCCGTCAGACTGTATGAATTTTGAATATATTCATTAATCCATTCTGTATCCAAGGACTCAAGACAAATATTTAACATCTGATAAGTGACAGACACTTAGCTGAGCAATAGGATGTGAATATATATAAGGTGAAAGTCTTGGTCAATCTGTCGCTAACGAGTTTGCCTCTCTGTACCCACAGCTCTTCCTGGACACCTGTGATGTGTCACCATCCTCAAGGTGCAGCAGTGGCTGAGGGGAAAAGCTAAGGTGGTGGCCAGGTGGTGACGATAAGGTAGAAGTCCTGATCATAAGGGAGTGGCTGAAGGAGGGCACAAGTCAGAAGTGTCCCTTTCCTGGAGGAGGTGGAAAGGATGTTGACCTTTGGATTTTGAGAACTGCCTCTTGTATAAACAAACCTTTCTACAAGGCAGGAGAAACTGGTTTCAGAAATCGCTTTGGAAATAGTTAAGCAAGGTCACCTGGGGCCGGCTCTCACCTGCATTTTGCCAACTGGGTGTGTTTTCTTCCCTGCTCGCCCCAGCCGATCTAAACAGGTATGTCTGGAAGTGAATGCTCCATTATGCTGTGAGCTCTGCTGGCTTCAGCCGAGGGAGCCTAGACAACCACGATGGTTTGTGACTTCTGTCTTCTCCCAGGCATGCTAGTCGGGTATTTCAGCCAGTTCTGATAAACAAAGAGCAGAGAGAACTGGCTGGCTTAGGGGTTGGCAGCTGCTCTGGGTGTAGTTTCAGTGGCAAGCCTACCGTGGGTAATTGCCCCCAAGGAAGCAAGCCAGTGCAGTCACAGCAAGGCTCACGGCAAAAAGAAGAATGACTTCCTGATGTTTGGTGAATGAACAGATTTGTGACCTATCTGGGAAGATCCAGGGAGGAGAAACAAGTGGCAAGAGGGGGTGTTTTGCAACAATATTTAATAGAAGAAAGATAGTCCTGTTCTTTATTTTCATTCTGCTACTTGTGGGTTTGCCAGTTTTGGATTGATTGGTTTTCCTTAAAGAGAAGACTTTGATTAAAAGAATGGATGAAGGTGATGTTTTGGGGGAGGAGGAGATAGGGTTTCTCTGTAGCTTTGGAGCCTGTCTTGGATCTAGCTCTTATAGACCAGGCTGGCCTTGAACTCAAAGAGATCCACCTGCCTCTGCCCCCCGAGTGCTGGGATTAAAGGCTTGTGCTTTGAAGGTGATTTTTTTACTTGATGTAATATTTGGAAGCACAGACAAAAGAGCCGCCATGGTGTTCTAGAAGAAAAGCCATGAAAGGGTGTGTTTGGTGCATGAGCTAACAGGCAGGCAGAGAGAGTTCAATCCCTTCCTACAGCACTTGTGCGAACACTCCCTTGAAACACCCCATCAGAGCCTGAGCTGTTCACCCAGTGACAGCCACCCTCATCGTGGCGGGGGCAGGGCGGGGTTGCTTCCCAGAGCAGTGTGTTAGTGAGGCTTATGCGCAGCTCAGATGCAATGCTCAAGGAAGACAACCGAAAGGAAGAATGGTCGGTTTCAGCTCAAGCTTTCAGAGGCTTACTCCACTGCGGCGGGGAGAGGGGCTGTTCACATTATAACTGGGGGGTGCAGGAAGGAGCTTGAGCAAATGCTGTCCCAGAGCAGGAAACTCCTACTTTTCATCACCTCCCTGTGATGACTTCAGATGAAGAGATTCATTAAAGGACCAACGCCCCTAGGACTAATCAATTCGCAACCAACTCCCTAAAGCTATAGGCAGCACTTCACAGTCAAAGTACAAGACACGAAACACACCTCCAGCCTGTACATACTCACTTCTCGGTTGTACCAGTCTGTAAGGAACAAACATCTGTGTTCCTAAAGAAAAACTTAGGCAAAGGAACCAAGTAAAGGTGATGTTTGGGGGTGGCAAGTTTCACCCATCTGTCAACTGCCGTGTCCATGAGGAGGACCACCACAGTGTGGGTCTGGGGACCTCTGTGGCAGTCAGCAGAAGGAAGCTGGGGTACAGCCACACAATTAGCATCTGGGGAGAGACTCATGAAGGGGTACTAGGGAGGAAGAGCATGTCTGTGTATCAGGAAGCCAAGGCAGAGGATTCTGCAGGAGGAACAAAGGCTTTGACAGCAGACGGCTTCGCTTCAGACCTACGCAATTTTGCCTGCTCGCCTTAATGCTTTTAGACTTGAACTGTCCCAGCTGCGAGGCCTGAAGAGCTGCCTCATCTTCCTTGCAGAGGTTTAAGGAGGCTGAATAAGAAGATGCAGATATTTACATAAGATCGAGTATTGTTATGAACTGATCTATTTATCCAGTCGATGGCATTAAATACCATAGGTAAGTCAGGCACGGTGCTAAGCAGTACAGAAAGGCGGGGATAGCTCCTTCTCACTGATCGCTGACTCACCCAGGGGTGAACAGAAGCAAACAACAGCATAGCAGGCCAGTTTAACCAAGTGCACCAAGTGCTGCATGGAAAAGACGGGGCTGTAGAAAAACACAGGACAAGAAAAGCTACCTGGAGGGAGTCGTGATGAGGCAGGGCCTTCAAGGGTTTTAAGAACTGCAGATGCACACGCCACGAACTGCATTGTCTTAAGCATCTGCTGTGTGTATTGCTATGGCATTAAGACTCACAGTCCCAGGCAGACAAATAGGGAAAATATGTTCTGTGTACACAGCGGAGTTTTATTAAGCCGCAAAGAATGAAATCTTGTCACTTGCAAGCAAAGTGGATGGGACCAGAGGATACTGTGGTGAGAAAAACTAGCTAGTTACAGAGAGACAAATACCATATGTTCTCTCTCGTATTTGGAAGTTAAAAAGAAAAAAAAACTCTACATAAATGTAGAATAGTGAATAATAGAGGCTGGGGAAATAGGAAAATGGGCTAGATGTCTAAAGGAGGTTGGGCCTGAATAGTGCGCACTGTGGACACACAAGCGTGGGATGCCGCACTGCATCACATAAATATAAACAGTGGTATGTTAGTTAAAATGTGAAGTATATTTCTGGGTGTGGTGGACACCTATACTCTTAGTACTTGGGAGACTGAAGAAGAAAGATGAAAAGGATGGTGAGTTCAAAGCCAGCCTGGGTTACATAATGAGACCCTGCACAAAGCAACAATAAAAACGAAACCTCCAGAAAACAAACTAAAAATAACTAAAAGTAAACTACATTAAAATGTAAGTCCCATGAAAAACGGTGACTGTTGGTTTTCTAGACAGCTACTATGGTATTTAGCAGTTCTTGAGCCTGCAGGGGAATGGAGGTGCAGTGTCCACAGGCAACTCCCAACTCTGAGGGCCATGGCCTTATCTCAGGGTCACATAGTTCAGGAAATTGCTTCATCCACTACCTAGGTCTCTCAGTTTTGGATGTAGAGAGGGGACTGCTGAACTCTAAGACCATCCCCCATTCTTGTATGTGTGGCTGTGTTGTTTGTGTTCAGTTCAGACTTTCTTCAGCAAGGACTCCCTGCCCCATCTCTCTGCAATCTCCATTCTGTATGCTAAGTGAAACCTAACTGTGCCTGGGTTACTCCACATCTTCTGCAGAATGAGGTGCAATGCAAGCTGGTCCTTGCCATCCAACTTGGCTGGCAAAACCTAAACTGTACCATTTAACAAGAGCCGGGCACCCTCAAGCCAGTATTGTTGCATAAATAGATAATGAAATGCCTCAGTCTCTGAGGGATGAAGCCAGTGGAGGGGGCACTGAACCACACAGAAAAGTCACCTTGCAAAGCAGAGACACTGGACCACTAAGTCACTCAGATTTTTACATCAGAAAAATATCAAAATCACAGCCTTTATGTCCACTGACCAGCACCATCAGAAAGCTGACAGGTCTGGCTGGTCTCTTGTGTCCATAGAGGCCTCCTGTGTATCTGGTGTGTGTCTACCAAACGCTTGCATCTGGAAAGTGTTCATGAGTGACTCAGCCCCATAACTCTCCACCCTAGTGCACTTTTTGCTTCAGGAGAGGTGATTTCTGTGACATGATTTCTGAAGAGCCCTATAACCGTGGCTCCTGTGCACAAGCAGAGATGCACGAAGGAAGAGGCGATAAATGTCACGTATCTTCCTTCGTAGTTTAAGATGGACAAAGGTGGCTCTAGCAGGAGTCTAAAATGTGGAGCAATCCCTCCAGGGGATGGGACTGCGGGCAGGAGATTTCCTAGATATCATAGCTTCCAACACAGACCAAGGCACAGAAGGGAATAGCAAACACTGCTTGTCTTAGTTAGGGTCTCGTATTGCTGCGGAGAAACAGGATGACAATGACAACTCTTATAAAGAAAAACATTTAATTAAGGGTAACTTACAGTTTCAGAAGTTTAATCCATCATCATCATGGTGGGACATGGCAGTGTGCAGGCAGACATGGTGCTGGAGAAGGAGCTGAGAGTTCTATATCTTGATCTACAGGCAACAGGAAGTGAACTGTGTCAGTGGGTGTAACTTGAGCATAGGAGACCTCAAAGCCCGCCCCTACAGTGACATACTTCCTCCAACAAAGCCATACCCACTCCACACCTCCTCATAGCGCCACTCCCTACAGGGGTCATTTTCTTCCAAACCACACAGCACTCAATGACCCACCTCTCCCCAGCATGCCCAGACTCCTTTCTGCAGCACGGTTGCAGGCCATATCATAGAGGATTGAGCCTTCTTACATGCCCTTGGCATGTAGCATTGTGTGGGAATGTGGACTGCACATCCATGATATAGAGACTAAAGAGTGTCAAGCATGGAAGCTCAGAATTATGTTTGGAGTTGGATTATTTTGCATTGAAACCCAGGCATATAATCCATATAATCACTGGAGAGAGCAGCTGTGACTCTTCCACTCCTTTCTCAGACATGGACAGTTGAAATGAATGAATGAATTGCACACAAATTGCTTAGCATTAAAAGGGTTTAATACATAAAATGCTATTATTACTGGAAGTAGGTTTAATGGCAAAAGCACAGCACAGAGAAAATCATTGCCTGAAGAAACATTTCAGTGTTGCTGTCATCAAAGATCAGGCTGGCAGAGCCAAAAGTGACATGGGACATAGAGAATGCCTGCCAGTCTGCTAAAGAAGCCAGCTTGAAGGACAGCTCAGTGGCCAAAAGAACAACAATTTTAGCATTGAAATAATGGTGACAGAAACAAACGGCAAGCCACCTAGAATATAAATTCTCTCACATACATAAATGTCATAGTACATACAAATAAATAAGTAATAAATATATTCGTGACTAATATATACCATCTGAAAAAGACACAAAGTTGTTACCTTAGGAGGTGTTTCGATGGCAGTATGACTTACATAAACTTTCATGTGGGGAGGAGTTTGGGGGGGGTTGAACACAGGGCCTTGCATATCAGCACTAGTCTAGGTTATGGTCTTGAGCACTCTCTGTTTTATTCGACATACTGTAAATGCCTTCAAATTTAGTCCCTTTCACATATGCTTAGTCTTCTCCAATAAAGTGTCCATCCACAGGTAAGGGATAGCAAGTGCTGCTATGGATAGATGGGTAGACAGACAGACAGACAGACGGATGGATGGATGGATGGATGGATGGACAAATGGGCAGATGAAGGGACAGACAGACAGGATAGCGAGTATACCCAGGTTAAAAGAAGGGTGAATAGCTGGGAAAGGGAAGCCTGTGAGCTGAAGGGAGTTTAGGGTAGAGAAGGAGGTAAGAAAGGCTAGGATGCTATCATGGACTTTGAAATATGTCGCAGGTCCTTGTGATCCTGGAGGCCACATAGGCTTTGATGTGCTGATAGGTGTCACAGGCAACCAAATACCCCTTCTACCGTACATAAGGAAAATGACTCCTTTTGGCAGATGGGAACCAGTTTCACAGGTTCCTAAAGAATGCTGGCTTTTCTCTAACTGCCAGAAGCACTCCTAGATGATCCAGGGTTAGGTCTTTCTGGATATCTGAACAGCCTGAGACCCAGCACTATCCTTAACTCAAAGCTGTGTTCTTTGATGTTGAAAGGTGTCTTTGTAGGATCTGAAAAGAGGCTCCTTTTCTTCTTTACTTGTGAGTACATTGAGGCCTGAGATGTGGGAGTATTTCCCTGAGAACCTACCCAGTAGCAGATTCCAGCAGTGATGGAGGAAGGTCATTGGTTAAAAAATAAAGAAACTGCTTGGCCCTCATAGGTTAGAACATAGGTGGGTGGAGTAAACAGAACAGAATGCTGGGAGGAAGAGGAAGTGAGGTAAGACGCCTCAGACAGAGGCCATGCTCCCCTCTCCCGGGCAGACGCGATCTATGAAGCTCCAACCCAGGATGGACGTAGGCTAGAATCTTCCCGGTAAGCATACCTTGGGGTGCTACACACATTATTAGAAATGGGCTAGTCCAGGTGGAAGAGGCTAGATATAATGGGCCAAGCAGTGTTTAAAAGAATATGGTTTCCATGTAATTATTCCGGGTATAAATCTAGCGGTGTGGGCGGGCAGCCGGGTGCCAGGAATGCAGCCCGCTGCTCTGCTCCTATTTCAACAGGATGGGCGGCAACGAGGATGAAGGAGCTGCGGGCCTGCTTTTCGAGCTGGAGCTGCAGGCCTCTTCCCACAGCCCGGCTCCTGGCCGCTTGGCTAGCTTATGCCCCGAAATAACAACACACAAACTGTATTCTTTTAAACACTGCTTGGCCCATTATATCTAGCCTCTTCTCAGCTAACTCTCGCACCTGGACTAGCCCATTTCTAATAATGTGTGCTTACCGGGAAGATTCTAGCCTATGTCCATCCTGGGTCGGAGCTTCATCGATCACGTCTGCCCGGGAGAGGGGAGCATGGCCTCTGTCTGAGGCGTCTTACCTCACTTCCTCTTCCTCCCAGCATTCTGTTCTGTTTACTCTACCCACCTATGTTCAAACCTATGAGGGCCAAGCAGTTTCTTTATTTTATTTATTTATTTATTTTTTAAAGTTATTTATTTTATTCTTTCTTTATTTATTATGTATACAATATTCTGTCTGTATGTCTGCAGGCCAGAAGAGGGCACCAGACCTCATTACAGATGGTTGTGAGCCACCATGTGGTTGCTGGGAATTGAACTCAGGACCTTTGAAAGAGCAGGCAATGCTCTTAACCTCTGAGCCATCTCTCCAGCTCCCGAGTTTCTTTAATTTTTAACCAATGACCTTCCTCCATCACAGCAGTTACAATGGGGCTGTTTCTGGGCCAAGTATAGGATCCCAAGACACTGGCAGCCATTCCTATTGCTACATCCATGGTCCTTGCTGGACTTCTGTGTGTGTATGTATGTAGTAATTGATAATATTTTCAAAATCTTTATATGAATACTAATACATAAGTATATGTAATCTATGTTACATCTATAATAATATATAATCGATATACTATTGTCTATATCAATATAAATTATTAATATGTAATATAAATATAATAGAAGTATGTTAATAGGAAAATTATATATTTTTACCCTTTGGTACATATTCTATAAAACACATAAAAGTGCGCTTGTGCAGAATATCATTCTAGCACAATAATATTAGCAGGAAATTTGAAAAACACTCAAATGCAGATCAACACTGAAATGAGTCAGTGAGAACTGCAGCAAGAAATAGAATCAAATGGCTCCATCCATCTGGGTGACAGTCTCCCAAGAGCCAGCGAGCCATGGCCCCTTGAACCAAGCAAATTCACCATTACCTAGATTTGCATGACCAATGGTAAATTAATAAACTTGGCCTGAATATGTTTCATATTTGGGTGATAGAATTTGACCCAAATTACCTCTACATGTAGCAAACTGCAACTTCGCTTGACACATCATAACTCAAGAGTGTTTCCTTGTAACCTGGCAACCCGGCCTCGGCCAACCATAAGGGCTGACTGCAGGATGACAGCTGGTCCTTAAGCCCCAAAAAGAAAGTAAGAAATTGCTCCAACCGGTAATTATTTCAATCACTTATGGTTCAAAAAAATCACAGAAAAATAAACTTTGTTTCATAATTAATCTAAGCGGCAAAGCTATTGCATAAAACAGGAAAATGCAATTATGAAGTCAGATGGTAATTATGGCTCGGTCAGAGGTGAAGGCTGGGTCTGAGGGAGGCAGGAGGGACTGAAAAGTGACCTGTGTTTATTCATGACACAGACACACACAGAGCGATACAGACAGATACACTGTCACACACAGACACACAACACACAGATAAGCACATACAACCTACACACAGACACACATACATAGACACACAGGCATACACACAGACACACATAGACATACACACAACAGACACACAAACACACACAGACATATACACTTACACAGACACACATACACATACAGACACACACACATAGGCACAGGCATATACACTCACACATACACAAAGACACACAGATAGACTCTTACACACATGTATTTAATTTATAGGAACTGCTTTAAAACATCTCTGATTCCTACCAGGAAAACTGAGCTATGCTGCTACCTCTCCGCTAGAAGTTCATAGAAATGTTTGCCATTACGGAAACAAAGGTATCTTAATACACGTTTAACCTAAAAAAGAGGGAGACAGGAGAGTTCCTACTGGCTAGAAGCACCTGGAGATCTTAACCCCAGAAGGACTGTGGTGACCCCATTGCCACAGTAGATGCTGAATCCGACAAGGGTTTCCAGCTGTTGGGGAAGGCGAGCAGATTTCTGAGAAGGGTCAGGGTCGTTGTTCACTGTAAACATGAGCGAAGACAGTTACACCTCCACAGCACTAACTGCAAGACATAGCAACGCTGTTTCCCTGGCCTGTTCTCAGCTAAGACTTTTCATGCAGGTACGCTGAGTTCCAACAGTGCATTAACCAGAGCAAAACACTATCTGCAGGGAAGGAGTAGAGAGAAATCTAATCATACGACCAAGGGATGAAGACAAAGAGGAACAAAAGAATAAATAGAACAGGTAATAAAAACTGGTATCCAAGTAATTTCAAACATGTTTAGCTAACTGATTATTTGTTAGCTAAAATGAAGCTCCTCTGAGGATAAACCAAACAGCGATGTTAGATATCATTTACATGGACAGGAACAGTACTAATTTTATCTGTTTATTTTTATTGCTGTACATTCATTATATATAGCAGTACTGGGTTTCAAAAGGACATTTTCACAAATACGTAGTGAACTCTGACCAGTTCCCCCACTTTCCCCTCCTTCCACCAGTCCCACATCTCTTTTTAGGTCTTATGCACATACATGCTTTTATATGAAGATGAGACCCCACAAATAAGAAAAAACACACACTAGCTGACTTCCTGGTTCTGACTCCATTCCCTTACTATGATAATCTCCAGTTGTATTTTTTTTTATGGAAATGGCATGCATAATTTTTTTTTCTTTGTGGCTGAATACAATTCCATTTTGTATGTCTACCAGATTTCCCTTCTCAGTTCCATGTATAGAGAGTATCTATCAGCTATGAGCTATTGCGAGCAATGCTACAATAATCGCCCATGTGCACATTCATCTCTGTGGCATGTCAACTTGTTCCAAGGGTGGTACGGCTGGGCCACCGTGAGGAACCGCCACACAGATGTCCATCGTGGGAGGGGGCCAGTCTCTAAATCCCCAGTAGCAGTGCTTTAGTCTCTTCCTTTCTCTTCTATCCTCCCTGGCTATTCTTTGTTTCTTGATGGCTGCTATTCTGAGCAGGGTGAGGTGGACTCTCTCTGTAGCTGAATTTGCATTCCTCTGATGGCAGAGATTGAACACTCTCATTGCTCACTAGCTATTTCCACTTTACCTTTTGAGAACCACCTACTCATTTCATTAGCCCATTTATCAATTAGGTTGCTTGGTTTCCTTGTGTTTTAATTTTTTAAATATACATTCTATATATGAGTCCTCTATCAGATTTGTAGTGAGCATAGATTTCTCTCTCATTGTGAGGCTGTTCTTTCTCTCTACTGATTGTTTCCTTTGCTATATAGAAGCTTTTTAACTTTACGCAATTCTGTTTTGTTGACAGAGATTTCTGTCCTGCCCAGACCTACAGCCATTCCATCCCAAAGAAACACACAGAGGTCTACATTAATCATAAACTGGTTGGCCTAGTAGCTCAGGCTTCTTATTAGCTCTTATAACATACATTAGCCCACAATTCTTGTCTGTGTTAGCCACGTGGCTTGGTACCTTTCTCAGTGAGGCATTCTCGTCTTGCTTCCTCTCTGTCTGGGTGATGGCCATAGACTGACTTTTTCCTCTTCCCAGAATTCTCCTGTTCTGGTCACCTCTACTTCCTGCCTGGTTGGCCCGCCTATACTTCCTGCCTGGCTACTGGCCAATCAGTGTTTTATTAAAATACAAGTGACAAATCTTTACAAAGCACAAGACCATTGTCCCACAGCACTGTTTAGCATTATTCCTGGGCCATTAGAAACAGTCTGGGGAAGTCCATGCCCTTGGCAATGTCTTTAAGCACTTTCCCTGGGATGATTTCAGAGCTTCAGGTCTCATGTTAAAGATCTTTGATACATTTGGCATTGGTTTTTGCACAAAGTGACAGAAAGGAGTCTAGTTTCATTTATTTTCTGCATGTATTTATCAAATTTCCCCCGCCCCACCTGTCTTTCTCTAGTGTATGTTTGGGGCATCACTGTCAAAAACCAGGTGGTTGTAATTGCTAGAGGACCAGTTTCTAGATCCTCTAGTCTAGTCCATGGATGTAGGCAACTGTTTTTTGTTGTTGTTGTTGTTAGTTGTTTGTTTGTTTGTATGCCAGTTACTGTGACCCTGTAGGATAGGTTGAAATCTGTGAAAAAATGAAACAAAAACAAACAAGCAAACAAAAAAAGGACAAGCATGTTTAGAGTAATTCTCCATTTATATGTCTGCCTTGCACCATAATCCTAAAAATGATTACTAGCATTGATTGGCTGCTCATCCTCATCCCACCGCAGGCAGGGACTAGTCTAGAGATGGTTTCCAGGTCAGCTCACCTCTCCCATGATCCTCTCTCTAGGCTGAGTGTGCCCAGTCACACAGTAAAGGCACGGTGTAGCTTGTTTGTTGCCAAGACAGCCGGTAAGCCCTTGCTCTTGGAAAGTGCCCAGTGCAGCATCCCAGCAAAGAGAATGAAATGCAAGGTTCCACTGTTAGACACAAACACAAGGCTCCAGATGTTGTATGGAGGATAGAGCAGCCCCGGGTTTGATCCCTGGCTCTGCAAAACACAGGACAGAGGCAAAGAACCGCAACCAAAGAACCCCAACAAGCCATCTCAGGACCCCTGATGGTTGATTAGGAAGGGAAGTCTTCCCGCATACCAATACGAATGTGAATGCCACATTGCAACTAGGAAACCATGGTCACCTCTTAGGAGACAGGACCAGGTCTGGGAGGGGTTTTATGGCTTCCTGTGCCGTTTGGATGTGACAAATGTGGACAAATTGGCACCTGTTTCAGTCTGATTGACAAAAACACGTGCGATTCTTTTTCCCATATCTTCAACGTTTCCTTAAGTGTCTGCATTTTCCCAAAATGAATGCAAAAGATGTCACACTGTCAGATGGGACAAAGGAGAGTGGCCCTCCCGTGGCTCCCTCAGGCCTGCCTTCCTAGGGCAGCAGGTGCTTCAGAACCAGGCTCCCATTTTTCTCATTTTCCCTTTCCTGATAAACACTGATGCTAACAAAAGCGCCACAATGGGCTAGTCTCAGACAGTGCCATCAGACTCGGTTTATCTGTCATCTGAGCCTGCCATTGCCTTGTGTCTGGGAAGTTACTGAGCCATCTATAAAGTGGCATTCAACCATTATAAACCAAATTTAGTCATGTTCATTTAGAATGCCTAACAGGTGATGGTTGAACACCAAATTGATTTCTTGGATGCGGCGTTTGAAGATGTCTGTCAGCCCTTCTCCCCTTCGGGTAGGCAGTAACATAGATGACAAAGCTTGTGCTGACCGAGCTTTAAAAGCTTCCCTGGGCTTTGTTTGCTCTGTGAGGCATCTGCTCTCACCAGGCTAATGCCTCTCCTGGCTGCCTTTGGCTGACCTTGGGCTTCCTCTGTTTATCCCACAAGCCTGCTCTCAAGCTCCTTGCGTTTTCCACCCTCACCCCACCCGGCTCCGGATGATGTTTGCCTCGCCTGCATCCCAAAGTCCTTGGATGGGGTCCGACCTTGAGAAGCCATGAGTGGTCTCTACAGGCTGTCCTGATCCTAGGCTTCTTTTGCTTCGAAGTTCACAGTTTGAACCTGAACTAAACGGAAACAGGCAGCCTTAGAACACCTCTTTTTCTTTAGAAGCCCCTTTCCCAGGCGGATCACGTGAATCATCTTTGCTCGCCCATCTTTTCCCCTCAGAAGACTGTCAGCGCCTTGGGATGCCTTTCACCTGATCATTTCACTCAGGAAGCTGCCACCCTGGTACTCCAGGTTGAAACCTTCCAGTCAATAATGATCAAAACGCCACATCCTTTCAAACCAGAGTCCCTGCCTTGCCTCCCGCTGGAGACGGTAGCGGTAGCTAAGGCTGCTCGAGGTTAGAGTGTCCCCTTTACTCCGAAGGCAAAGGGGCCCTTGGTGTACAAGACAGGTCACAGCTGCTTCTGAGTTTGCTTTTGTGATTTCCCATCGAGTATGTGGCTTCGAGGACTTCTCAAATCCCAGAGAAGAGCCACCAAGATATGTAAGGCGGGGACAACAGTTGTCCAGGGGATTGCTGAATTTATCCTCTGGCACTACGAAGGAATTGAATGACCAGGAAAGACAAAAAAAGGGGGGGGTGTGAGGTGGGGTTATAGCTTTCCACACTTGGGGTGGGCAAAGCCTAAGGCTGGTAGTTTATTGAACAGCTAGCTAGCTCAGAACCTCCTCTTCCCCTATTGGCTGCTATGGCTTCCCAACAATTTTGCTTGTGGTTTTATGGGCCACAAGTAGTGGCCATCTCTCAGGGAGCCTACCTGTATTTTTCCTGACTATGTACCTACATTCTTCTAACTCCAACTTCAGAGGTAGCTCACCCATGGTCTCGAGTTTGTCAGTGCACAGGTGAGAATAAAAACGTCTGTGTGTCTATCATAGAATGTATGGGTTGACTGGAGAAGCGCCTAATGAAGCAATGTGTAAACCTGTTTTAGGAGTTATTTAAAAAACATTCCATCAGTATGTATAATGAACACATAAAAAAAAACAACAACAAAGAGGTACCACAGCTCAAGGTCCTGACCTTAGAATGTGCTGACAGCAGAAGGGAGCACCTGGGTATAACTGGCAAAGCTGGGAGCCCACAGCCTGAACCAGTCAGGAGCATGGACCAAATAGTCTGCAAGAACGAGACAAGCCTCTAGAGGACCACAGAATCTCAGCCTTCAGGCAGCTCAGCCAATGGCAGTGTCCAATTTACCTCAACCCACACAAGCCACCAATAGTCGCAACAAGGGACCCTTTCAGTAACCGCATCTCCCAGGACCTCTGGCCTGACTCTGACATTGGTGACATTTGACTGTCCCCTACCCTGGTCAAACACAACTGAGGCTGTCACCAGCTAGCCCCCATTGCTCTCAAGGAGAGTCTGATACAGAACCAGCACCCAATCACTGTCCTTCTGCCACCAGAGTGGTCTGCTGTGCCCTGAACAACTGAACTGTGCCTTGCTTGTGCCTCCTCTGCTTGCTGCCTGGGAGCGAACTCTGCCTCTCAACATTGATGGCATCTCTTAGAGCTAGATTGTTAGGTTGTTGGATTGCTGTGTTAGTCCTTTCCCTGATGTGTGATTATTAAACTGTGCATTATGAGAAAAAAAAGACACCTGGTTGCCTGCCTCTGGGATGCAAAGCTTGTGTTTGAGGCAGTGTGTGTGTGTGTGTGTGTGTGTGTGTGTGTGTGTGTGTGTGTTCTATGTGAGTGCAGGCACATACACGCATGGGGCACGTATGGAAGTCAGAGGACAACTGTTGAGAGCTGGTTCTCCTTCACTTTGGGTTCCAGGGGCGGAGCTCAGAGGCGTGGCTTATACAGTCCAGTGCTTTAATCTTCCCAAGCTATTTCCTTTTCAACTGATTTATACTTTTTGAAAGGGTCTCACTGTGTAGCGTTAGCTGGCCTGGAACTCACTGTGTTACCCAGGCTGGCTTCCAACCTGAAGCAATCCTCTTGCCAAGTGCTTGGATCACAGGTGCATGCCATTACATCCATTTTGGCTTTTTTTATTCTTTTGGACAATTGTATGAAATTCTAGAGCAATTCCTGGAGAGCAGGTGCTAACGGTGGAGAATCCGGGTTACATTCAGAAATGAAAGGACATGGGCCAGCAGGGGCAGCAGTGTAGCGCAGAGCTGTGGTAGACGGACCTTTGCTTTCGAATGGCTTCGTTCCTCACTTTGCAGTGTGCAGATCTTTAATAAATGGCAAAGGAAACAGCCCAACAATTGTAAAGTCTGCATTTTCTTTTTAAAGCAATGGCCGTAATATCTAAACCTTCCTTGAACAATCCTTTGCTCTCTGTTCCTTCTCGGCCCTTCATTAGAACTACACTGACATTGACATTTGATGGGAGAGCTCTACATGTTAGTCTCCTTTCTGCTTGGCCTCTTCCACTCAATTTAAAGCCCTTACCGGTGTCACACCTTCACAGGCAACTTGATTTTAATGCAACTCCATCCATTCTGGCATTCTAATGCTAGGGAAAATGAATTTGAAATATTTGCATTGAAATATTCACATTCATTTGCACAATAAAATCTGTTAGCTGTTGCTTTCTCTCTTTCTTTAAACCTGGAGTATTATATTTTCTTTTAGGTTTCTGAGTTATTTAATAGGCATTTGTCTTTTTTTGTGTTTTTTTTAAATTTATTTATTTAATTTATTAAAGATTTCTGTCTCTTCCCTGCCACCGCCTCCCATTTCCCTCCCCCTCCCCCAACATATTTTCATTCTAATGTGTTTCCTCCTGTACACTGCATCCTAGAGATACATACAAGACAACTATTCATAAGATTTGGTAGTAAATCCCATATGGATGACATTTTCCTATATTTCTTTAAGTCAAGCAAGTCTTTGGTTTACAACATCCCAGGCATTTCTGTGAGTATTGCACGGGACTCTCCAGAGCAGTGATTGCAAGCAGAGTTGCCGAGACCCATGGTTTTCTTTTTAATGAATTATAGCAAGATTTAATGGAAAAAGATTGTGTCCATTTGCCTTCTGCCTTTGATAGCCAGAGTCAAGTGTTTGCCTGTGTTGTCCATGAAATTCATAACTCAGCACCTGTCGGTTGAGTGGGAAGAATCCTTTTTCATTTTGACTTGCATTTTCTTTGATCGTTGGACACTACACGCCGCTCCCCCCTGTAATTTTAATGATTACTTAGGTCCCCTCCCTCATTTCATTCTGTATGCTGTTGTCGGTTTGTCTGTGAGTTGCCTGAACACTCTTTACTGTTTGTATAGAGTTATAGGTGAAGAGTTTTTGTTTCGTTATTGCACCATTCTTTTGTGAATTAAAGTTTTATTTTTATATCCTGTGTTTTGTCTTGCAAGCTTACCAGATGTGTAGGCGGCTTTCCCTGTGCCCTTTACTGTAATGTTCAAATCGGGTAGGAATCTCTCTTGTTCACGTGTTCTGCTTTTGAACACAATCTGTTCTGTGGCCCTGTTGCTATGCTTTTGCTTGTCTTCTCCTGCTTTGAATTTTTAAAGTTCAAAACATGCCTTGATATTTAATAGGATAGGCATTCTCTGGTTTTTCAAAGCATTGTCTTGGTTATTCTTAACATTTTTTTTTACTTGAAATTTTAAAATGATTCATCAAGTTCCATGAGACTATTTCCCCTTTTGCTTATGGTAAGTGCCTTTGCATGAGAGAGCCATCTTCACCAGGGCTGATAAAATATATTCAGATTACCAACCTCAAAAACTAAAGCTTTGTCTGGTTATAGATTATAAACCAATTAGATCTCTCAGTAGATAGATGTTTTCTCTAGTCAAATTTAACTGATTTTCTTTTTTTCTTGATATGTTAAAATGTTTCTAAATGTACATAGTATGGGATTTTATTGTTTATTTTTGATTATTTTCTAAACATGAGAAACAGTTTGATTTTGAGGGCTCAAGTCTTGGATTAGAAATGAAGGTATATGCACAAAACCAAATAAATACAAAATTCTTTGTGAGTATTTGTGTACATCGAGGTTTTTCTTGACTCTGCCCACTGACAATTTCTTGGGACACTGAAACCATCAATAGGAGCATATACACTGTATTCTTTTATCTCCAAGGTAAGGGAGCAAAGTTGTCAATCTCATGGTGGGGAGGGGGCAAGGGAGAGAGAATGCCTGTGTATGAGAGAGTATGTGTGTGAAAAAGAAGGGAGAGTATGTACCTATAAGTGAGAAGGGAGGAGAAGGAGGAAGGAGAAAGGGGGAGTGTATGTGTATGCATAGGAGAGAGAGAGAGGAGAGAGAGAGAGAGAGAGAGAGAGAGAGAGAGAGAGAGAGAGAGAGAGAGAGAGGACATTAAAGGAAGAGTATCCTTCAAAGGTAAAGTCCTAGTGACCCATTTTCTTCATGCTATTCCCACCTAAGAGTTCATTCGGCTATAAACTCATGAGTGGACTCACTCACTGATAAAGTTGGGTAGCCTCATAACCCTTTCACAGACTTTTCAATGGTACAGTGAGCTGGGAAGCAAAGTTTTAACACACAAGCCTTTTGGGGATACACTTCATATCTAAATCATAACATTTCCCAAAGAAAAGAAATGCTCAAAGAATAATGAGATGTGTCAAAATGTCATTTAAAAAAACTTGAAAAGGTCCCTTTCTCTAGTCAAATCAAAATTTGAGTATCTAAATAAATGATTATTATTTTTAACCCACAAATTAGGGTCATAAGAACTGATAAAGACTACATATTTATGTTGAAAAGGAAGATAAAAAAATGAATGAGTTAGGAAAGTTCTTGGCAGAAGAATAGCAATATTATACATACAGATATCATGATGTACCTTTAAAAAGGCGTGCAAGGTCACATGACCACTCAGGAAACAGACATCATGTGACTCTTGGCGTGACATGGAGAGAAAGACAGCATTGTGTCTGTGATGTACAGCCCAATACTCTTTGTGAATCCAACCACCAAACGGCTGCAGGATGGCCCAGGCTAAGCACAACACTCCACTGCTCTTCAAAAGCACAAGGGTCAAGATGAAAAGAGACTCGGGAGTCCTTTTTATGAATGGAGCATGAGAACCAAGGGCAGAATGCGGTCCACATTGGATCCCAGAGCGGGGAAGATGGGAAAGCTTGACTTAAATAAGAAAGTAAACAGGGTAGAACTCTTACTTAGCATGTGTGAGGCCCTCTGCCCAATCCTCAGAATTGCCAGACTAAATAACCAGAGCCATCAGAGTTTCCTTGTATTAGACATTGTATTTGTATTTTATAAGGAAACTTGTTGCTGTTGTTGTTTTGTTTTTCGAGACAGGATTTCACTGTGTAGACTTGGTTGTCCTGGAATTCACTCTGTAGACCAAGCTGACCTTGAACTAGAGATCCGCCTGCCTCTGCCTCCTTAAAGGCGTGCACTACCATCACTTGGCTAAGAAACATTCTTAATTTGAGGAAATGTACAATGACTAAAAGAAGCGTCATCTCGGCAGCTTTCTCTCCAAGTTCAGAAAGCCATGTGTGGCAGCATACCCCTATGATTCTGGCATCCAGGAGGCTGAGTTCAAGGACAGCCTGGGTCACCTTTGAGATGCTGTCTCAAAATGGATGTGATGTGGCTAAGTGTTAGTGCCCCTGGCTTGTATGTGCAAGGCCTTGAATTTGATACAGGGAAAAAAAATGTCCATATTCCTTAATATATGGATGAGGGGAGGCATCTGTGACGAACATGGCGTAAGCAGAAGATTATTTCAGAACAATCAGTGAAGACAGACTCTTCAGATGTGCATCCTTGGCAAGCGTCCTCAGTCTAGGCACAGTGAGCCAAAGTATGCAGATGATAAAATTCCCGTCACAAACTGATGACCAGAGGCGGAATTACACGCTGTCCCCTACCACTGAAGGACAGAGCCAGCTTAACAAAGGCCAGCTTTCAGTGATAAGATCACCATGAAGTGTTGGCAGAACAAAGACTGGGTCTGAACAAAGGCGGAGTTCTGGCATTTGCCCCCAGAAGACAGGCAAACAAATGCCTTGTAATCCTGTCTTGGGTCATTACAAAAGAGATCTCGAAAAAGGTCTTGGGTCAGGCAAGCCAGCTTCAGAAGGCTGAACCACCAAGGTCACATGTCACCGACTCAAGCCTGATGTCCAAATTTAACCAAGGCTTTCCCAGACCCCTGGCCATGCAGCAGAGTGAATCTAATGAAACCCCTCCCTTGCTAGGTTGCAGGGCACCAAGGAAGCGAGGCTTCCAGAAACTAGACCTTGGAGACAAGTCATACCAGTGGATCCTGCTTGAAGCAAACACTGATGTTCACTGGCTACCCTTAGGGAAAGCCAGCAAGATAGCTATTTTTTTTTTTTTTTTTTGTCTCTTGCATCCAGTGGCAGAGTTTTACATAAACAGGAAATAGAGTCGTTGAAGTTTTCTCATTACTGGAAATGTGGACATGATTGAAGAAAGATGTTCACGGCTTGTTTTTCCCTTGGGCTCTAAGAAAGGAGAATTATTTTCAGCTGTGTCCTGTGACTTTTCACTGGCCATTAGGAGCGGCTAATGTGGGGTCCATGTTTATGAACGGCTGTCGATTTTACAAAGTCTTCTTTCACTTTTTTTTGCCTTGATTCTGTCAAAACAACTGAGTTCAGCCTCCAAAGGAGCCACAGGCTCTGTGGGCACCAGTGACAGCTGACCCCCTTGTCCTGACCTCATACTTTGCTCTGTCGCTCCTGTCTTTCTACCTCATTGGCCCTCTCCTCAAGTTGGCGTTCATTTACCGTGTCCAGGCATCCATTTAATGGCTCATTCATGTTCAGTAAGAAAGCATTTACAGAGCACCTGGTCACTACTGCTGGGGAACCATTGCAGAGAAGAGGGGACATGTGGATTCTGGCCTGGGGCTCCTCCTACTCTTATACAACAGAAGAGAAAGGACAAGTCCCTGTTCGTTCATTACTTACTCATCAGATCTCCAAGTTGTATAATGCCAAACAGGTGGCAGCATTCAGGCTGGTTTCCTTCCTGCATAGGCTATTTAGATGAAAGGAAGAAAGAGATGGAGAGAATTTAAATGAAAGGAAGAAAGAGATGGAGAGAGAGGTAGCTGGGACTAGCATAGAGGAGGGCCATTCACCTAGACCTGATCACTGAGTGAGGTTTGGAAAATCAGACAAGAAAGGCGTGGTCCAGGTGAGGGGGCAGGACAAAGACAGTGACCCAGGGAAGTGTCAATTAGACTTCTCCAGGAGAGGGCAGCTGACAATAAATTCAAAAGTTTGTTTTGCAATCTCCACACTGGGCTCCATGTCAGCATTATCGAAAGACTGCCTCAAAGAACTGGTTTCTCATTTTCTCTCCCCTCTACTCCCCGCTCCCATGCCCGTTTTTCCTCATAACAGACTGTAGAAATGACAGTGTGTTATTATTCAAGGTTTTATATCATTATTCTGTAATCTGGGAATTTAGCTTATACAAATGAGGTGCAGTGTTACCCTGATCACTAGTGTTACCAATTCCTCTACGATTTGACAACTGGGTGATCCCAGTATGCTTCTGAAGTGTTTCAAGCAAGATAACTCTTAGAAGTTGTACAGAAGTTGATTGTTTTTTTCGGAAGTGAAAACAACTCCCATCCCAACCCCATGTTTCTTTAGATAGAAAGAATGGCTGAAGGCCAACCTGGGAGCTCCATCAGCACACACAAGTAAATGGACAAGGAAAAACCGGAACTCGGATCCTGTATGAGACCACTTAAAAGTTATATATCTTGGGTAATTTCTTAGGTATTTCGCAAAGCCCAGAACAATTAGGGTTGGCTTCATAAGAGACAGAGTATAATATAATCAAAACAGAGGCAGATTAGTTCCCGAGGTTACTTTTCCAATATTGGAAATATTAAATCATTTAAAAAATATCTCTCTAGTGTTCATGATTGAGGCCTTGGGTTCAATCCCCACCATTAAATAAAAGGGGGGGGGGGTGGAGAGATAGCTTAGCAGTTAAGAGCACTGGCTGCTCTTCTAGAGGACCCAGGTTCAATTCCCAGTACCCAGATGGCTGCTCACAACTATGTACTTCCAGGAGATCGGACACCTTAACACCAATACACACATAATGAATTTAAATAAATTATGAAAAATATTTATGTCAAATGATTGAGTTGTTGTAAGATTTTAGTTTCTCCGTAATAATTTCTGTTAGTATCTTCTTTTTTTATCCTATTTTCCCAGTGTGTGCGTGTGTGCGTGTGTGTGTGTGTGTGTGTGTGTGTATTTGTGTGTGTGTGTGTGGTGGGGGGAGTAATGCATCTGTGTATACATGTGGATGCCCATGTGTGTGCATGTGGCTCTTCCTCCTTATTCATTGAAGCAGGGTCTCTCAATCAAACCCAAAGCTTGCCAAAACGGTTAGCTTTATAAACCAGCTTGCTCTGGGAATCCTGTCTACAACTCCAAGGCTGGAAGTGCAGATGAGCCCTCCTGGCATCTACATGGGTTTGTGGGGATCTATCTGAATTCTGGCCCCCATCCTTGTGCAGCGAATGCTCTAACCACTGGCCCACACCCTCTAGCTACACACACACACACACACACACACTTGTGTCTCTGTCCTCACACCTCCACCCTTGCCATTTTCTGTGTATGTGGACAGCCTGTCTTTTTGTGCTTTTTTTGTGTCTATTTTTGTGGATTTGAATGAATCCTGCCACTGCTTTAGACTGTGTGCCTTCTGTACTTCCAACTCATCAGAACTTAAATGATACAGGAGCCGACACCATCCATCGGCCACAGCTCGTTCCGTGCTAATGCTTACAATTTTATTTTCATTAAACAAAATAGTCTGGAGTATAGGGCCCAAGGCTGCTAACTGGACATCTCTTCCATGTTAGGAAACAGTCCTCCGCTTCCTGTGGTCAGCCACTAAGTCCTCATTTGTCATTTTCAGTTTCTGGGAGAGACATGTGGCCTCGGTGCTCCAGAAGTCATTGCCAGTCCCCTCGGGAAGGCTTGCAGGGATGTTTCTTTTAGCTCCATCCATTCCAAACGTTTTAGGAGTTTGTTTGAAAGATTTCAAGTGTTAGCTACATTCTTGCAGGTGCATTCGCAAGGCTTGGGGCGTGTTCTCCATTTATCTTGTTTCGAAATTATGTTTTCCATAGTTTCACAAAGTTTAAGGCAATATTAACTGCCGGTGCTCACAGAATATTTCATAGTATATTAAAAGCAACTCTTTGACGCTGGCTAAGTGGGAAGAGGTGGGGGTGGGGTCACCACATATACCATCTGATCTGAGACCATCCCAACCATGGAAAGCCTGCATTTCCTCCCATGCTTACATCTCTCCTTTGTTTCTGAGAAGCGTGGGCCCCAGTGCTCTTGGCATCCGCTTCCTTGGAACAAACCACTATTGTTTGTGAGCTTTGGCTACACTGGAATCCATAGTCCATAAATTAAACATAACAGAGAGGAGAGAGAGAAGGCAGATGACTGGAGCCATTTTCTGAATCCTTGGAATAGCCTTACTGTAGCAGCATCCTGATCCTGACTATTAATCATCAAAGCTGGCAAGAAGTTCCTAGCTCCATGTATAAATACCCCGTGCATAGGTAAAATGCCTTCATCTAGCTGTCTCTTGGATTAGATGCATCCACACAGCAGCTGGGAACACAGCGAACTCCCTTTCCCTCCAGAGGCACACGAGGTCATGTTTTGTTGCTGACGTTTTGTTTTAAGCAGGCTATTTCAGAACAATGACAAACTTACAGACTACTTCAAAGTAATCCAGACACTCATATTTGGCCCAGCTCCCCTCATTATAGAGGTTTTTGTATTAGTGTGATGTGTTTATCGCAGTTCTTGAGTGGCATGCGTATTTGGATTGTCTGGCTTTATATACATTGGACGAATTAAAGGGCCCACTGAGTGGCTTTTCTAAACGTGCAGGCATTGTGTTTTAATCATGTCCACCCACCCATCCTGCACCTGTCCACCCTCCTACAGAACCTTTCCCCATCCCTAACTGACCCCTTTCGTTTCCTTTGGGTTCCTTCCCTTCCCATCACAACTGAATGCTATTCAACTCTACTCTGCAGGTTGACTTGTGCTTTGCCTGCACAAGCGAGAACACAAGCTGTCTGTCTTTCTGCCTCCCACTAATTTCGCTCAGCATCCTGTGCTCTAGATTGACTCACGTTGCTGCCTATGGCGGGATTTCGTCATTCTTTTGGCTGAGGCATTTTTCACAGTGAAATGACCCATTTTCTTTATCCATTCAGTCTCAAAAGGTATCTGGACCAGTTCCATATTTGGGCTACAGCACAGAGTGATTACAGGGTATGAACGGCAGGTACTCTGCTGTAAAAATCTCTGGTTTGAATGGACACCTAGGAGAAGTTGGCATATCATGTGGTACTCTACTTTTGGAGGATTGAGAAATACTCATACTGCTTGTGATATTTATACACCATCATTAACAAAAGTCAACACTTTATTGAGATTCCTTCAATTTCCACTGAAGCTCTTTCATTCTTTAGACTCCCAGATATATGGAACACTTGATAGTTGTGTCTCTTTAGGCTTGTTTTGGTTGTGGCCATTTCTAGACTTTTCTTTGACTTTTTCCTTTCTTTCCCTTTTCTTTTTCTTTCAAGTACCTCATTGGTATTATGTTATGTATTTCAGGACAAAAGACCACAGAGTTAAGAGAGTCCACAGTGTACCTTCCTCATAAAACCCCATGAAGACAGAATACTGCCACATTACTGAGGCCTGTGACTTAACCTTGTGATGGGGGAGAGTCTTCTGGCTTGTGTTAATTTCATTGGTTAAATAAAGAGACTGCCTTGGCCCTTTAATAGGACATAAAATTAGGTAGGCAGAGTAAACAGAACAGAATGCTGGGAGAAAGAAGCTGAGTCAAGGAGTCGCCATGATTCTCCCACTCCAGACAGATGCAGGTTAAGATCTCCCTGGTAAGCCACCTCGTGGGCTACACAGATTATTAGAAATGGGCTAGTCCAGGTGCGAGAGTTAGCCGAGAAGAGGCTAGATATAATGGGCCAAGCAGTGTTCAAAAGAATACAATTTGTGTGTTGTTTTTTCTGGTGTAAAGCTAGCCGTGTGGGAGCCGGGCTGTGGGAAGAGGCCCGAAGCTCCTACTGCAGTATGGCACCTACTACTACAACCTTGGCCACATAGACTATTTGTATAACCAACATGGGCCTTTTTGTTCTTTTGATACAGTTTCCATTTTATAGAACTACAAAGTGATCCAGGTTCATCTTGCATATTTCCTACTTCAGTCCCAAATCTGCCATTTCTTTGAGGACCGCTACTTCCTTCCGAGAAATGCTATTAAAGACTGAGGTTTGGGTGGTCGGTGTGTCCACCCTGTCACTGGTTTGATGGTATTTGTGTGTCATCTGGAATTTCTGAGTCACTTTATGAAAATGGAAATTGGTCCATTCGTCGCTCTCCAGAACTCTGCCAGCTCTGGGGTCTCATACAATACAAGCATTGTATTATTATCTGCTCGGGGGTTCTTGGAATAGCTGGGGAAATCCAGCCCAGGCTCTGGCAGTGGGCTGTGAATAAGGGCTTCACATGGGTAGTATAAGAAACAGAAACTCATCCAGATTTGCTTGCTGGTTGGATCTGTCTGTCTGTCTGCCTACCTTCCATCCATCTATCCATCTATTTATCTATCTAGTCTCAACTGGTACCAGGCTAACTTCAGACTTCTTTGTAGCTGAGACCAGCTTTGAACACCGGATTCTCCTGACACCAGCTCTCAAATGCAGGGATTATGGTCATGTGCCACTCTGCTAGGTCTTATTTTGTTGTTATTGGCAGTGTTTTAGTGTTTTATAAATCTTTCTCTTCCTTTCCTTTCTCTCTCTCTCTCTCTCTCTCTCTCTCTCTCTCTCTCTCTCTCTCTCTCTTTCTCTCTCTCTTTCTCTTTTACTCTCTCTCTCTTTCTCTCTCTCTTTCTCTTTTACTCTCTCTCTCTTCCCCTTCCTCCCTCTTCCTCCCTCTCTCTCTTCCTCTCTCTGTATGTATTTGCTTGTTTAAGGCAGAGTATAGCTACATACCTCCTGGTCCCATCTTCTACTTGCTGGGGCAATAGGACTTGCTACTTGGGTGAAATCACTGTCTTGTCAACATTGGCAGGCATATTTCCTCAATTGTAACGTATGTTAAAAATATCCTTTTCCCTAAAGATGGGGCAAAGTGAAATTGCTTTGTGTAATGAATGCTTTCTTTGCCTTCATTTTGGGGTGAGTTTGGGAGTAAATAGAACATGTTTTGGTATCTGATCATCTCCTTTCTCCTATCCAGACTCTCTGATATTTATTCATTTACCTCATAAGTAATATTTAAGCACTAATTATTTTGATGAAAAAAATCAAAATGTTCAGAGTTCTAGTGAAGGTTTCTGTATATATAAAGCTTACTATACAAATAGCAGGCATGAATTCCTCTCACTATATTGGGAATCAGGAATCTAGACAGGATCATTGTAGACCTGGCCTGGGAATGCTGCATGAATTCATAGGCTGGAAGCAAAGCCCATTGCTGCTTGAGAAATGGAGGGGCTGGAAAATGCTATGGGCCATCTCCTTGCTCCTCCATCCCTTGTTCTGTCACCCTCAGAAGAGCTCCTGGTGTAGGTGACATCAGCAGTGAGCCAGTCAGGGAGACCTCTGTCCTCACATCGCCACACACCAGACCACAGAGGAGGAGCTTGTAGGTGAGTGAAGGCAGCCAGAGCTGGCACAGTAAAGTTCCCAGGCAAAGGCTTCTTGAAGCACCCAAGCTCATATCATGTCCGTTTTCAGTAGATGTAAAAGTCTGGACTCTCCTTCACAGAAGATTTCTCTAGATGCCCAGGGCTCATCTGTGCCTTTTGTTTACTTTTCTGTTTGTAATACGAAATTCCCTAAGGCTAGCTGTATCATATGAAAGTCCTTGCTTCTTCCTTAACATCCAAGATTTATTTTGAGATATAACTGATTGAATTCCTTTTCTTTCTTCTGTCCCATTAGTTCAAACACTTTCTATCATTGCCAAAAGCAAGGCCTGACTATTTCCATATTCTTCTTTTTATATTTTAAGGTTCAGTAAATACATTTGGAAACTAATTTAAGATAGCATGAAACAGCTGTGAAATGTTCTTGAATAGATTCCCAAAGGGCTGGTCTGCAAGTCGTGAGATTTAATCCCATTTGGGCCAATCCTTTGCAGTCCTTAGATTTGTTTGTAAGTCTGGTACTTAAGCCATGGGATTTTCATTTGAAGTAGTGTTCATGTCTAAAAGGTTTTCCATTATATATCATTAAAATGTATTTTATTTGTGTGTGGGTGGAGGGGGTACAGGTGTACATGTGCCCTCCCATGTCTATGCAGGTGGAGGGGGGAACTCTCAAGTCCTTTTATCCTGTTAGAACTTGGGATCAAACCGAGGTCCTTGGGCCAGCATGCAAGCACATGTAGTTGCTGCCATGTCACCCTGCCAGCCCCTCTCCTTCTGCTTCAATTCAGAAACAAGTCAGAGCTTCCGTTTTCAAGCAAGTGTGATCGCCCACGGTTGCACTGAGACCGTTGGACCTGGGTGTTTAGAGCAGCCATGCTGGAGACAAAGGGAACTGGTATGACCGCGAAAGTGGCGGGAGAGGGACAGTGGCAAGCAATGCCGGGCTGTGAAGCTGTACCTTCTGAAACCCCTGCCTGGTGGCTTGGCCTTTCTTATTTTCCTGGGCTGTAGAGTGACGTAAGAACATTGCTTTACATGGGATAAAACTGAACTCTCTGATCATGACGAACAATGAGGGCTGATGAGACGCCAAGGACACTGGCACGCAGTTTTGATCCTACGCAATCTGCTGGCTTGGTGGGAGCCTAGCCAGTTTAGATGTTCACCTTCCTAGATATGGACGGAGGGGGGAGGACCTAGGACTTACCACAGGGCAGGGAACCCTGACTGTTCTTTGGACTGGAGAGAGAGGGGGAGAGGAGTGGGGGGAAGGGGAGAGGGGTGGGAGGAGGGGGAGAAGAGTGGGAGGAGGGGGAGAAGAGTGGGAGGAGGGGGAGGGAAAGGGGAGGCTGGGAGGAGGTGGAAATTTGTTTTTTTTTCTTTATTCTTCTTTTATCAATAAAAAAAAATGTTAAAAAAAAAAAAGAACATTGCTTTACCAGTGGAACACTCATAGCTCATGACATAAAGTAAGTCATATGTTTCTATCTAAGAAATGTCTTGATTTAGTAAAGCCTACCCAAGCAGAAAGGAAACTCGCTTCTCTTAGAGGAGAAACAGGTTAAAGTTTACCAGTCGATGCTTGTCCCCACCCTAAGGAAGGTCACCTACTTCACAGTGAGTATCTTAGTCATCTGGTTGTGCCTTTCTTGGCACTAAACTGTGCCCGGATGATGTGTCTTCTTACTCCAGTCTCAGAACCCTGTTGGGTGCTTATGTTAGGATAAAGATCTCCCTCTCCATCCGTTTCACTGTACCAGGAAGTTGTTCAAACAGCTGATTGTAGAATACTATATTCAAACACAACCCTCTATTCAAGGAGTTGAAGAGACCTCTGATCTCTGGGATCATTCAACAGCCAGTAAGATGACCCTGCAAGCGTGCAAGCTACGCCCTAAAGATTTAAGTTACAACACTGTGTCCGCCCTGGCACCGTGACACGCACACTTCCCACAGCAATTAGGAGCAAACTGGAAATGATTCCCTGGCACGCATCCCTGAGCATGAGAATGCATGCACACTCTGAGCAGCAGGTCACATTCGCTGCGTGGTGGAGCTAACTACAGCACCTGCCCATCTGGTTCTTGCAGAGATGCAAATGAGGCAGAGGAAGGACTTGAGCTGTCCCAATTATCAGAGGCAGCAAGAGTCCTATTAAAAGTTATGTGATGAAGGACGGGTATAAAACTGCCCCCCCCCCCCCCCCCGAGTGAGGCTAAAGGAAAGAAATCCTGGGGGACCCTCAGAGAGGTAGAACGGGATGGCGAGAAAGCTGCATCACTGGCAGGAAGCGCTTGCAAAGCTGCGTACTGAATATTAGCAACTGGAAACTCCAGCCAGCATTTTGTGCTCAGCTTTGTCCCATTCCCCAGCCTGTCTCATATGACCTGCTGTTAAGACGGCACGAGAGACACCGCTGTGGAAATGACTAAGTAAATGCTGTGTGTTCGCAGTTGCTCGCGCCAACCTTCTCGGCATTAAATGTAGAGTGACCAAGAAAGGGGCCCTGCCCTAATAGAGTTCTCAGTCTGAGCATGTTAATCACAAGGTCGTAAAGTATGTAAATCAAAAATAACACCGAAGAGATGACGAAAGACAACAACCACAGAGTGTACTCAGCAGGCGCCAACCTGGTTTCGACTGTGCTCTGAGACTCAGACTCTGTGGACGGGCTGTGCTGGAGAGAGCTGGAGCACTGTGGAGAGACTCAGCCAGGGCTTGACAAGTTTTCCTCCCTGACAGTCTTCGTGAAGGTGGAAATTGCAGGCTTATTCATGCCTGGAAAAGTTTCCCACATCTTCTGACTCCCATTTTTGGAGGCCTATGCCAACTCGCCGCACTGTGGAGCGCTATGATGTTTCCTGCGGCAGAGCGCCACGGCAAACTATTTTCCTCCTCCTCTACAATAGACCAATATAGCTCTCACTTTACTTACACAGCCTCGATACCGTGAGTGCCGTGACTGAGCACGGACTCTAGGGTGAATGTCTCCGAGAATATTACTAGCATAATTCTGCGTGGAAAGAAGGTGCGACAGAGAACCATAGAGACAGCAACTCCCCTTGGCTTTATAATGCGTTGAATCCAGACGTGAACAGACATCTTTGCCCCACTGGAGTAAGCAGTGTTCAACTTGTTCCAGAAAACTGAGGATAAAAGTCACCAACAGACATCTCCCTGTAGGCAGGAGTGTCACCAGCTGCGATGGCACCCGAGTCTGCCTGGGATTCAAAGCGGCACTGCCAGTCAGTCACTCATCACATTTAGCGGGGGAGGGGGTGGGGAACACAGTTGGTAGCGCCTCCAGAGCAGCAGTGAACACTTAGAATGCAAAATAAAGTAAGAATGTGTTAAGAGCAAGCACCTGGGTGTAACCTGTAAGGCTCTGGGAGCACTAGGCCCCCGCCAATCAGAAACAGGGGCGAAATGTCTTTGAGAACTAGACAAGCTTCTGGAGGGCCATAAAATCCCAGCCTCCAGGTAGCTCAGCAGACAGACCCTGGTCCCCATTGTACCTCAACACACACAAGCCACCAACGCTAGCAACAAGGGACACTTCTAGTGAGCACGTGTCCCACCAGGACCTCCTGTCTCTGGCCTGGCTCTGACCTTGGTGACCTTTGACAGTCCCAAACCCTAACCAAGGACAAGAGGCTGTGACCAGCTAGCCCCTATTGCTCTTAAGGGACATCTGCTACAGAAGCAGCACCTGATCACTGCTCTTCCCCCACCAGGGCATGTGAACTTGGTGGCCTGCTGTGTCCTGGCAGTTGGACTGTGACCTGCTTGTACCAGCTCTTCCTGCTGCCTGGGAGTGAACGCTGCCTCTGGATATTGATGGTATCTCCTGGAGCTAGATTGTTAGGTTGTTAGATTCAGGAGCTAGATTGTTAGGTTGTTAGATTCAGGAGCTAGATCGTTAGGTTGTTAGATTCAGGAGCTGGATTGTTAGGTTGTTATTGCGAGTCACTTCTCTTCCCCTGGTGTGTGAGCTGTGCATTAGAAAAAGACACCTGACTGTCTGCCTCTCTGGGACGGGTTAAGTCATGTTTGAGGCAATAGCCCTGTTTGGAATTCTAGCAATGACTTAGCTATAATCTGTTACTTTAGGGAAGCGCACAGTTATTCAAAATATTATCGGATACCATCCATGTTTCTTTATTTATTATTCCCTTGGAGCAAGTTGTTATGTCTGATACTGCACTCTTCATGGCGTAACATTTGTCAAGTCGCTCCCTTGGCTTGCTGGGTCTCGCATTCCCGGTTGTTTTCAGGATATACACTGGGATGCCATTTGTTAGAGATTGAATTGCGTTACATCTCCTCCTTCAGCTCATCCCGGCATCTAACCTTTAGTACCTTAGAATACGTCTGTTGGAGAGAAAGGGCTTTCTGAGGGGACATTAGGGTAAAAGGAGTAGATTTGAGTAGGCCCCCATCCAGTGTGCCTGATGTCTGGGTTCTGCATTTTCTGTTTGGACACCGATGGCCTCCCTGGTGAATGACCCCATCAGAGGTTGCCGGTTTTGTCTTCAGTTTTCATCCTACTGGCCTAGACAACCAGGAAGTATTCCAATAGTGAGTTAAGCAAATACTTCAGCTGCACGTGACTTCTCCAAATGCACCTCTTCTAAACAAATTAGCCCAAACTGGACCTGGGTCCCAGAAATCATTTAAACTATTAGCCAGTTTTGGTGTCTCACACCAGGAGTCCCAGCAGTTGGGAGGTGAGAGCAGGAAGACAGAGAATGTCAAAGGAGCCTGGGCTACAGAGCAAAACCCCATCTCAGAGAAAAAAACCAATCAAAACAAAACAAGCATACACCAGTAATGGTATGGGATGAGGGTGAAAAATTTTTTCTCTTTTTTTCCTTGAGACGGGGTCTCATTATGTAAACCCAGGTATCTAGGTTGGCTTTAAGCTTGCTATCCTCCTCCCTCAACTCCCCAAGTGCTGAGAGCACAGATATGTACCACCACCCACAGTTTACTGCATTTTTTAATAACTGCATCTAAATTCATGTTAATTCCAAGTGAACATCTCCTCTGAGAGACACAATGGGCTATCAGTCTGGGGCACAGCCTTTTCTGTTTAAGTACTGGAATAGGAGCAGATTGAGGTAGCTTTCTTGAGAGTCATGGCCTATCTGATCCCAGGTTTTGGCTATAGAGATACCTGTGACCTGGAGTTGCCTGATAAATAAAGGAGTTAATAAATACAAGGAGTTTATGTCAGTGGTCACAGCAATGAACACCTATGCTGTCATTCTACAGTGGAAGAGTGAATAAAGACTCCCTCATCTCACGCTGCCTCCAAATGTGTGCACTGGCGGCTACCCATTCCACCCCTTTAACACTTACCGTCTGATGACCCTCAAAATGGCATCACACTAAGCAAAGAAGGCCTGCATACCTGAGCAGTTCAGTAGTGCTAACGGATACTGGAGAAGACAGAGAAGCGCCTCTGGTGGATTGTTGTGGCTTTTACTATCATCTTGCATGGAAACCAGTAGAACTCCCCCAAACCACCCCATGCTGAAAATGAAGGTCAGATTAACCACTGGTGTAGATGAGAGAGGTCATGATTCAGGAAGTGCTGAGCCTCCGGAACAACTCAGAAGCCTCCCAGAGTGGGAATGAATGACTCTTTCTGTTCTTCTTAGGGCCTCCCATAATCTTCAACCTAGAGGATTCTTATGGACCATTATTCTAGATGCCTGTTAAGGATGGGATGGAGGACGTTGGTCCCATTTCAGACCCATGATATTTGAATGTGAAACTTATAAATAGGAACTAGAAAAGAATTTCATTTTGGAAGGAGTCATGAAAGGCTCCACGGCACCAAATCCCTTCCTGTTTACCTATCAAACTTCGGTTCCCAACCAAAGTTTATACCCCCCCCCCCGCCCCTTTCTGGGATGGAGGGGATGACTTGGAACTTCTGCGGTGAAGTTAAAGAGCAAAGCAATATTAGCTTCGTGCTGGAATCGTGGGAACTAACATCAAAATGAAACAGAAGAGGTCAACCTGATCATAATTTCCCCAGGACCAAAGGGCTGGTAATTGCTTCAAATTACTCATCAGCCTCAGCACTAACATGACCAAAGTTAGGGATTCCCCACTCGATGCAGGGACTCCTTCTGAAATTACACCACAGAACGGGGTTTGTTTGAATGATTGCACTAGCTGCCGGCTTCACTAGGATTTTGTCGTCTACATTATTTAGTATAGTATGTTTGCTGACCCAGGGTCTACCTCCGTGTATCCCCTATCCTTTGGTTGTCTTCTTTGTTGACCCAGGGTCTATCTCCGTGTAACTCTCATCCTTTGGTTGCATTGTTTGCAGTGGTACATACAATGTGAAGCCCTTCAGATGTTCAGAGCTTCCCCTGAGGATCCAGTGTACTGAGCTGGATCTGGCATAAGAAGTACTGATGAGGAGGGGGCCGCTGACCTACTGATAAAGCATTTGTAAAGAGAAAAAAATGAAAATGGGTTTGCATAAGGTTACTCCTTGAAGCTTGGATGAAAAGCAAAAAATATTCATACTATACATGGCCATCACATGAAAATCAGTTAAAAATACCAGTGTGTGTGTGTATAATGCTATACATGATATAGACTAATAACTGAGAAGGTGATAACACACTAACTGAAAATTTTCTAATATAAATACATGTGTATTATTTTGAAGAAAAAGATTTTTATATATATTATGCTGGTTGGTTTTTGTCAACTTGACACAAATGCATATATATCTGGGAAGAGGGACTCTTAATTGAGAAAATACCCTCAGAGCGTTGGCCTGTATGCAAGTGTGTGGGTCATTTTCTTGATTAATGATTGACATGAGAGGATCCAGCTCTCTGTAGTCCACGTCAGCCCTGGGAAGGTGGTCCTAGGTTGCATAAGAAAGTGTGCCGAGCAAGCCACAGAGAGCAAATCAGTAAGCAGAGTGGCTCCATGGTCTCTGCATCAGTTCCTGCCTCCAGGTTCCTGCCTTGAGTTCCTGCCCTGACTTCACTTGATGGTACACTGTGATGAGAAACTGTAAGCTGAAATAAACGCTTTCTTCCCCATTGCTTTTGGTCATGGTGTTGTTTTTTTTTTTTAATCACAGAAATAGAAATGATGCATAAGACATACACTTTTTTCTAACTATGCCTGAAGAGAGAGCAGATAGCTGATGATCCATATTGGCTGTTGGGCAATAGGCTATGAAGTATTTTCTTACATTTTCCTTTTGTCAGATTTTCAACTGGAACACTTTTCTCCAAAACCAATACAGCATTTCCAAAATAAGACAAGAGAGGGACTGGAGAGATGACTCCATGTTAAGAACACTGGGTGAGTGTTCTTCCAAAGGAGCTGGGCTTGATTCCCAGCACCCACCTAACAGCTCATTTTTTGTGCTGAAGCATGCATGGACAGCCCGTATGTGGCGGTTCCGTTAAACTTGTCCGTATATTGGGTTTCATGGTCTAAATTGATGAGGACAACTGACCAGGTATCTTCCTCAAGAGGGCACAAGATTTCATGATAGATGGTTGTGAGCCACCATGTGGTTGCTGGAAGTTGAACTCAGGACCTTTAGTAGAGAGGGCAATGCTCTTGACCATCATACATGCCTTTAACTCCAGTTACAGGGAGTCTGATGGGTACATACATACATGCAGGCAAATTGTGACTACGCATTAAAAACTAATGATAAAATAATTGAAAATTTAAAAGAGTAAAGCACAAAAAAGAGCTTATTATCTAGTTGATGTTCAGTATGCCTTTTTAGAAGAAATGAACCTTGAAGATGAAGATGTAAATTATCCAACTAAAATTCTTTAAGATCAAGCAGGGAAGCCTTGAATAGCTTCAGGAGAGCTATCCCAATTCTTGGAGGTCACACGTTCTGGGCTATCCTGGGCTACAGAGTAAGTTTAAGACTACTGTGGGCAGCTAGGCAAAACCTTGTCTCAAAAGTGAAATCGAGAAACGGATGCATACTGTCAACGGTGGTGCGCCGGTTTAGCAGGGTAGGCCTTGAGTTCAGTTACTACTTTTCTAAAATAAGCGATAGAGCTGGAGAAGCAGAAATTCAGACACGCACTGAGAGAGACTGGAGAGAGGAGGAGGAGGTCAGTGGGGGGAGGGAGAAAAATACTTTGATGATAATCTAAAAAGAGCGACGGACAAAAGTGAAGATGTTTCCAGAAGATGCACGCTTACAGTGGAGTCGGACCTGAAGGAAACCTCAGGCACCTACGGCTTGGGCAATGTTTACTAAGCAGTGAATGTACCCTCATGATGCATTTAATGTTGTACCCTTCCAGGTTCTGAGGGTTGACACGGCAGAGCCACCGCCGTCCATTTGATTCTGAGAAAACTGGAAAGGTTCAAAATTACATGGTCAGACTTTTTGTTTCCTATGAGTCTTAGACTTCAAGGGAAGATCTTCATGGATAAGGGTGGCCACCCACTGACATACTGTCCCCTCTGAGGAAGCTTGTCCTTTGTCAAATGCCAGCCTGGGGCTTTGTGACCAACAGCTGCACCTAGACTGGGGGGCCTATCATGGAAAGCAGAGCTTGCATTCGTGACATGTGGGCTGCATTTAAGCTGTGTGTCAGGGCCTCATGCCTGTGTGTAGGCTGTGAGAAGGTCAGGACACATCTGCTTCCAGTTTGTCCTCTCAGCACGGGCAGAGCAGGAAGAAAGGACACTGGAAGTCATTGCTGTCACCGTTAGGGGAGGGGTGATAGTGCTTCCTCTTACAATAAAATCTAGGGTAGAAGTGACAGCTTGTATATACACACACATACATGTGCCCACACACATACACACACCACAACGCATATATATATATATATATGCATTGTGTTTCTCTGCATAACAGCTCTGGCTGTCCTGGAACTCATTTACTTGCTTTGTAGACCAGGCTGGTCTTGAACTCACAGAGATCCTCCTGCCTCCTGAATTAAAGGTGATTAAGGGCATCAAACAGTACATTCTGTTCATAGTTTTTTGGCCCCCAGCTCCTCCAAGATTATTGCTACCTCTCCACCCACCCAACACTAAAACATTCTCTCTCTCTCTCTCTCTCTCTCTCTCTCTCTCTCTCTCTCTCTCTCTCAACAAATAGGCAAATAAACAAACAAAAACTCAAACAAACCAGACTATTAACTAAAACAAAGAAAAAGCACAAGAGTACTGCCCCCAAAACATCCCCCTCCACAAACAAACACATACAAATCCCATCAAAACAAAATTTCAAACTGTAATATACGAGGCTTATATTTCTTGCCTCTCACTGTCTGTCATTAATGGGAGATATTGAAACCCATCATTTCAAGGTACAAACATAAAACTAAGCATTGCCGTTGGTCTTCTCCTGATGTCGGCACTATGGCCACACTATTTGGAAACATGGCTCTTAAGCTTAATTTCTTGGTTATGATTACAATTGCTGTGATGAAACACCATGGCCAAAAAAAAAACTTGGGGAGGGAAGGATTTATTTAGCTTATACTCCCACATCACTGTTCATCATCAATGGACATGAAACTTCAGAAGGCCACAAACCTGGAGGCAGGAGCTGATGCAGAGGCCATGGAGGGGTGCTGCTTACTGGTTTACTTCCCCTGACTTGTTCAGCCTGCTTTCTTATAGATCTTGAGACCACCAGCCCAGGGAGGGAAACACCCACAATGGTGTTTAATTAATAACTAATTAAGAAAATTTCTACAGGCTTGCCTACAGCCCAGACTTACGGAGGCATTTTCTTAATTGTGGTTCCCTCCTCTCAGATGACTTAACTAGCATCAAATTGACACAAAACTATCCAGCACTCTCACGTTTCAGTTTTCTCCTAAAAGGTATACTTGTCAGTCATCATAACAAGCATGCTATCAACCTCATAAGCAAAACACCCTTAAGTTTTTTAACTGGTGTGTCCCCAGCTGTAATTGTATTCCAGACCTCCTTGATCCCTCCGACTCTGCCCATTTCTAATGGTGATGGATACCCAACACCTTTATTTTATCTTCCTGTCCTTGCTCTACGCTCCAAATAGCTTTCACCCTAACTTTGCTTGCTTCCATTAAACCCAGCAATCTCACCAAAATCTGGATTCTCAAAAATCCACATCCTTGACATCATCAGGGAGACTCTGTGTGCATCTACTTCTTATCCCACCATCCATCCATCCATCCATCCATCCATCCATCCATCCATCCATCCACCCACCCACCCACCCACCCACCCATCCATCCATCCATCCATCCATCCATCCATCCATCCATCCATCCATCCACCCACCCATCCATCCATCCACCCATCCTCCTCATCTTTGCCTGGCTCTACTGGCAGGCCATGGAGGGATGTTTTTGTCTTCTCTGCTCTTCCTTCTCAGTCTAGTTGTTTGTTGAACTTTCCAGAGTCACTTGGTGGCTACCACTATGCTCACACTAGGTATATGTGTCAGCCACCATAAACAGTGTGCTATCAAGCTGACCTTCAACACTTAGGTCTGCATGCAGACCCCAGCCTTCTCCAGTATGCCTGTCCTGGCTCCCATTCTCAGTCTTAAAGGCTAAAAGCATTGCTCTCGTGTTTTATGCCTTTAGCCCTTCCTAGGTCCATGTTTTCCACCACCAATCTTCCTAATTCTTCGAGATCACCGGCTATGTGTGTCTCTCTGCCCATTCCTCTCTATTATAGGTCTTCATCGTCCTTGCAATTTTGCTTGGCCTTGTCTTCACTGCACACAGTCCAATGGCCAAGCCTAATACTTCGGAAACACAACCTGCACCGTATCATCCACTTCTCAAGCCCGTATGGTGACTTACTGTTGGCAAGTGGGAAACACTGTGTTTATTCCTCAACGTTCTCCAAACCCCAATCCCACCTTATTGCTTTCAACTCTCGTTGCAACGTTTTAACTCATGACCTCGCCCAATGCTGGACTGCTCATTGATCAATTTCTTACTTGCTGTCTGGTGTCTGCTGTATTTGAGCTGGCCAGAGGCCTGGTGAGTTGTTTTGTTGTTGTTGTTTTTAAACCAGGGATTTAAGTATTTTTCAACTCAATAGCTAGGGAGAAGGGTTTCTCTTGTGGACTGTGGGGAAGCATTTTAAGCAGAGAGTGAATGGCTTTCATTTTACCTCCTCATGCCTTGGAGCGGCCGTGTATAAATCACTCAGGAATTCCACGGGAATTGAGCATCCCCTTACCCCACATCTGAATTCTTATGGGTTTGAAAATGAAACAACCGTGGTCCGTGTGGGGTTTTGGAGGAAAAGCCTGGTTCAAGGGGAGTTGAATAAGGACTTCTGACTCCTTTGCATTCTCAGGAGGAACTGGGCAGCCTAAACATTTTCCACTTCCACCCCTGAAGCTGTTCTCTGTTGCTAGGTCAATCTCAAGGGGGCTTGTGAGCATGGGATCCTTCTGTTAAGAAACCAGATAATGCAAAATTCACCCTGCTTAGGTATTATAATAGATTCCAACGTCCTGGGATGAGTGGGACAAATTGAGATCCCCCCCCCCTTTTCTTTTGAAGACCAGGCCAGACTGATTTTTTTTAAAGTGGCATATATTTTAAAGCCCCCCTCAGTGAGCCATAGGTTTTTATAATTTTGTATTAACTGAGCTTTAAAATATTCTGGCAGTAGTTTAAAACTCTTCAGGGACTGATAATCTTGGTCTGTTCTGTCCACCACGTAGTATTCTTTTTGAAATTAATTTTTAAAAAATCATTTACTTATTTTGTTTTATGTGCATTGGCTTTTTCTTGCATGTATATCTGTGTCGGGGTGTCACAGCTTCTGAAACTGGGAGTTACAGACCGTTGTGAACTGCCGTGTGGGTGCTGGGAATTGAACCCAGGTCCTCTGGAAGAACAGCCAGTGCTCTTAACTGCTGAGCCATGCCGTATCTTATCCCCCAAGCAATGAGTTTAAAAAAGAGAGTTTACTCATGGGGTGGCCAGCAAGAGGGAGTGCCCCAGACTCAAGTCGGCCTCTATATCTGGCTCCATTGCTTTTCTCTGGATTAAGTGATTTCTAAACCTTGAGGAAAGCGAGGAAGTCAGCATTTGATTCAGCTTTTCTGTGTATTTCAAACACTAGCATGCACTCCCTGGTTTTTAAACTTGACCATGGAGGGGGAAATTGTAGATACCTCTTACAATGGTAAAGAATGCTATTCGTTTCATCTGGGGACTTGGTTACAACAACTAGCTCTTCCAAACCCTTGTTTTAGGAACTAATTTGAGATGACAAAGAAGGACACTTTGTAAAGAATGGTGCCACGTTGTAAAATCTACTGAGCATACAGAAGTGCTTATAAAATTTATATGGACAGCCACAAGAACGAACAGATCCTGATATTCAGGGAGCCAGGACAGGGAGGGGGAAGGTCATGAGTTCCACATCAGCCTTATTGTACACTAAGGTCCTCTCTCAACAAACAAGGGAAGAGGACAAGCAGCAGAACACACGGATATGAGCTAGCTGTTGGGCCCACATACTGAGCTCACCAGGGTCTTGAGATCCTTCCCCTCACTGCTGTGTTTGCTAATGATGTGAAACCTTCAGCAGGAACACAGCCACCCACCCTGGAGACCTGGTACAGAGCGATCTAGGGAGGATCTGCCCTCAACTTCTCTTCCTTCCCCTCCCATTATCCCACGCCCCATTGCACCCTGCTGGCAAATGATTCCCGATGAATGAATAGAAGGACCCCTTTCCTGTGGCCACACATGGGTGTCCTGGGCACTGAGCCAAGAGGGTAGTGGACCAAGAGGAGTGAGGCACCCCTAGCTGCAGGGTCTCCAGTGGAAGAAGGCTGGGGACCTCTCTAGACCTCTGGTGCCTTCAGAAGAGTTTCAGAATGTCCCCTGCCTCTCCCTGTGATGTTTTGTCTCTAGATTTGATTCCCACCTCTCTTGGCATCTCCCAAGGACTCTCATAGAAGCTGGCTTTCTGGGCATCAACTCTGCATCACATCTTTTATCTATGCCTCTGGCCTAATTGAGCCCCGCTTCAGGACTCAAGTCAGTCTGTGTTCCTGGAAGACCTTGGCTCATGGAAATGCGCATGCGCCTCCTGTTCCTGTATCTCCTTGCTCCTCTGCTCCATCACTGGAGGGTTAGCTGTATGCTTGAGTTTCTCTTTTATTGATTAACTGCACGCTGAAGTTACTTAGAAACACAGTCCTCGCTCTTGTCTGAACAAGACACACGAAGGGTGTCTGCCACACACGCTGACCACAACAAAGGCCTGGGGTCACCCTGGTCAGGATTGTTTGTCTCCATTAGGCTTGCTGGACCTTGACTCTCATCAACTAGGGTAATGAGATAATTGGCCACATCTCCATACTCTAAGGCAGGATGTTTTTAGAAACACTGGGGAATGGGGGCAGGGGCACGGGTGTCTACCTTTCAGGAACCCAGACACTACCCCTTAAAAAAAGTTACACACACACACACACAGAGAGAGAGAGAGAGAGAGAGAGAGAGAGAGAGAGAGAGAGAGAGAGAGAGAGAGAGACTTGTATAGAGTGAAGGGATATGGTGAAGGTTGAAAGGTCATAGTCTGCCATCTTCCAACATGTTGGCTAAGTACCAACACCCCCTTATTTTCTGGGCTCTGCCTGACTTGGGGGCAGGGAACAAACTGGCACAGGTGGCTATGCCGCCTGAAGTCTCCCCTTCTCCATCCTTCCTGCATGTGGTCTGTATTCTCATTCTCTAGACGGTTTGATCAGGGAGCCCTGTCAACAAAAGAACTGAGCATCCTTCTCTGATTGCTTCTCCATACACATTTGTAAGTCATATGGGGAGGGAGGAGGAAGAGAAAGAAGAGGAACTTGACAGGGCTGGAGAGGTGGCTCAGTGGGAAGAAACCCTTGCTGCACCAGCCGGAGAATCTGATTGGAATTTTCAGAGCTCACATAGAACCCTGGCATGGCCATGTTTGCACCCGTAATGCCAACATTGTGAGGGCAGAGACAAGAGGATTCCTGGGGCTTGTCGGTCACCCAGCTCCAGCTCAGGCTCAGCGACCATCCCGATCCTGTCTCAAGGGACTGCTTTCTCTTTTATTGTTGTTTGTTTGGTTTTGGATTTTTGAGAAAGTTAATCCATTTAACTCTAAATATTTACATAACACCAGAAAAAGAAAGTAACAAATCTCAAGAAAAAAAAAAGACAACATCAAATCCATCTCCACAGTTCCTATTAAAATTCTAGTTTGCATCTCCTCCATTTTCTATACAATCTGTCCTTTATAATCAGTTCAGAATTATTCTGGTTTCCTGAAGACTTTCTTCACCTAATCCATCACGATCACTCTCCCACAAACCAGTCATCCTTTGAGGCTACAATGTGTTGATATCTAATAAACTATGTAATAAATATTCCATCCTAAGAAGTGTCCTATAGCTGAATAAGCCCCTATAATTAAAGTGTGCGCTTCCAGATTCTCAGCGCTCTGAGTACTCATTGCCGACTGCACTTTGAGCAGCTCTTACATAACACAAATTTTCCATGGCGCGATTGCTGGTTCAAAAACATAGACTCAAGGGAGCCTCACCGCTCATTGCTGCACCCCTTCCAGCTGGGACTGTAAACCATGGAATGCCTGTGAAACGGAGGTGCCTCTACCATCCCCAGTTTCTTGGGTGGATCAACAAATACTACTGCATAGTTTATGACCTATATTTTTATGGCTACGGAGGGTAAATATTTCTCACAATGCTTATCAGTTAGTTATGCACTATCACGTTTGCAGATTGCCTGCTTGCATTTATCCATTACAGTTGGATAGTGGTCTCTTTATTTAAATGCTCTTTCTACACGAACAACAGTGTTTCTCTCATATAGAACCTTGCGCTTCACAGAGGAAGACGAGGGTCACAGCTGGGCCTTATGAGCTGTACATGGTGAAATACCTAACGATGCTGGGGAGAGAACCATCCAGAAACCAGATCTTAAGGAGTAACCAGGACTCCAGCTGGCACTGACTCATCTTTCTCTTCACGGAAAGTTTGTGGATGGGTTTGGTGCCTTTCGGTTTCCAGTTGTCTCTGTCCTGAGGTCCAGACCTCTAGAGTTGCTGTCAGCAAGAAACAACAGAAGAAAATAACGTTTCTTGTGTTGCCTAGAAACCAAACAGACTCCTTGATGGCTTATGATTCTGACACATTATATTAACAAAGCATTTCCAGCACCACAGAAGGCCAGATTCTCTTACAGTGCTAATGTAATCCTTCAGATAAATCACACGGATCATACACCAGCAATCTGACAAACAAAGCATCTACTTAAAGTGACATAAAATAGGTGGCTTGGAACGTCTACCATAGCCAGTTCTTGGATAAAAATGGTTCCCGGTATACAGTTTCCTGACACTCTATCACTTCTAATTCGTGTAAACCTTGTGTATTGCTGGGAAAGATTTCAAATATTCTCTTTGCAGTTTTCCATAGCTGGGCTTGTAAAAAACTCACATACCTTTGTATTTAAAAGACTGGGTTCTAGCTTTCTGGTATTAGGAAATAGTAGAATTATTAAAAGCTGGGCTCTGGTGTCTTTTGGTTTTTGAGACTGTGCCCTTAAACTGCATTGGGGCACTGTGGGTCTTCCTCTTCCGGCTTCATTCCTGACCGTAAGCTGAAATGTGTTATGGCAACGGAGCTGCAGAAACAGAAGCAACAGGATTCACAGAGCCTTCCCGGAGACCTTCAAAACATCAGCCCAAATAAAGCCTTTCCGCTTTACAGGGTGATTAGTTTAGCAGAAAGCTAACCGAGTTTTAATCGTTTCTATATCATTCTCCTTGAGAGCTAGCTGAGATCTCATTTCAGTGACCTTGCTCAGGCCTTCCCTGTTTTCAATGTAAAATTCTACTGAATTAACCATTTGAAGGAAGGACAAACGAGATAATGTCTTGTGGTCCCTTCTCAAATGCTTATTAAATAAGTCTCTTCTCCCGACCTCCTCCATGGCGAAGTAAGTCTAGTTTGTCACATTGATCTCTTGCTGACTCAAGATCCAGCTGCGTAGCCTAGTAAACCAAAGGGCCCCTTACTTCTTAGAAGTGTAGAACACTTTTTAAATATCTTTATTTTTGTTTAATAAGATGCAAAGCCATCACCTAACCCACTGTTGCAAAGGCATAAAAATGCTAATGTAATCTTTATAAGTCTGTTATTGCTTCTCTGAGAGGGCTATAAGATAAATCAAACCTCCATCAATACAGCAGCCTCCAGAGCCTTAGACGGAGCCCCCTCCCCTTGCCTGCCACTAGGCAATGGCAATGGTTGTAAACAGCAGATGCCAAACATATGCATCTTGTCACTCTAATCCCAGGTTGCCTTCTGTCTGTATTTTTTTTCCTCCAAAACTAAGAGTTCTTCAATTAATTTGCAGGAGTTATTCTTGAATCTTCCTCTACTCAATTACCACACAATTCAGGCATATGCTTTTGATGTGGTTCACAGAATTACACGATGTGTGTCCCTTTTGCTTTTCTGTTTATTGATATGAAAACGGAAGTGTGTGAAGCATCTGGAGATGGCCCTGGCTTCCCTAAAGCATCTAATTTCTCATAGAGCCAGAGTTTTATTTTTTAATCTCCCACTGACCGCACGCACGGAGATGAACTTTCTTCGCTCGCTTCTAAGTAACACAATATAGAAATTCATTGCAAAAACTTGCTTTGCCTCGCAAAGTTACTAGGACACACTGCAGCATAGTAGTAAATATATGTGTGTATGTTTGTATATGCATGCATGTATATAGCTATATATGTATATATGTGTGTGTATGCATATGTATGTATGTGTATAGCTATATGTGTATGTGTATGTATATGTATACATGTATGTAGCTATATATGTGTGTATGTATACATGTATATAGCTATATATGTATGTATGCATAACTAAAATAATTGAACCTGGAACCTAGTTACATAATCAGATTCTTTGACTGGTCTTGGTCCCTGGCCTCTGAGAGGGCCACTGAACCTTTGGGGTTCCCCAGGTGACAGGACAATCTTAGTTCTTTGTAATCTTCCAAGTCTGGGGGAGCAAAGCGAGATGGATACTGAGTTCAGATGTGTGGGCAGTAATTCCATCAATAACGTTCCTGGAAACCCCAGCAAAACCTCTGGTCCCTGGAGTTTGGTGGCAAATTAAAAGACATGGAGACACGCTCAAGAAATGAATCCTCTGATGGAAAGAAAACTATAGGTAAGTTGGAAGGGTTGAGATGGGAGGTGCTGTGTTGATCTCTAGCATCGGGGAGCTGGTTTCCGGTTCCTTTCCTCAGCATTGGGAAGACTCCGCCTTAGCAGTTCTGATTCTAGTCACAGCAGTGGCAGACACTTAAGGACAGGGAAACTGTCATCTTCAAACTCACTTTGATGTGAGAGCCAGAGTCTGCAATGCAGAAATAATATGGAAATAATATGGACACGGTAGTAGAGGAAGGTGAAAATTCAAATGTCTCTTCAGCTGAAACGTTCTGTAAGAATGGAACGGCTTCTCCTTTTCTAGACGGAAAGTTGTTATATCCAGAGATTTGACTTGTTATTACTCCAATAATCATATTTTCAGATAAGGCCCTTGAATAAAGGCATTTCATGTGGCAATAAGATGGAGATGATCTCAACCCACTCTCCTGCTGCCTGCTGGGATTGAAACAGACACTCCCGGGTAATATCGAAAGGCTCAACAGGTGGATACCGGAAGATCCTCCGATATTAGAATGTGTCGGAATGACAGAGGAGAGGCAGAGTTCAGTCAAGAGATCACCATGGGAAATAACGAAGATGTCAAGTAAAATTAAAGCCTTCAAAATAAAATACAAGAAATAGAATAGTGAGTCATTGAGCCTAAAAAAAAACCTAGACGATAATATGCTAAGAAAAATTAAACTGCACAGAAGCATGAAGTGAGAGAAAAGTAGCTGACACCAACTGAATTTACAGCAATTCCGTTCAGAAAGAATAGTAATCACAGGCACAGGCTGTTACAGACAGTCGAGTAGAAGCATCAGGTCCATACAGTGGGTAAGAGTGAAAGCTCAGTCTACCGCCACAGGCTCACGTCGCCAGCTGGGCAGGCACAGCATAGCCAGCAGCCACACCTCAGCAGGAAGCAGTTCTTCCTCTGTCCAGACAGATTTTGAATTTACTGCGTAATGTTAGCACGTGCTCAGCTTAATTCCGAGATTCAGTGTACCCCGTTCCATTCCTTGCCAGAGTTGATTATTTTTGACATCCATAATAAATTAGAACTGTGGTTCTCGACATGTGGGTGATGATCTATTTGGGGGTCGGACAACCCTTTCCCGGGGGTCTCCTAAGACCAGTGGAAAACACAGATATTTACGCTATGATTTATAACATTAGCTTAATTACAGTTAAGAAGTAACAATGAAAGCAATTTTACGGCTGGGGATCAGCACTACCTGAGGAACTGTCTTAAAGGTTTGCATCGCTAGGAAGGTTGAGATCCACTGCTTCAGGACCCTCCACAAACTTCCGCCTCTCTGCTGTGAACTTCCCCTTGGCTCATTCATGCAGGCACACACACTGGATCCTTCCTAGTCTCCAGCTATGGTTATGTGACTGAGGAATTCTGTTCATTATAGGCCACTCTTCTTGGCCTCACTTAAGGAAGAAATCAGGTCTTGATTTTGCTTCCTTTATGTAAATTAATGAGAAAATTGATGCCCACACAGCATTGTAAATCATTTGACAACTCTCGTAGTATTTTCTCTATATGAATTTAGGATGGAATATGATGAAAAGGGGATTAGCATCGCTTAGTAATACCAGAGACTATGCTGGGAATACAGTGTGGTGGTATAGCACTCACCTAGCAAGCATGTGGTGCTGGCTTAATCCCAGGGCCAATCAGCAAACAGCACCCCTAAAAGCAGAGGTGAACAAAGCAGTCCTTCACTGTGAAGATCCACCCCCTGTCCCAGGCCAGCAGGCACAGGAAGCACCCACAGCACTGCCTAGCGTCTAAACCCACAGCGCCAATCACATCACTTATTAAATGCTACCTGCAACATGGTAAGAGCCTTTGAAGGACTCTCTTCCAACTCCAACAGGATAATAAAATGTTTGCCTTTTAAGGCAGATGAGACAAAGACCACAGGAAGGGAGAAATGCAGGATTTCCTCCGACTTGTCAACCCTGTGAGTCACTATCTGTTCCACACAATGGGGACACACAACCACTCACAGGCTCTCCAGTCTTTGGCCCTTTTTAGCAAAGTATATGCTGGGCCTTCAAAGGTGGGATTCCTGTCACCTCACTCTCTGCGCTTCTTCAGCCTCATTTGTCACACAGGGAATCTGAGAGAGTTTTCTATAACCATGGGAGGTTTGCTGTCAACTGAAGTTAAGAAAAAAAAAGCAATAGAGTTTTTAACCCAGGCCGGTCCTTCAGAATCCAGGCAAGATGAGGTCAGAGGCCAAGTCATTGTGGAAGAACTGACCTGGTCACAGAGGCCCTGTTATAAAAGAGGTTTCAGAAGGAGTTAACCAGAATCAGCCACAGAGCTCAGAAGTCTGAAAATTCCTACCTCCAAAATAAATACATGTCCTGCAGTGTCCAGTGTGTCTTGCTTTATGCCCAGGATGCAAAACAGAAGTATGTATCTTAATTCACACTTCTGCTGACTTAAAGCCATCCTCCACAAAACCAGCAATGAACAATGATCACCCACACCTCAAATTGGGTAAAGCCCCATGGTCTGTGACCATTAGCCATGTTAAATTCCTAGGAAATGTTTAAAGTCTTGGGCGTGTGTCACACAGGGACCCGTTCATGACTCTGGTCAAGCTCAACACCTATGTCATTGCTAGTTTAGAGACTGTGTTTAGCTGCTGATACCAGTGACCCCAAACTCAATGTCTCAAATGAGTCAGGATTGTTCCTTATCTCCACAGAGACAGGTAGCCAGTGCTGGTTGGTGTTGAACCTCCACTATTAGATCAGGGGCTCAGAGTTCGCAGAGTGTGACCCAGAACAGCTGGACAGCCACCTCGGTGAGGAAATGGGAAAGAAAATGTCAGCATGTTCGTCTCTATAAATATTTTTTATAAGAACTTTCTAGAATTTCAGTTTGTTTTGTACCCAGAACTCAGCTACATGGTGGTGTGTTATTGCTGGTGACGCCTGAAGAATACGATGCCACTCAAATCTTGTTTTGGAGAGAATAGAGATTTTGGGGCGTGTCTGAAGGAAGGGCCACTGTGGTGTCTCCCTGCTCAAAGGCCAGTCCTTTGAGTCAACATGGGTCCTGAAAAGCTGCTTAGCTCACAGCTGGGGCCAAGACTCTGATCCCAGCTGCCCAGTGGCTAAGCAGCCTGTTCCTTGCTTTTGGTTTTAAATTTCGGAACAATTTATCTACACACCAGCTTTAAACAATCCTTAAAACAACAAAATCCTTTTAGTATCAAGTAGTTATAAAATGACCAGCTGTGTGTCCGGACGTTCCCTTGTGAGCATTAGTTAAGGAGTTGGTAGTATTTTGTTACAAATTGCTGGGCCTAGCAATAATGAGATATTTCAAAGAAATTTACACATGGAAATTTGCTAAGACTCTTAATCTGTTTATCTGCAGGCAATTCTATTTCTGTGGGTATTATAAGGGAAGATCTAGACCTGGAGTGTTGCCCAGTTTGATGAGGTCTCCTTTAGGAATGGCGTCTAATGGTTCACACAGTTTAAGAGACGGCTGGAACACCACTATGATAACACTCTTGTTTTACATATCAAGTGTCCATTTGTGTCCTTGTTCTTCATTGTGTCATCAGATGTTACATGGCACAGGAACAAGGTTTCTTTCTTTCTTTCTTTCTTTCTTTCTTTCTTTCTTTCTTTCTTTCTTTCTTTCTTTCTTTCTTTCTTTAGAATTCCATTGCTGGGTCATCAAGTGGGAAGCCTTCTTGCTCACTCCAAATTAAACGGGGTATACATTTCCCCAAAGCTGTGGGCTTACATGTCTTGTTTCCTGTTTGTCCTATCACAATATGTGCCAGGTGTGGCTGGACTTGCACACCCTTTGAAGGAGTTTTGATTTGCCTGTTGATGTGTGTAAATCCTTAATGTCCAGAGGCTCCTTAGTGAAGAATCTGTCTGTTCCTTAAGCATTGTTTGTGACCCCCAAACCATTACTGGTAATCACAGACACATGCAAGTGGTGAAGAACTTACGCCACCTGCCGCCTGTTCTGAGCTTTACAGAAGCCCTACCCAAGTGACTGTGCTTTCATGAATCGGACCCACATGTGAAACTGTGTCTGCTGTGCTGTCCCCTTAGTGCCAAGGGGGTCGGCTGTAACTCAGCGATAGAGGGTTGGCCTAGAATGCCAGAGGCTCAAGGTTCAAAGCCAGGATTGCAAAACCCACAAAAGACCCAAAGTAGTACTGAGCATGGTGCTGTGCCTCGAAACACAAGAGGCCTCTGTGTCCTCATGCAGAAACCAGGCAGGTGGTTGGGCTTCGCACCAGCAGGAATCGCACAGTTCTGCTGACTGTGACGTCAACGTGACTCTCTAACTATGTTCACTGGATAAGGTTTCTTAAGAAGCTCGCCCCAGACAGGTGTATACTCACTCACCGGTTGATAAAAATGTGAACAGAGTCTTTGCAAGACCAAACCCTACACCTCCCCAAATCACCCATTCATATGCTCAGTCCTAGGGCCTCCTGGGACTTTATAGAGTAAAGGACCACACAGAATAAGAACTGCCGCCTTTGATCTGCTCTAGGTGGTCTGTGGGGTAGCAGCCCTTTCTGATGTGGGATGCCCCTCTGTAAGCTGTGAATATGTTTTATTATCTTTGCTTAATAAGGAAGCTGATTTGGCCAATAGTCAGGCAGAATAGAGCCAGGCAGGAAATCCAAACAGAGATACGGGGAGAAAAAGGATGGAGTCATAGAGATGTCAACAGCTGCCAGAGAAGCAAGATATGTGGTAATAAGCCTTGAACCTCATGCTGAAATATAGAATAGTAGAAATGTGATAATTAAAGTTCTAAGAGCTAGTTAGTAATAAGCCTGAGCTAATAGGTCAACCAGTTTTCCATTAAGCCTCAGAGTGGTTATTCAGGAACTGGCAGGTAGGAGAGAAATGTCTGACTATGCCTTTCTCCACACAGTCGTGGCTAAGCTCAAGGGGCTGTTGGCTACTGCAGAAAAAGAACAGAGGAAAAAGCAGAGGGGCTGATCCCATAACGCTGTCTGACTGGTGAGAAGAATTAGAACTACATGACTGTGTGATCTAGTGATAGGTCAGCGTCCCAGCCAGCAGCGTGGTGTTCCCCAGAAAGATGAGTCACTTCCTCCTATCTGGGTAGGAGCAGTGTGGTGGCCAAGGACTCAACTACTGGTGTCAGAACATTAGGATTCCCTCCCTCATAAGCACATACACAAACACACACACACACACACACACACACACACACACACAGCCACGCAAGGGTTGCTCATTTAAAATTACTCAACACCATTAATCTATATAATAAACTATTACCTAGTTCTCACTATGGATCATACAAATGACTGAGAAATACTGGAAATTCTCAAGAAATGGGATCTAATAGGACAGTAATGAAGAGAAGAGAAGACAGGGAGAGAGGGAGGGAGGGAGGGAGGGAGGGAGGGAGGGAGGGAGGGAGGGAGGGAAACAGGAAGGGAAGGAGAGAAGAACATCTGCTTGTTCCTGTCCTTACACTCTCTTTCTTGCCCCAGCTGAAGTAGATGCTGGCAAGCAGAACTCTTGGCAAATTGACATGAGCTGGGCTGTGCCTGTGTTAGTGTGTACACACGTGCCTGTTCAAGATGCTGGTGTGCCCACTCAGGGTCTGAGCGTGGTTGAAGGGGTAGCACTGGTCTGTACGTCTTGTGCAGCGTCTTCCGTGTGGTCTTGTGAGAGCTGGACTGCTGTTTCCTTCTGGTCTGGTTGTGAGTCCTTTCATGTTACCTTGTAATCACCGAGAGTGTCACTGGACCCACCTTTGTTTCTGAGACTGTTTAAACTCGGATGTTTACCCAAAGTCACTAGCAATTTATCTTGTCATGGGCTGCTCTATTAGGGACTCAAGAGATGACACTGGATTAATGGGAAGTATCAGACTCTTCATTTTTAATGAGAACCCAAAATTCATCTTAGTATTCCTTTCTCATGTCGCATGGTAAGATTAATTCACATCCGTATAAGATAAGGAAAAGATAAGTGCTGGGGCGTGAAATGAGAGTTTGTGTCTCACAGTGTCCTCACGGTGGCGACTGTGGAAACATCTTCTAGAGCAGTGGTTCTCAACCTTCCTAATGCTGTGACCTTTGACTACAATTCCTTATGTTTTGGATGAGCCCCAACCATAAAATCATTTCATCCCCACTTCATAACTGTAATTTTGCTGCTGTTATGAATCATCATGTAAATATGACATTCAGGACAATCTGATATTCACCTCCCCAAAGGGGTTGAGACCTACAGGTTGAGAACCTGTTCTGGGATCCACAGCTGCTTTCCTCTTAGAATGGGATGCTCTGCGAAATAAAGAGTTCCTAGGCTTTTCTCTCCTGAAAACAGTGCCTGAATTTAATCTGACATCTGGTGTGATAAAGAGACAAAGAGAAATAGAAAAGGGTCAGACAGAGATGAGGGGAAATTAAAGGAGAGATAGAGAGGGAAAGAAGAAAGAAGAGGAAGTAGAAGAGGAGGAAGAAGAGGAGAGAAGAGAAGCAACTATCAAATTACCACTGTAACACTCCATCCTTCTTCTAGAAATTGTTTGAGATGGCCTACAAAATTAAGTTAGATTATTGCTTCACTATTTAGCATTAAGTAATTATTTATTTATATAAATTATTACTAAAATTATCATTTATAATAATGATTAAAGCAATGAAACAATCATTGTTTTAAAAGGTGATAATAAACATGAAGCATATGCTGAACTGGGAACCTCTCACCAATGACATTTACAAACCTCGTGTCTCCATCTAAGTTGCACGCTGATGCTGAAGCCAAGGTAAGGATCTCTAAAATGCCAGCCGGGCAACAGACAGGTGCATCCCAGTCAGGCATGTGATATGGGGAAGTGGCTGGCCTAATGAACTACCCCAACTCATAGATGCCCTTGCAATAGCTGTCTTCAGCCAAAGAGGGCATGCCCTTGGGAAACTCATGTTTGGAATTCGTTCTGGATTTTAAAAAAAACTCAAGGGAAGAGCATCTTCCAAAGGCTAGGTGACACTTGCAACACAATCTTCTGTCATATGAATGAGTTAACTAGATGTGTTGCTGAGCCGAGCTTTAGGAGGTTGAAGCTAACAATGCCTGCAGGTAAACATACCAGATATGACAGGAAAACTACCACACAGAGCCAGGTCTGCCACAAAATGTGTGTGTGTGTGCATGCGTGTGTGTGTGCACAAGATTTAAAGAAAAGGTATAAAATCATCTGTAGTAAGAAAAAGTATTGATTTTTTTTAAAAAGTAATAGTAATGAAGTTTATTATAAATGTAATATTTTAAAGGTTCAATAGTTAAAACAAGAATATTTAAGAGGTAAAAAGAACAAGACATTCAAAAGGAGACAGACAGGGCAAAGAATTAGCTGTACCAAAGAGTAGATTCTCAGATAACTATTAATTTAATTAATAAAAATAATGTAATTGATAAACAAAACCACAAAGTAAACCCTAGACAAATGTCGCATATTATCTCAAGTCTGTGACAATAATGGCATTTCAACGTGTTTCTTCCCTTCTCTGACTCGCTTTTCTCTGAGCAGACCCAGTGGACATACCACTCTCCACTTCGCCACTTTTGGGAGGGCTTAAGTTTGCCCTCGAAGCCCCCCGCCCAGCCTCTGAAGGTGCAGGGACCTGATGCCGTCCATTCTGTTGTCACCAACTGCACCATGGTTCAGGTTTCCACCCCCTGACCTGCCTTTGTGGCGGGAGCTCCTTGGAAGTTCTCACTGCACAGACTTGGGCACATGCTTTTGTTGTCTCCGAGGTGAAGACCTTTTCCCAGGTACTCCTAGGGCCTGATCATTTGGTTCTTTCCCCTCAAACGGTTGTGGACAGCCTATGTTAGCATAGAATCTCTCACCCATAAATGAACCTTCAACTGTCTAATTTCATCTCCAGTATGAACTTGTAATAACTGAAAATAGTCTGTTCATCTGTCCGTCTATTTGTCTGTTAATTTGGATTGATAGCTGTGAATCTACAGACACTAGATTGTAACTCAGTGAAGGCAAGAATTTCCCTCACCATTCGCACAACTCGGGCACCCAGACATTATCTGCTGTGGAGCAGGCTTTCAACAGAGTACAGGTTCAGACATCTTATAGTGAAGAGAGTCTTTCCAACATGCAAACTGGAGAAAACATAGTAAAAAGTACTCACATACCACATGTAGACTTAAAAATCTACACAAGAAAAACCCTCAAGACTAAAATTACAAAACAAAGTAAGAAGAATATTGTCAACGTGTCTGTGAGGGGTTAATATATTTATTACAGGTTAGATATTTTGAGTAAGAAAGGAAAACATTAGTCCCTTTGGGAAAGCACATGGCAAACAGATAAAGAAGAGAACACAAGCAGTGTCGACACAGGAAACAACTGGCCTTCTCACTATGCGCAAAGGAAGTGCAAACAATGAGGTGGTTCCATTGTGCTGTGCCCACATGTGGATGGAGCACCAGTACTACTGGAAGGGATACAGGGCATTTTGTCCCTGTTCTGCTGAAACAAGATTTCAGAAAGACTCGGGGACTGTTTTGGTGTGTGTGTGTGTGTGTGTGTGGTTTATTTCTGGTGTCACTTATGAATTGTTAAAATCGCAGGTTTTCAACAATGAAAATATTAATATGCAGTGTGTTTATGCAACCACAATACAACAGCTACTTAAAAATCACACTCGTGAAACATTCACATATTGTGCACGTACATGGATATTTATACTGTCCTGATGCATACAATAACTCTATGTTATACACATGCACCTTTTCTTGGTAAACGTATCATTTTTCTGTGCTTATATTTTATGCATACCTGTGCAAAGACGAATGAAAGAAAATATAATAGCATCTAAGTAGTTCTCATTTGAAGCTAGGAAGACTGGCCAATTTATATTTGGAATAATATTTCTGTGAGTTTTAGAAGCTGTTAGGAGCCTTTATTATTTTATGTTAATTTAAAAAACAAAAAACAAATCATGAAAAAAAATGGCATTTCATTCTTGGAAAATTAGGTTTCTTTAGTATGTTGTTAAGTAATCATAAAGCAAATTAAGAAATTGGGGTAAAATACAGAGTGTTTTCACAGGACACATTGTATTTGACTTAGGTGGATTCTGTTCTTTCTTGACCATTTAGTTATTGATGTTTAAATCCCAGCATTCATGGTACAAACCACACTGTAATCTACAGATATAAATATATAGGTACGAATGTCATCAATTACTGTACTTACTCCATGTACTGATACCTGAAATTGTTTCACAGGGTGGCATATACCGTGGTTTAAACAGCATTATGGGATGGCCAGTTGGGTAGAATTCATGATTAAACCCTGAATTAGTTTCCTGGGACTTTCTTAGAAATCACCACAAACTGATTAACATCAAACAACACAGATGTCTTCACTGTCAGCCCTGGGATCTGAAGGTGTGAAGTCATGGTTTCTGGAGAAGATGGACAGAAAACGTTATTTCTGAAGTTTCCCCTCCTGGAGACACTTTGCATGTATCTCTACAATCAGAGACTGTCTTTTTTTTAAAAAAAATATTTATTTATTATGTATACAGTATTTTATCTGTGTGTATGCCTGCAGGCCAGAAGAGGGCACCAGACCTCATTACAGATGGTTGTGAGCCACCATGTGGTTGCTGGGAATTGAACTCGGGAACTCAGGACCTTTGGAAGAGCAGGCAATGCTCTTAACCACCTTGCCATCTCTCCAGCCCCCAGAGACTGTCTTAGTTAGGGTTTCTATTGCTGTGACAAAACACTATGATCCAAGCAAGCTGGGGAGGAAAGGGTTTATTTGGCTTACACTTCCTCATCACTGCTCATCATCAAGGAAGTGAGGACAGGAACTCAAACAGGGCTGGAAACTGGAAGCAGCAGCTGATGCAGAGGCATGGAAGGGTGCTGCTTACTGACTTGCTCCTCATGGCTTCCTCAGCCTGCTTTCTTATAGAACCCAGAACTACCAGACCAAGGATAGCACCACCCACTGGAGCCTGGATGCTCCCCCATGAATCACTAATTAAGAAAATGCCCTACAGCTGGATCTTCTGAAGGCATTTTCTACATCGAAGTTTCCTCCTTTCAGATGGCTTTAGATTGTGCCAAGTTGACATAAAACTAGCCAGCACAGGAATGAAAGGGAAGACACTTTCCAACAGATATAAGTGAAATGCAGAAAATTATTAGAATATGAAATAAAAACCTATATGCCACTATGATGGAAAATCTAAAAGAAATGGATTAAATTCTAGATGCGTATGACCTACCGTCTTAGGGTTTTTATTGCTGTGAAGAGGCACTATGACCATGACAACTCTTATAAGGAAAATATTTAATTGGGGTGGCTCGCTTAGAGTTCAGGGTTTCAGCTGTTTATAATCACGATGGGGCATGCAGGCAGACAAGGTGCTGGATCTCAGAGTGCTATATCTTACAGGCAGCAGGAAGTCAACTGACTGTCACAGTGAAGGCAACTAGAGCAAAAGAGACCTCACCACCCAACCCCACAGTGACACACTTCCTCTAGCAAGGGCACGCCTCCTAATAGTGCCACTCCCTTTGGGGGCATTTTCTTTCAAACCACCTCATCTATCAAAATTAAAACAAGATGAGATCGATAATTTAAACAGGTCTGTAAACAGAGCAACATATTTGGAACAGTAATTAAAAAAACAAAAACAAAACCCTCCTAACTAAACACATTCCAGGGGCTGGGGTTCTAGAAATCCCAGGGTCCCTTGCTTGCCTTTTGCCTTCTACCACTGATCTGCACCCAGCCTGTGTCTTCTGTGTGTGACTTTATGCCAGTGTGAGGTGAAGGAATGCAGGGCTACTGGAACAGTCAAAATCCCATCTTTGCACAGCCCAAGTCTCTCCTGTAGCTCCTTCGGGAACTCAGGCAGGGTGGGGGGAGATCCAACCTTGCAGCTGCTGCACAGCACCCTCCCCTCCCCCCACTTCCCTTTGGGTTGAGCTGAGCCTCAGTTGGGCTGCCAAGAATTGCAGCACATGGTGTGGACAGTGAGCATGACTGGTTAGGAGGAAAGTCCGGGAACTTGGCGTTCTGAAGGGACTTTAAGGTCAGACAAACAGAAAGCTCTGGAAACGAGCCAAAGACTGGTGGTGAAGAGCCAGTCTAGCTCAGGTGAACTTAATTTGCCAGAGTAATGCACAGAGTTCATCGGGAAACCACACCAGAAGCAGGTTCTCAATACACACTTTGTAATTTAGTGCTAGGCGCTCTTGGTGACATGTGGAACCCAGTCTGGGAACCAGTGACTGATCATGGAGGAGAAATCATGGCAGCTATGACAACAGAGGCTGTTCTCCCAAACTGTGGTCAGCTGGCAGGAGGGAAGTGAGGCTACTGTGCAGATGCCTGTTCTGTTATCCTCAGAACCCTCAAATTCTCCTCCTCTGCCTGAAGATAGAGGGTGTTGAGTCTCTTCCAGATGCAGAGAAAGCCTGGACCGAAGGAAGGCAATCATTGTCAGGAGTTACCAGGAATCCCAGCTTTGCCAGTCACACTTTCAACAGAACAGTTAATTTGCCCATCTAATTGGTGAGTGGCTGCGGAGACGGTCCAGTGGTTAAGAGCGCTCATAGCTCTTCTGGAAGACTGCAGTTGGAGTTCCAGCATCCTCATCTGGTGGTTCACAACCACTTGCAACTACAATTCCAGGGGATCTAAGGCCTTCTCCTGGCCTCTGAGAGCACTTGCAAGCATAGGGAGTGTGTGCATGCACGCACGAACACACACTTCTTAAGCTTATAATATGGTTGGTAGGGCCCTCAAACCAGCTTGAGTCCCCTGAAAAGCTTCTCACTCTCTTGACTCTTATCTGGCAAATTAGTTGTACAAATCTACAGGACAGAAAAGCAGGACAGGCCTCTGCCTCATTTACCCCAATCCGTCCACTGAAAGGCTGAAAGAACTGTCTCCTGTAAGTAATTTCTAAATAATTTAAAGAAAAATTTA